>NC_134584.1:20687500-21002250 GCF_037038515.1 Microtus pennsylvanicus
TTGGATAAGTTCTTGCAGGCTGAGAATGTGCATCAACTGCTGGATTCTTTAGAATACTTTGGTTATGCTTCTTGTAACATAGAAATACGAACAAATACCATAAATACGAATGATAGTCCTTTACATCAGCTGACTATGTACTACCTATGATCTGTGTCTTCAAACTCCATCAATGCACCTCTTAGTAGGCATTCCAGAAGAATAGCCCAACTGCTTCACATGACAATGTAGGCAGATCTCTCTGTGATTAGAAATCTCTCAACAAATTTATTGACAACTTGTAAATAAATTTTAAGAAATATTTAGGTAAAATTTAAAGGAAAAGATACTTAATATATTATCACTTTTATATAACTCAGTTACCATGTTTTATTTTTCCAAATTACCATCAAACTAATCATATTATAACATATGTTGTTCTTCAGTTATTATTAACTACATTAAAAATATTTAAAATAGAAAGAGAAATATTTTTGGAATGAACTGAGTTCAGATAGAGCATAAATTATCCTCTGAAAGTAATATAAATATTACATACATATAATCTAAATAAAAAATTCTTAATGATGGGGAGAAACTGCTATAATTATTAAGAACAGATCTAAAGTGAATTATAAATAAATTTCTGTGAATAAAGGAGCAGTTATTATTTACATAATTTTAAGACAAGTTAAAGTAAATGCAAAGAAAATACAAATGTGTAGAAAAGTAAGTTGTCATGATAATGTTACTGACTACAGGTTATATTTAGTTTCTTCTCCAAAATTATATTTTATAGAACAAACTGATACCCCTTAATTCGCTATAAAGTGGAAGAAACATAATAATATCATATTAACACTAAGAAGATAGCTTAGATGCAACTTTCATGGAAAGCGTGATATATAATTTTGAAAAAAAATTGAAAAGTAAATGAACATACTATGCTTGGGCAATATTAATTAATAGGAGTTTATGTCATTGATGCATATGCTATATATTTCCAGTAGGTTATTTCATGATAAAGAGACATTTATTTCTTTTCTTAGTTAAACTATAGCTATCACATGTATTCTACTAAGTATCAAAATACGGATTCTGCTGAATTTATACAGCTTCTATGCAATTCAAATGCAGCCAAGTAGAATATTCCTAGCAGAGTTTGTTTTATATTCTCATATTTTCTGTATAAAAATATATTGGATAGCACAGGTTATTCTACATGTTTCAAGAGGAAAATACAATCATCAATTTCACTTAGCTACAAACTCTGTTTTCCAGAACAATAACATGCCTGCAAGATATACTGGTAGAATTAACCATATGGAAGTAAACAATATTTTTCATAAGTGGATTAAAGTCTCCCTCCATGAGATAGAACCCATACCTAACACTGCTCACTCGAGTGGTCAGAAACCTGAGACTAGATAAGGCATAGGTTTAGAGGAAAATATACTGCCATTATTCTGAAAAAGTAGTGTAATGATAATATGACTCCTAATGATATGACTATATGCATAGACCAGTGCCTTACTCAACTTTCATCCAAGATATTTCTCTGAGTAGAAGGGAATTAAAAGAGAGTCCCACAACTTAACGTTGTACAAAAATGAAGAGACTTTGGAGAACTCAGTCCTAAATGTAACTTCTCCATCAAACCACATCCCTCAAGACCATGCATTCTATGCAGAGGAAGGAGAAAGTTTAAATGAGTCAGAGGTGACAGATTTGCTTTCTTAAGAAACAAACAATAAACAATAGCAACAAACAAAAGAAATCCATTGACAGCTCTGGAGATCTGGAATAAACATGTTGACATGGAAAAGAAATACAAGGCAATAAAAGAATGTACTAACACAAATATTTTTAAAATAAACTATGACGGAGAGTGCAAAAATATATAAATGGCTTTTCAAAACACAGGGAATATTTTTTCTGCAGCTATCACCATCATAAAAATTAAAATGTTCACATGTATGCAGTTATGCTATGAGTTAGTGAATAAAGGTGTTTTAGAGTGATTATTACACCAGTTAAATTAGAAAATATTCAGAAAAAAGAACAGTCCCTTTTTTCAAATATTTAAAAAAAATTCCTAAGATCCAATAACAACTGTATATCACTTATGATGAAAACAATAAAATTAAGAAGATGCTAGCCTTCTTAAAAACAATATTTGGTGGCCCATACTAGCAAACATTTTCATTAATATATAAGTAAAACAAAACAATAACATTTCTTATCAATTATGTTATTCTTTCTATTCAAAAATAACAAATCCTTTCCAATTATTTGTTTTAGGTAACATAAATAAGACACATAATCGTAAGAGCTGAGTTTTCAATCCTTTTGTACAATGTAAATATATCCTGACACTTGGATATATTAAGGAAAACATTGCTCATCACTTGAAAGTTTAAATGAAGGAAAAAGAAGGAGGAAAAGGAGCAATTGAAAAAAGAAGACTCAGCATTTATGGGAAAATAAATATTTTACAATAAAATCAAAATTATGAATTATAAAGTTGAAAAGATTCATGCCATAAAATGGGAAAAAGCAGCTAAAACAGAGACTAAAAGGAACAGATAAAAAAATCACTGTAGCATTGGATTTTAATTCCTCTGGATTGTGACATCAGGTATCACTTTCAATTTATGACTCAATAAATAGTTCTCTTAGACTTCTTCAGTGTGAAATAGATTGTTCCTGCAATACAGCTAAAATATTGAAAGCATAGGCAATATTCAAATGTAAATAAATTTAAATTACTAAATAAATATAATGTTAGTCAAAGCTAATGAAAGAGAATAAGAAATGAGACACATGTCTTTACATTTAACTGAACAAAATTTGGGGACTTGATTTTCCTTAAGTGTGATCATTTTTTGTGTAGTATCAGTAACAAAATAAAATATATACTAAGTTTATAATATCAATAATACAAAATACAATTTGACTAACTAGATTCATGATATTCATGGTTAGCAGGACACCAATTTCGTTTTAAATCAGTACCTAAATATTTAGTAAAAATATCATAAAATTATTAAATTTTATTATGCATCCATTAACAAATCTGTTCATTAAACATATTCCAAATAATATTTACAAAAACTTATGATGTCATATATTCAAATAAGTAAACTACATATTTCTGTTTTGTGTGACAATATAGAATTCAATAATTTAGCACTAAATATATAATAATATCTTTGAAATTATATCATGTATAGCCACTTTAAGAAAAGAAAATCATTATAAGATTACTGCTTTAGAGCTATGAATAGATTATATTTAAAATTTTATACTTATTTGTTTTGTGGGAACCAAAATGAAAAATAGATTTTTACTGTAAATTTTTGTAAATAAGTTTTCCTAATCATCTATATATAACTATGGATAATTTGATTCATATTTATAACTACCACTCTAATCTTATTTTTCTTTATAATATAAACATATTTATTTATAAAAATTATGTAATTTTCATTGTTTTAGTTTATGAGGAAAAGACAATGAGTACAAACATGTAATCCTAGCTTGCAAAGCTTCTGTAATATACTCAGAGAAAAGCAAGCAAATAGGAAAATAGGTGTTTCTGGTGTAATTGATGTAACCTTGAAAATTCAGCAACAAATAAAAAATATCATGATGCTAGAAATAATTAATATACGTGTCTCATTTTGCTAAGAAGAAGTGGATTTGATCAATGTCAAAATGACATCTAAAAGGATTGATAAGGGGAAGAATTATTGATGCCCCCATAATTTGATCTTCTAACTCTTCTGCTTGCAACATTTTTCTTGTATTGACTGTGTTCAGGAAGAATCGGGAGACTATACGGTTGGGGAACTGAACAAAGCCATATCACAGAAGTCTTCATTATTAACAGCTAATTTTTTATGGTTCATGTAAAATTGCAAAGTCTTGTGGTTTTAGTTTGGTAATATCATGTATAATAACGAAAGTTGATGTTAATCAAGTACCTAATATCCACCCGATGCTTCCCTAAATCTGCAATATGTAGTTAACATGTAGTTTCTAAGATATACACTAAAGATTCTCCAATCAAATTATGCTTGAATTATGGCACTGGAGCTCTGGATGCCCAGCCAATATCCTCTTCCACATTCTTTCCCTTTCTTTCATAACACTTCACACCAGTATGTTAGAAGGGCAGGGTTCCCTTGCAGAGAACATGAAGGATAGAGAACACTAGATAGAGCAATGTCTGTAGTTACCAATCAGTTCTCTTATCTCCTTAGATATTTTCCTGCATAAGCAACTGAAATCTCCATGCGCCCTTGTGAAAGAAACCTACCAAGCCATGCAGAACAGGTTGGTATATGTGCCCTCATGGAATACAAGTAGCACGATAAAATCCTTCTTGTGTGTTCTTCATCCATGTGAATTGAACTATTTATGAGCTGACTCCTCACTGTTTACCATTCTTCATAATGTAGGACAATATAAAATCTAGTGTGCCCTTCCCTTATAGATTAAGTGAAACTTCCCTAGAATTCTCAACTCCAGAACCGGTAATATGAATTTTAGAAGTTAAATTAGCTTAGAAGTTAAATATCTGGTGCCTTAATGAATTTAAAAGAAAGTGATATGAAAATAAAGTTTATTTTAAGTCAATTTATTAAGTTACAATTTCGATGTCATTTCAGTATGAGCTAAGGGTTAATAAAATAATAATTTATTCTGTTAAAGATGGCATAAAGAGCCGGGCGGTGGTGGCACACGCCTTTAATCCCAGCACTCAGGAGGCAGAGATAGGCGGATCTCTGGGAGTTCGAGGCCAGCCTGGTCTACAAGAGCTAGTTCCAGGACAGGCTCCAAAACTACAGAGAAACCTTGTCTCAAAAACCCAAAAAAAAAAAAAAAAAAAAAAAAAAAAAAAAAAAAAAAAAAAAAAAAAAAAGCTACAGAGAAACCCTGTCTCAAAAAAAAAAAAAAAAAAAGATGAGATGGCATTAAAAATTCTAAGATGCTAGTGAATTTTGACAATTGATGAAAGGAAGGGGGAGAGCAATTATGAAGGGTTTTTTTCATAATAAATGGAACGTCTATGCAAGTACCAGGAAGTCATATTTAGGAGAAACATGAGATTTTGGAACTTAACAATTAACAGGACATTTAGGAAGGCAATTAAAATGCAGTTGTATTTGATTTTCATGTTAGTTTTTTATTTGGTTGCTTTGTTGTTTCGGCCTTACCGTCTCCAAAGGGAAAATACACAGACAAACATTAAGATCAAATTCTGCATGGTTCCAGAACAACGAGGATAAAGGAAAAGACTGAGGGATACTTATTTATTTCATTAAAATGAAGTTTGCTTTATGATTGAATACCATGTTACATCACTGAACCTAATGAATTTTGGTATAATTTTAAAACTTTTATTGTCACATTGTCATGTATTATAATGACTATTCCTGGTTTTGCCGTCCCAATTTATATAAATATATAAGCAAATTTCTACAACCTATGATTCCTAAAATAGTCTCCAATAAAAGACACCTTAAAAATAATACATTGGCCACCAAGTGTTGAAATAACCAGGCTAGCTAAAAGATACAACAATTATATTTTTATTTATTATAAGTGGGAAACTCATAAAACAGGAAACTAGAAATCCAAGCACAGCAGTGTCCCGTGGGAATGATGCAGAGAGAAAGCACCTAGGAGATGCACAGGTTTTTCCTCAGGTCCCAGAAAGCCACTCCTTATCTGGGCTCTACCTCTTAAAGATAATTGGCTAACAAGGCTTTCCTCATCAAATTCATATGAATATATAAACAAATTTCTACAGCCTATGATTCCTAAAATACTCTCCAATAAATGACACCTTAAAAGTAAAATGTAATAAAATAAGTGAACCATCTGCCCTTTACTTTACTCTCTCAAATTCACTGGTTATATAATCAAAATTAGAATGCAGTTGGTACATTAATGGATTAATACATTACATTACTTTAATTTTAATTAATAAATTACTTTTTGTTGAGTGTTGATAACATGGCATGTATTGTATAGTCATTCAAAATAATGAATAAAGGACAATCATGTTAACTCTGAAACTATAGATTTTTTTATAGAATATATCCTTTTAGTTATTTCAAGATTAATCTGGAAAAATGATGTCAAATTAGATCCATACATTTTAAAATCCTCTATTTTTCTCCATATTAAAAAGTTTAAAATAGATATTTTTATGATGCTAGAAATGTCCTCTGTCTTCTAATCTAAAAGAACCCCTAAAATCTTTATGACCTAGAATATTACAAAGAATATCACTGAGATATTGGTGTAATAGTTGTCAAAAAAATTGGGAAGCATAAATATGATCTCACTGCTCAAATGTGGAAAAAAATCAAGAAAAAACCTGGCCAGTGCCAGACAGAAATAATTGGGAAAGGCAGAGGATAAGGTTAGTGCACATTTTTAGATGCTGTAAAGAAAAAAATAATGATGTGAATGAGACCAGGCAGGTTTATGCCTTCCTCCCATCTCAGGCCTATGTGTAGTTCTCCAGAAAGCTTCAATTTTTTACCGTGTGATACCATGGAGAGGATGGAGACTGAAATTGGACATATTTTAATAGCTATTTGTTGCTTTATTTCTCATGATTTTATGGCATTAACTGGTAATGCATAAAATTTAATGGATACTTTTTATACTTGAAATGCATTTGTAGGGCTGGAGAGACAGATGGAAAAGGCAAGTGTTTAACTAGGCAGGCATAGAGTTTGGTTCAGTACTCATAAGAGCTGAGGTGGCCATGATGTTGTGAAATCTGAAAAATGAAGGAACAAAAATAGAACAATCATAGATATTTGCTCATTATCCAGTCAAGGCCAAATGATGAGTGAGTTATAGGTTTAGTGAGAGAAGCTACCTGAAATATAAGGTGAACGGTGACATAGGAAGTTATCTTAGTGTCCACATTGAGCCTATATGCACACATCCTTGCACATACACACATTTGTTCACACACATACTTTCATAAACGCACACAAACAACACTCTATTTATATTTAGAGATGTTGAAACTATGCATTTTATTGTGTTATCACTTATTTTAGATATCTCCCACAGTTTCCCCTCCTTTATCTCCTTCCTTTCCATCCCCCTGCCACCTGTCTACCTCACACTCCATCCACCCCTCCTCCTCCACCCAGAAAGCATCAGGTTTACCACGCTGTGAGCAAAGCATGGTAAGTTGAGGCAGCACCAAGATCTTACCCTGTATCAAATCTGTGCCAATTAATCCAGCATGGGGAACAGGTTCCCCAAAGCCAGTGACAGTTCAGGATCTCACTTCTATGCACCTCACAGGCAGACAGAGATATACAACTGTTGGACACATGCCCAGGTCCTGGATTTTTCCCATGCTGGCTCGCTGACTGTTAGTTTAGAGTTCATGAACTCCCTGGATCTCAGGTCAGCTGTTTCTGTGGGGTCCTTCATTATGACCTTGACCCTCCACCCAGCCAGTACAATCCCTCCTGCCTTTCTTCAGCAGGACTCATGGGGGTTGCCCAGAGCTTGGCTTGGCTGTGGACCTCTGCATCTGTTTAACATCAGTTACTCGATGAATGCTCTCTGATGATCATTAGGGTAATCACCAACCAGAAACGAAACAGATGGCCAGTTCAGGTACCCTTTCCACTATTGCTAGGAGTATTGACTGGGTTCCTCCTTTTGGTTTCCTGGGAGATTCCCTGGCATCAGGTTTCTCTCTAACCTGGAAATGGCAGCCAATTAAAAAATGGGGTACACATCTAAACAGAATTATCAACAGAATATTAAAAATAGCTGAAGTACACTTAAAGAATGCTTCAACATCCTTATTCATCAGGAAATAGCAAATCAAAACAATTCTGAAATACCACCTCACATCTGTCAGAATGAGTAAGATCAAAAACACTGATGACAGCTTATGTTGGAGAGGATGTGGAGTAAGGAGAAGAGTCCTCTGCCGTTAAGAGTGCAAACTTGTACAGCCACTTTCAAAATCAATATAGCAAGTTTCTCATAAAATCGGGACTCAGTCTACCCCAAAACACAGCTATACCAATCTTGGACATTCACATAAAGGATGCTCAACCATACCACAAGGACTCTTGCTCAACTTTGTTCATAGCAGTATTGTTCACAATAGCCAGACCTGGAAACATTCTAGATGCCCATCAACCAAAGAATGGATAAGGAAAATGTGGTACATTTACACAATGGAGCCTGACCCAGCTGTGCAAAATAACGAGTTCTTGAAATTTGCAAACAAATAGATCGAACTAGAAAAATTATTCTAAGTAAGGTCATTCAGCCCAGAAACGCAAACACGGGATGTACTTACTCATAAGTGCAAATTAGGAGTAAAGTACAGAAAAATCATGCTCTAGTTCAGAGCTCCAGAGAAGCTAGATAACAAAGAGAGTCTATGGAGGGACATAGGAATTTTAATGGGAAGGGGAAAATAGAAGAGATCTTCTGGGTGAAAAGGGGGCAGGAACAATAGGTGGGATAAGGGGATGGGAACTTGAAATTTCTGGTTTGTCAGGTAGGGCATTGGAAGGAGGTTGGGGTCAGGATGGAGCAGGAAAATTATGTATTTTAAAGAAAGATTTTAATACTTTGTAGGACCAGGAAAAGATGTAAGTGCAGTAAACCTAATTTGTTTTGAATCTATTTAGAATCTTAGAAAAGTAAAATCACAATTATGTCATAGAAATGTATAATATAAAAGAAACATTTATTAATTTTATCCCATTAGACATGGAAAACAGCTAGCATGCTATATTATTTAGGATTGCAAATATTTACCATTAAGAATAGGATTTTTACATTGAAATAAGAAATTATAAAACTATTTTCAATAAATAATGAAAATGTCATAAAAATAAAAAAGTATTTTAAAGTTCAGGTCACACATTCTCATGAATGTATCAAAAGAAGAAAGAAAGAGACTGTTTGAAATATTATTGGGAATATTTGAGAAATCTTTAAAACAGAATAGATAAGCTGAGTGAAGCTTTATGAATTTTCTATGTTTCAAAATACTTTCTGTTAATCCTCAGCCTCCATGAAATTCTACTTGATAGTTGTGAAACCAGAAGGAGGCCAGTGGATTTGAACATACTGTATGTTCTACTGGGGTTGGTGTAGGAGTGATGTTGACAGGAACAGTCTTGTTTGTTATGAGATGACTGAGATGAAGAAAAAAATATCCAGGCATTCTGACACAAGTAAATTGCCCTGTCATGCTCACTGAAGATGCATGTACCTGAAGTCTATGAACACTGTTGAAATGTGTGAAAGTACCAGAACAAGTGAGAAAAATAGGAATAGACAATGTCCTCAAATACACTGAACACTGGTTGTGTAATCTCTACTTTTTCTTAAACCATAGTAAGTTTCAAGAAGAAGAGATTTTCTTATATCAGGAAAAGGATCAGCATTCTGCTGTGCAATCAACATCCTGTTAATGGAGGCAAGTGTCAAGCTATCAGGATATAAATATTAAAATGATTAGACCCAAAGATGCGCTTTGACTGGAAAGAAAATGAAGATAAACATAGTTATCAAAGCACAGAGGAAAGAAGTAAAGAACCCAGGTTGTGAAGAAATAGGTAGTTTTTCAGTGATATAAGAAATAAAATAAGTCACCAGCTAACACCAGCATTCAACCAGTGAAGCCAGAGTCTGAGTAAACAAGAAAATGAGAAAATATTAGAGAAATTATTGGGGAGTAAAACAATTTTACAACTGATCTCAATACTGTTAGCAACAAGAAAGTGAGTGAATTAATAATCAGAGAATATTTTTAAGAAAATCAGAACAATTTAAAAATAAAAGCTTAGATGATGAGACAGTCATTTAAAACAAAGGTGGCTATTCTTGAATATTAAACCCAAATTGGTGAAAATTATACTTTTGTTTAACAAAATAATAAAAAATTTATGACAAACATAGAATGAAAAGTCTGATGAGAGATTCCCAGAACTTGTATAAAGGTGGAGTGAGAACCAACTCATAAGCTTGCCCGCTAACTTCCACAGTTGTATCATGGTCATTGCATCCCTACATAATAAATAATAATAGTAATAAAATAATAATTATAAATAATATTCTTTAAAAGAAGCTATAGTGAAGAGATTCTCACCTTGTAAGACACCACCTTACTTGAAAGATTTGACAGTATTGTTTTTTTCCTGATAGAAGACCACCAAATGTCTGTTGTCTCCTCTGGGTATTAAGAGAGAGAGTTTCTGAAGGTCCATATACTATGATTTTTTAAATGTATAAATATCTGAACTCCCTATGTGCTATGAATGGGCACAGGTATTTTTTAAGATTAATTGTAATCACTGTAGAAATTATGTGTCATCTCTAACATATGCTCCATAGTAAAGAAAAAAAAATGTTAGTACCAAATAAGGAATGTCAAGTCAGTCTTTGTTTTGTTTACTGTTAGATCACTAAGTGGACTCACTTAGCGGTCTACTAAAGCTTCTTCTTACAGAGCACTTACTTTGGCTTTGCAGTAGGGGAGACGATTTTCCAAATAAATCCCTTCAGGTCACAATGTCCTTGCCTTGCCTGTGTGTCAGCTGGAAAGAGGATAACTTTTAGGTCAAGAGCCAATAGCCTTTATTTTTTTTTTTTAACTCTGCACGGACTACACATTTTATTTTTTTAAACTGATTTAATCAAACCTGGCACTTACACTAAACTTATCAAAATTACTCAGTAGCCTTTTAGGTATAAATATCATGCAATCACACTGCATAGAACACATTTAGAAACCATAATGCTACTCAGGAAAATTTACTAAGAACATTTTTGAACAGTTCTGTCCTCTGCATCTTCTTTACTGTCCTCATTTCCAGAGATACACAGACATCCAAATTCTGTAACTTCAGGGATGGCTACATCTTTGTCAGACGGATAAGTAATACAGAATGTTCTCTTTTGCAACAAACTCTTTTCCTTTAACCAATGATCTGTGAAATGTATCCATGTTATTACACTTGGTTCTTTCTATTGCCATTATATTATACACTTAATTTATTCATTCTACTATTGGTGGGTTGTAGATTTATTTTCAATTTTCACTTTGTGAATAAAATTGTTATGTGCATGCTCATAGTGTAGATAAGCAAATTCATAGATGCCTTTTTAAGGGCACAAGCTCTCTTCTTTCAGCTATATGCAAAACAGCGAAAATGCTGAAGTGCTGAGAAGAGTATGCTCAATATATGATGTAGTGCGACAAAGTCCTTGAACCTAGCTTCACCTTCACTTGAAACTTGTAACTTTTCTATTTCCATCTATTAAACATTTTTATTAGGTTGTCAATCATTTTTCTTGTGTGAAGACATTCTTCATAACACTAAAACAGTATTGAATTATTCACTTGTATCTCTGTGATTAAGACATTCTGAAAACAAAAAGAAATATGTCAAGGATCACACATTTGGTAAAAGGAACAACTGAAAAACTCAACTGTGCTTATAGCAGACAAACCTTGCTTATAAGTTGTTGTGGGAGGCTGCTCATTTATTCCCGGCCACTTAGATCCAAAATAATAACTCAGAAACTATATTATTTACAATACTGTTGGCCAGTAGTATAAGCATATTGCAAGCTGGCTCTTATAACCTAAATTAACTCATCTCCATATGCATATCTGCATATCTGTGTATCACCACGAGGTTGTGGCCTACCAGCAAAGTTTTAGTAGAGGCATCAGTCCCTGGTGGCTGTTATATGGCTTCTCCTTGACTCTGCCTACTCTCTCTATATATCTTTTCCAGCCTGGCTATATTATGTTAAGCCATTGGCCAGAAGCATATTTTTTTATTAACAAATAAAAGCAATAAAACATATTAACATCATACATTACCTCATATTTCTGTTTAAAAAAAGGAAGCTTTTAAGATTAACATAGCAAGATTACATAGAATAAAACTTGTATCAAGCAAAACTATAGTTACAATATTTATATCTACTTTATCTTTTATCATAACTAAGGAAAACTATAATTACAGTTATCTATTACTGAACTCCATCAAAGACTACAGAAGGATATAATATTACCTAAACTAACAAGAAGTGCATTGTAAGCAACTTCCAAATCTCCAGAATTGACAGAGACATCTCACAGCTTGGACAGTCACCCAAAGTTCTTCTTTACCATTGCAGCATCCACCTTTAGCCTACAGGCCCATAGTATCTGGCAGACTTTTCCAGGAAGCAGGAAATTTCAAAGACTGTTCTGCCTATATCGGTAGTTTGTAAGCCACTGCCTTCTGTGTCCTTCAGAATGTCTGACAGACTCTGGCTTAACTGGATAACAACATGTAGGAGAAGGAAAATAGATCAATATCCATAACCATGCACAAAACTCAACTCCAAATGGATAAAACACCTCCACATAAACCCAGCCACACTGAACCTCATAGAAGAAAAAGTGAGAAGTATACTTGAACACATTGGCACTGGAGACCACTTCCTAAATGTAACCTGATTAGCACAGACACTGAGAGAAACAATTAATAAGTGGGACCTCCTAAAACTCAAAAGCTACTGTAAAGCAAAGGACACAGTCAACAAAACAAAATGGAAAGCTATAGAATGGGATAATATCTTCACCATTCACACATCAGACAGTGGTCTTGACCCCAAAATATACAAAGAAGCAAGCAATTGGTCATCAATAGAACAAATAATCCAATTACAAAAAAAAAATGAAGTACATACCTAAACAGAGAACTTTCAACAAAAATATCTAAAATGGCTGAAAGACACTTAAGAAAATGCTCAGCAGCCTTTGTCATCAGAGAAATGCAAATCAAAACAACTCTGAGATTCTACCTTACACCTGTAATAATGGCCAAGATCAAAAACACTGATGAAAAAATATCCTGGAGAGGTTGTGGGACAAAGGAAATACTCCCGCATTGCTGTTGGGAGTCCAAGCTGGTATAGCCTCATTGAATATCAGTGTGGTGATTTTCAGAAAATTAGGAAACAACATTCTTCAAGATCTAGCAATACCACTTTTGTGTATATACCCAAAAGATGCTCAACTGTGCCACAAGGACATGTGCTTAACTATGTTTATTGCAGCATGTTGTCTGTCATAGCCAGAACCTAGAAACAATGTAAATGCCCCTTGACCAAAGAATGGATAAGGAAAATGTGGAACGTTTACACAAGGGAGTACTACACAGCAGAAAAAGATATTGACAACTTGAAATTTGCAGGCAAATGATAGGAGCTAGAAAACACCATACTGAGTTAGGTAACCCAGGCATAGAAAGACAATTATCATATATATTCACTCAAAGTGGTTTATAAACATAAAGCAAAGAAAACCAGACTACAAATCACAGTTTCAGAGGACCTAAACAACAATGAGGACACTAAGAGAGACATACATGAATCTAATCAACATGGGAAGTAGAAAAAGACAAGATATGAGTGAATTGGGAGCATGGGGACCATGAGAAAGGGTTTAAGGGGAGGGGAAGGAAACATAGGGGAGCAGAGAAATATATACATATTGCTTAATAAAATCAATAAAAAAGCATGGTATAGGGGGTTCTTCTGTTTATGTGTTGCTTTCATTGGTTGAATAAAGAGACTGCCTTGGCCTTTTGATAGGGCAGACTTAGGTAGGTCAAGTAGACAGAACTGGAAGCTGGAAAGAAGGACAGACAGAAAGACACCATGATTCTGACCAAGATGCATGCTGGTTAGACTCATGCCAGTAAGCCACAATCAAGTTGCAACAAACATTAATGGAGATGAGTTAATCAAGATGTGAGAGTTAGCCAATAACAGGCTAGAGCTAATGGGCAAGGCAGTAATTTAATTAATACAGTTTCTGTATGGTTATTTCAGGGTTAAGCTAGCCAGGTGGCAGGACACAGCCTGCTTCTCCATACTACAGAAGCAGGCACCCTGAAGGATTGTCTCACCTTATTTAATCAACTTTAGCATTCATTAATTGTGGGTCCTGAATGATCACTCAAGCAGTTCAGGAAAGAGCAGTTTGTTGCACAAATGGCTAACAAATTCATAAGGAGCCTCTTTGATGCCCATCTTGGTGCTGTAAAGAGCAGATGTGTCTCATTGTTTTAAGTTCTTAAAACATTTTAAATACCATATTCTATTAGTCTTTGAAATGTTTGAGAAATAACTGTCCATCTGAAATATATCTCTGTACATCTAGAAAACCTAACTAACATGACTACAAGTTTGACTATTATAGATGACAATCTATTAACCTGTATTTCTTAATTATATATTATATTTTACATGGGCTGCACAAACACAATACTTTAATCAAGAGCAGAAATATACATATAGAAAACTTGATCTTTTATTTGTATTGATAGACCAAGATCCATACCAATGAAAAGTATTCATCTCTGTAGCATATCCCCTTTTAAATATAAACAGACATTTATAAACAATATTTGGGAATATGGGTGAAGTTCTTCCCAAACTGCTTTTTGCTCATGATTGGGGGAAATAATTTATGGAGGATATTTATGGCAACCTTTTGGGGGGTCTTTTCCATCAAATCACATTAGTCTGGAAGGAATCCACAGGTTTTCTCTTATGTGGGAACAAATGAAGAACCTCTCTCTATTCCAAAGCAGCTTATCATTTGACCCAAATTTTGAAGTCAAAATATCTTTAAAGTATGTATGTTGGTTTAGTTGAGCAGCCTATACAATGAAATGCCTCTCTGTACTGAGCTCCTTCACAGTCAAAATATTCAAAGAAAACACAATAATATACATAATCCAGACTCTCTGTATATAGTCCACCTTTACATGGTTTTAATTTTTTTACTCTATTATTTTTTTTCACAACTGAGAATTGAACCCAGGCCCTTGTGCTTGCTACCACTGAACTAATTCCTCAACCCCCTCAATTACATTTTTTACAGGTTTATTTTGTCTCGTTAAAGTCTTTGTTTTGTTTTTTAAAGCCATTCACATCTTGTTTTATCTCTCTTTACCCTTTTATTCTCTCTTTTAAGCCTACATACATTTTAAACACAACTGTGACCCATTTACAGGTTGTTTTTAAATCTGAATTTTTCTTTATTGTTTATCTGTAATCCTTATTTGACCAGGAACATTTCTTAAAATGCAAAATGGATTTACTAGGAATAAAGTTGCTTTGTCTTTTGGCTCTGCCCAGTCCAACATGGAGGAGGTTCATTCATGGCCTCTGAGCCTACCAGGTGGGTGTCATGCTCACCACCTCAACTCTGGTAAACAGTAGGCTCATGCTACCACCAAGTAAATTGCAGCAAGCTTCCAACAAACACCATTTAAGTGTTCTGTAGTTGGACCTCCTGAAAGAGTCACAGCCATTTGTGCTGGTGAAGGAGGAAGCCACCACCATGCAGTCTTTTTGCTGCTAATTCTGAATCAGAAGGACCTCTCTGAAAGGAACCATGGTGCTTCTACTTGTTGCCAGCAAACGAAGCCCATCTGAGAAAAATATACTCTTTCAAGTTTTATCGATATAATCACTCATGTTGGCACTAACATGTTCAGCTGTATTTTATATTCATTCTGAGTGGTATCCTAAGTACTGTCACATTGACACTGTGAACACTCAAAAGGACTTGTGCTAATTAGAGAACAGAGACTTGAGATAGAACAGGAAATTCGCAAGCCTGTGACTTGTTAGTTAATAGAACATAGTTAATAGATAGTTAATTTCCCTGGTTTAATTGCACTTTCACCTAATTTCTTTCAGGATACAACACAAAGGTAGAACTGTGGGAGGTCTCTTTGTCTGTGTGTTGCTTTTATTGGTTAATAAACTGCTTTGACCCTATGGCAGGTAAGAACAGAACTAGGCAGAGAAAGCTACGCTCTATGCTGGGAGAAAGAATGGCGGAGACAGAGATAGACGCCACGTAGCCCTGATGGAGACAGATGATGGAACTTTAGCTAGTAAGCCACAGCCATGTGGCTATATACAGATTAATAGAAATGGGTTAAATTAATATAAAAGCTAGCCAATAAGAATCTAGAGCTAAGGCCAAGCAGTGACTTAATTAATACAGTTTCTGTGTGATTATTTCAGGTCAAAGCTAGCAGGGTGGTCTGGAATCAACATGCTCCCTTCTCCAACATAGAACTATCATTCAGAACTTTATAGTGCAAGAGTAAAGGTCTGTGTGGGGATTCATGCTTTTTAGAGGAAGTATTTCCACTGGAGTTTCATAGTGCCTAAATGAGAGCTATTTGTCTTTGTTTTTTTTTTTTAAAAAAAACATAGTAATGGCCTTCAGCTGGCAAAGATGAACATATGGGTTAATTGCCAAGGCAGACATGTAATAACGGTAGTTATTGTAATTAGATAGTAGAGAAAGTTCCCATTTAATTTGGGAATGACAAAACACAGAAAAATGTGGATTGGAACAAAGTGACATCATTTGACTACTGCCAACTACATCACAATTAAACTGTGTTATAGAGATTAAGACCTGACACATTATGCTTTAAAATTCTCAGTAAACACTATAATTGGAATAATGATGAAAATTACTTTCAAAGATGTTACTTTGTATCTAAAAATTAATCCTGGCTAAAATAACTAATATATGCAAATTTATACATGCCAATTTATGTACATACATGATACATATTTCCTGTATGATAACAAATATTATTAATGGAAATTAATGGAACACATATTTAACACAAGGTCAATTCATGAAAATTCTAATGCATATGCAATGTTTCAATGATAAGCCATGCAATTTAAGAATATAGTAAGCTGAGAATTTGAAAGTGTCATAGGAATTGTAAATTATTATTTTTTATTAAAGACAGTCCACTCAGAGTTTCAGTACAGTTTTCTAATCTTTATTTTAACTCTGTCAGCAGTTATGTATTTTGTGAATATAGTTAATGATGTTGTTTTAGCAATAATTTGATGAAATGACTTATAAGATTATATACTTATAAAAAATATTGTAATACAAGTAGATGAAATAAAATAATTAAAAATGAAGATATCAAAAAGATATCTAACTATATAATGATATTTTGTAGGAAGGATAAGATTTTAAATCAAGGAAAAGCTGTTCTTTAGTAAATCTTTCAACAGTATTAGGTTGATAAACTTAAAACCACTAATTTTTGACGGGAGAACCTTCAAATTTAAAAAGGCATTGATGTTCAAAAATATCTCAAAATTTCAAGCAAATGTTAAAAATATTTTTGTTAATTCCAGGTGCAGTAGATATTACTATGCTACAATGAAAAGTAAAAAAAAGGAAATAAAATAATTGGTATATTAACATGTATAAATTATGTATGATATACAAATTATGAATGGTGTCAAAATGACAAGTAATCAAATAAAAAATATTTGGAAAATCATGTTTCAAACTTGGCCATCTCAAGTGACTTCCCAGCATGTGCCTTCAATCACATCAAACAAATGTAATAATGTAGCAAAAGTAGAATATTACACCTGGCATTTAACTATAGGAATAAATAAATGCTTGTGATAAAATATTCTGAATAAAATATCATTGAAATATTTCTAGCTGAAAACTGCTAGCAAATTACATCTCAATGTAGCATTGGCTGATACTAGACAGAAAAGAAATAAGAAAGGAGGACGAGCAGAAATTAAGTTTGATGGAATCCTGATAAAAGGGACATTAATATAATTTAGGTCAATGCATTAATAAACATCAGTGTAGATTGCTTTCTGCTGAATGTCAGTGTAGCTGAAATCATCCAAAATTTAAATATACCTGGTATACGATTTGTGATTTGTTTATGGCCATACTGATGTAGGTAATTGAGAGGAACTGATATAGGAGTCATACAAGAGGATAAATAATGCTAAATGGATATTAGCTACACATTGTAGGAATGTATATTTATACACACATATGTATCTCTTTTTCCAATATATTAATGATACATAAACATGTTCAAAATAATAAAATCATAATATATGTAGAGGAGTAAAAGTTAATGCTCAAATGATTTCTTTAGTTATAGTAGTAACTATAGGTAGTCCAAAATTCATTTTGTTATCAGAAGCAAATTTAAAACATGTCTAGGAGATAAAGCATGTCTGTCCTCTATGTTCAGATCACAGCTTTTTTCTTGTTCTAATATATTTTATATTTGCTTTAGTAACATTTACTTATAACCAATGTTTAATTCATTTCTCTAGAATTATTTCACATATTCCATGTTCTTCTCTATAGTGTATTTCTGATACATTATGCAGAGCAAAAAAAACAATGATCTATTGTTTTAATTTACTTAAGTAAGCTTTCATATGAAAAGTAGAATTTAGAATAGTTTGAGTAATTTAGGAAAATGTGATTGGAGTTGGAACTGCTTAGAATTTTGTCATTTTCTGGGAAAAAATTAATTTGCCAAACTTACACCCTATTGTATCAATAACAATACATTAATTATTATTGAAATGTTCATCACATAATTATTATTTAAAAATATTAATATGGTGACCGATATTAAAATGATAATCATTTTCATTATAATTAGGACTAGCAAAATATCAATATAGTAATTCCTAATTATATTCTTCTTTACTAATTGATCACTGCCTAGCCCAGTTTTCATCAGAGAGACACCATTCAGCAGATGATGTAATAGGTGAAGAGACCCACAAAGAAACACTAGGTGAAACCAGGAGAGGTCACAGAAGAGGGACAGGAATGATTATAAGAGGCAGAGGGGTCAAGGACACCATAAAATTAGATCAATTAGTAATGTTCATTGAGTCTCACAATCACACAACCTATGCATATATCTTACTGTTGTTACCTTTGTGTTCGTATGGGATTCCTAACAGTGGGATGGGGTTGTCTCTGATTCTTTTTTCTGCTTTTGGGACCCTTTTCGTATTACTGGGCTATCTGATCTAGCCTTGACATGGCAGTTTTGCCTTGGAAGTACAAAATTTCATACGATTTAAGAATGTATCGTTATAATATAGTTTTATTTTAAGACTGCTTATTATCAACTAGTTATATATAAAATGTAGACAGTATTTATAATAATTATAACAGCTGATAAAATAGAGAAAAGTATGTAAATCAGAAAACAAGAAATAGTTAATATAAAAGCATGAGTTACAGACTACACCTGAAAATGAATGAATATCTTAGTACTTATGAAATTAAAGTTTTAAGTTATCAATTAAAGTAATAAAAAGAATGCCTAAGAAATTAGGTAAATATTGAGAATTAGAATATAAGCATATAAATTTATAATTATTAGAGACATACCTTGACATTTGAATGGTAATATTTACTTACTAGTGAAAAAAATAATAAGGCTACATTTGGACTTAACTTAAAAAAAATCTGTGTATCAAAAGCAAGGCTCAGAAAATATTGACCCCCATTTGTCAATAAGAAAATTATCAAGTAAGGGTTATATGATAATTAAGTGCTTAAAATAAATTAGTGCTTCAGGGCTAACATATCTACAAATAATGAGCCCCTAGAAGGTGATGTGAAACAATTACTTAATGTGAATAAACAATTGATGAAATAAATATATCTATATATAATTTACAAAAGAAAAAATCATATTTATGTTAAAATATGTTATTTTAAGTAGAAACTTTTTTTTTACTATGGCAAAAGCAAAGAGGACTTTGAGTGTTTTGACATGCACTTGGGTTAATTTGATTGTGCATTCAAGCATAACCCATTTTAGTATGTTTCAGACTATTATTTCTCACATTATACTGCAATTTATTTGTAAGTTCTGCTGCAACCTCAAGTTCAGTAACTCTTGAGTAAACATTTTTCCACAATATTTGAATTACTAAGTGTGATAATTTATTAGTTACTGGAACATTTCATACTCTTCCATTACTAATTCATCTGCTGTGTAGAACTATGAGCAGTGACCTATTTACTATTGCTTGATTGTATTATATTGTGGTACTATGGACAGAACCCACAGAAACTGTTTAGTTGATTAAATAAACAGCATTGTGACTACTACTCTGACCATATCCCTCCACTCATCTCTTTTTCCCTGCATTCTCTGAGACACAACAATGATGAATTGAGACTGAATAACATCATCACCATGGTCTCTATGTGTCCCAGCGAGAGAATCCTTGCAAGACTCTCATTTCACATCAAAAATATCCTATAGCAATATTGACGAATATCTTGCTTATCACCATAGAACCTTCATCTGGTGATGGATGGAGATAGAGACAGAGACCCACACTGGAGCACTGGACTGAGCTCCCAAGGTCCCAATGAGGAGTGGAAGGAGGGAGAAGATGAGCAAGGAAGTCAAGACCACAAGGGGTGCACCCACCCACTGAGACAGTGGGGCTGATCTATTGGGAGCTCACCAAGGCCAGCTGGACTGTGACTGAAAAAGCATGGGATAAAACCAGACTCTCTGAACATGGTGAACAATGAGGGCTGATGAGAAGCCAAGGACAATGGCTCAGGGTTTTGATCCTACTACATGTTCTGGCTTTGTGGGAGCCTAGCCAGTTTGGATGTTCACCTTCCTAGACATGGACGGAGGGGGGGGGACCTTGGACTTTCCACAGGGCAGGGAAACCTGACTGCTCTTTGTACTGGAGAGGGAGGGGGAGAGAAGTGGGGGAGGGGAAGAAGGATGGGAGGAGTGGGAGGGAAATGGGAGGCTGGGGGGAGGCGGAAACTTTTTTTCTTTTCTTTTTTTCCTTTTCTCAATAAAAAAAAATCAGATGTGACAAAGCTTTGGAAGAAGACATGTCAAAAACTGAGAAGGTGAAAGCTAGACTTGTTTCGCAGCAAGTTTGTGAATACAAATGAAAGTCTCTTGGGGGTGTTTAAAAATGTCATTTTATTACTATATGCACAAATCATATGAAAGTGAAGCTTTCATTGTTGAGATGGAGAATATCCATGGTGTAAATTGAGACTTAATCAATGACAATATTCTGATAAGCCAAGACCTGTTCAGAGCAGTGTCGAACTCTTCAGTTCCATGAAGGTTTGGAGGTGAGACAAATTTTAATGAATATTTCAAGTGAACAGTAAACTATTCACTTGAAATAAATCATAATCATCATAATGAGAGTTAAAGGAAAAGCAGTTAGTGCTAATGTTGAGATTGTAGAATCTACCCAGAGATATGTCTAAGACAATCCATGAACATGTATACAGGAGCAGCAGACTTTTAGGAGTTCCACAGATAGAGAGTGAAATTTGTGTCTGCCACCAAAGCTTTGAAAAGTGTACTGGTTTACTTTTTAGGAGAAAGCATTTTTTTTTAACTATTAAGCATCATTTATCGAGATCTTTTTATAACATCTTTTGGTTGAAAACATTTGATTTTGTAAGCAGAATGATTAAGATCGAATAGTTGACATGTTAAACTAATTTACAATTCTTTATCTTCTCCAAGCCAATAACTTTAATAGTGCAAGAATATTTAAAACTTTTAGATTCTAAAAGTAGGAGATATGATATGGTTCGTGTGTTTCTTTATTTACCTATGTTTACTTGCTGTGGTGTCAGACAGCAGGGCCCAAAGGAACAGGTTTCCCTCAGCCCTTTAGAAATGACTTCCTTTTTCGCAGAGATTTTTCTTTGTTTTCGATTACTTGTTTTTGTTTTTGTTTTTTTCCACTCTCAGCAGGTGTCACCTTTGTGGAAAAGTGTTTCTCATAGGATTTTGTCGGAGAGTTGATCTTGAAGAAACCTTGGCCAGTTATGTTATTGAAACCTTATTAAATATTAACCAATTTTTGCAGTCCTTGCTCTTACATAGTCAAGTCTGTTGAATCTCGACTTTTCATTTAATTTTGCTGGTTGCCACTGCAGTATTTGCTTGTTTTTCAGCATCTAAAAGGTCACCTGCTTGGGCCCACCTCTAAGGTAAATATTTCATATATTTACCATAGAGATCTTATCTACAATACTGTCATCACACCCTGAACTTAGTGGCAGAACAATATGGTATCCAAAGATGTAATATGTTTTAGGGTAATTAAACTTTGCTATCCAGTTAGCTTTTAAGATAAACAAACATTTTATACAATGGCTGCATGAATTATGAGTTTATTGTGCCTGAAACATCATTTTAAAAGTACAAAATTTGAATAATTTCACGAATAATCAATCTGGAATTTTGTATGTCTGAGTATTACCGGACATCACCATGAATGCATACTTTACTAATTATTAACTTTTTGATGAAGGAAGTAATCTCAATACTTTTCTTTCTTAAGAGACAATGCAATCAACTTTAAAGTGGTATCATTCACAGAGATGCTCTGATGAATAGATTATACTAAAATATGAAAAGTCCATGCAATGTAAATTATTCTAATTTTCCCACAGAAGCCCACCATAAAACTATTATAGACGTTTTCATAAAGGCATAAGTAAATATATAAAATACATATAGGCAAAAAATTTTGCATATAGTCTAGATCCCAGAAATTGTGAGAAATTTTTTATTGTATACTTTGATGTTCTATATTAAAAAACTTGATCACTTTGAAATCTAATAATTGTCATGTTATTAAATTGAATAGAGTTCAAAGTTGAGAATAATTAGTTGTACTTTGTATATAATTTCTATGTCTAGCTTTCTGCTCTCCAGACTGAATGAATTTGCCTTCTTTTAATACAATGGAATAATTCTATCCTAAAAATCATTATTTTTCATAGTTACCGTAAGATAGGATAGTTGCTAAACAACATATAATTTTTGAATAATATCTTTATTAATGATATTATTAAATACAATGCATCAGTTATTGTCTAGAAAAATAACTTAACAGAAATAAATAAGTTCATAGAATCAAAAATATTGAGGAACGCAATTATGTTTTAATCATTTAAAGTGAAAATAAATTTTTACTTGTACCCAATCTGTTTTTATGTTTATTTTTCACTTTCATATCTGATAATTTGAGAAGTATTGATTGAATTATTATCAGAATAGAATTCATGTCATTCCTTCTTACATTTTTATTGCTAGTAAAGAGTACAAAATATTATTTCTTAAAACTTTGTATGCAACTTGAGATTGAGAACTGTTAACTAATTTACATATGATAGCTCCAGGCTAATCATTGAAATAGTACTAGAATTTAGGTTTTCTTTTTCTTAAGCAAAATAAAAATAAAAATAAATAGTATTTTTTTATGTTAAGGCTTAGTTTACAGTCAAACTAATAGGTAAGGAATTAAGCAACTCATCAAATGACAAACAACAAACCCAACATTGAGGGATACATTTCCTTAACACAGGGAGAAATCTATTATAAAATGTTAATCTAGCCCCTCAGTAAATTTTCTTGCTATACAGGAACACACACACAATGGAGATATAAAAAATCAGTACACATGTGTACACATAGATCTCAAATTCATAATATGGTTACTAGTCAATGATTTCTAACAGAGAAGAATAGAATCCATGGACTTAAAAAATAAAAACATGAATGTGGTATAATAGGTTAAATGATGAGAGGATGGGACCCGAAAAAAACAGAGACATTGATTATAAAGTCATTATTTAATCTTGAACCCTTAACTATATCAAGAGTAGATGGCAGGAGTGTATGTTTTATGCTTGAAGAATCATCAGTTTGAGGTGTACAGGCAATGGTAGCCCCAGACAGACTCACTGAGGAAGAATCAGACTGAATGGCTTTTCCTTTCTGAAATCGACCCTTCCAAGACTACGGTCCGTATTCCAGACACATCTTCACTCATCAGTTGCTTGTGCTTGTATCAACTGTCTCTGAAAACAGTCCCATAGACCCACACAGACCATGCTTTCATAATTCCCTAGGTATCTCTCAGTCTAAGCTGGCAATATCAGCCATCTCACTGGATTTTCAATACATTATCTTTAAGTCTTACAGTGAAATCGTTTCACACATAGTGTGAACTATCATCTTATACCCTTCTTACACAATCACTAAATGTTTATTGCTCCCCTTTGTGTCATCATCTTAAATGTTGAAATAACTGAATGGAAGTCATGTGCATGAACCTTAACTGTACTGGAAGATCTGGATTCTCTAATAAAAGACATTTCAGTAAATGAATATAGCATAATGAGAATACTCATGATATTTATGTCAATATAATATTGTTTTTGCGTTTGACTATTTTTATATGTTTTTATTTTTGTCTTTATTAATTTTTTGTAGCTCAGCATGACGTAAATATACTATGTGGGTCAGGTTAGCTTCAATCTCATTCATGTAGTTCTGCCTCAACTTCCCAAATGCTATGATTATATGTTTTAACAATTACACCTGGGCTAACTCCTTGTAAATCTAGATATGTAAATTCTATAAATCATTTTAAAACTTTCCTTATCACCATCCAATGACATCTTTCTGGTCAATTCACCATCATCTTTTGTCCTTAGGTTAATCTCTAAAGGACTTTATATCTTTCATTTCATTTCATTATATTGAATATTTCTGCTGTTTATCCATTATAGAATTGATCAGTGTTATGCAGAGATCTCAGTAGTCAAGAGTGTTTGATGACCATGTATAATACCTCAGTTTTGTCCTTAGCACTCACAAGGTGGTTCACAACCATCCATAAGTTCAGTTCTGAGACATTCTACAAACTCTTTTGCTTCTCTGGGTCACAGGCAGGATGTAGTGCTCATTCAGTCACACACTCAAACCCTAACACACTTAAAGTAAAAGAATCAAAATCTTAAAAAAAAGAAAATGATCAATAAAGGAGGAAGTGATGTGAAATAAAAGAATACTTAAGGAAAACAGTTGTTAATCAAACTAGATACAGGATGCAAATAGTAACAGTTTTGTGTTATAATACATCAGTGGGTCTAAAATGCAGGAAATCACAGTGATACAAATAAACAAACTTGGAAATGAGAGAAAACATCATTTCTTTTATTGCTTAGTCAAAACATGTATTATTATAAAAACAGAAAGTTATATTTTGCTATCTATAGAATATAAAATGTATGCTTCTAAGATCATCAATGTTAGAGCTTTTAACATAGATGTTAAAAGTATGATAAAATATAAGATTTTTA
Organism: Microtus pennsylvanicus; assembly: GCF_037038515.1. Taxonomy (NCBI): domain Eukaryota; kingdom Metazoa; phylum Chordata; class Mammalia; order Rodentia; family Cricetidae; genus Microtus; species Microtus pennsylvanicus. The sequence goes on from NC_134584.1 coordinate 20,712,594, forward strand.
CCTTGTCCTATATTAGTTCTTGAAAACATTTATTGTTGACAAATATAACACCTTCACATTAGAAAACTTTCATAAACAATACATCAAATAGTGGTAAAGCTTAATATCAGCAAGAAGGAGTGGTCAAATGTACTAATGCTGTTCTCATAAGAAAAAAAACAACACTTTCAGAATATTTTAGGAAGAAAAATTTTCCAGAAGGATAACTAGAATTTAGCATTGAAAAGACATGAAATAAAGTCAAATCTAGAACATCTAAAATAGCCTTAAATTGCCATTATTAAATTTTGTCAGCATTCAAAACTATTTTGAGTTTGTTTTTCCTTATAGGACTACTGGATGTAGCAGTTCTATAGCAGCAGATATTATTATGTGAAACCAATATTGCACAGCAGTCTCAGCTCAGATGATGAAATAACTGTGAACTACCTAGTTTACAAATAAACCTCTCTGTGTCTGTTGTGAGATTAAAACCCTCCATTTTTAAGTGGATCTTTATAAAATACAAGATGTTAAGTGATAAGTGAAGCAATAGTTTCAAATTTTTTATTGAGAATGATTATTTTTTCTCACAGGATTTTTTTTTTATGTTTTCTTACCTTTAAAATTTTTTTTTATTGAGAAAAGGAGAAAAAAAAAACAAGTTTCCACCTCCTCCCAGCCTCCCATTTCCCTCCCCCTCCTCCCACCCTTCTTTATCTTGGTCACAGTTCCCCTCCTGTTACTCCTCCATATTTCTCCCTATCTCTCTCCTCCCAACCAGGTCCATTCCCTTTCATTTGTTTTCATTAGAAAACAAATAGATGTTTAAGAGATAATAATAAAACATAGTAATAAAAAACAAAAATTAACACATCAGAATTGGACAGCACAAACAAACACAAGGAAAAGACTCCAGAAGAAGGCACAAGGGGCAAAAAAAAAAAAAAAAAACAGTTGTTTACACACTCAGGAACCTCATAAAAACTGAACTGGAAACCATAATATATACACAGGACCTGGTATAGACCCATGCGTGCCCTGTGTATATTGCTTCAGTATCTATGAATTCATAGTGTCTTTGGTCATGTTGAGTTAGAGGGCCTTCTCTTAGTGTATAAGTTGCAAAAAAAAAAAATACCTTCTGAGTCAGTCTCAGATTGGCTGACCTTCCTGGAAGAAGCAAACTGTAGCTGAACTTTCTGGCAGAGGCCCACATCAACGGAGCTACCTTGAAAGAACTCTCCAACTTGGTGACCTGCCTATAGCCTTCAGGAATCTAGATTTTTTTTGAGCGTCAAACAGTCTGGGGTGTCTTTCAGTAATTTTTCCTTAAAGTAACCACTTACCCACATTCCTGTCAGTAACCAAAATAACCCTCATTGCTTCAAAAAGTTGGAGTTGGGGGGTATCTCTAATTTAATCTTTTCAGAGTTCCCATTCTCGGATGAGTAGACAATGTGTTCCTGTCCTCACAGGAATTATTATTTCATGGCATGATATGTGATATATGTATGTACACATGTGTACTTGTGTATCCTTGTATGCAAATTTGTGCATATGTAAAATGATATATTTATGGAGGCTGGAGGACAACTTTGAGTATTGTTCCTTTTCTTCCATAAAGATATATTTTCTGTTCACTGTTTCATATTCCTTTCCGACTAACCCATGAAATGCTATGAATTTTCCTGTTTCTTTCTTCTCTCTCTGTTTATTGGTCCTGGGGTTACAAATGCAAGCTACCTTACCTAGCTTTCTATCATGTCTGAATTTTCAAGCTCAGGTTTTCAGATTGTATAGCTAGTAACTTTTCCAATGTGCCAGTATGCCAGCACCTTATTCCCTACCTGTTTATTAAAATTATTCACTTGGCTTATCTGCCTTGTGTTGTTGTTCTTTGATGATAAAACCAAATTTCCTTAATAGCAATCAGGTAACTTAGCCTTTAGAATTTGCAGTTTTCTCCTAGTATCTGTAAACTAAATTTTTTGAGACGAATTCTCTTGAATTCCCATATATCAGATATATAAATATAGGAGAGACAGGTAGCAGCTAAAAATGTAGAGCTCAAAATCAATTAAAAAAAAACAAAATAAAACAAACAAAAAAAGAGTAGAAAGTAAATCTTACAATAATTTATCACATTCAACATTTTAAAGTTGCTTGAAAATGTAAGCTATTTTAAATATATATGTTTATGATGCTATTCCAGTGTATGCTCTAATGGATGGCTCACATTTCTGGATATAAGTACCAATTAATTTAGCTTGTATTTTATTGATGTATTTAGACCATTTTTATTGCGTGTCTTTTTTGAGTTGTTTAACCGATGATCAGATAAATTATGCAGCTGCTGACTTTTTCTTACTGAAGAAAAGAAAACCTGACTCATACTGGTCCTTGTGTCAGAGGTTTAGATATAAAAAATTAATTAATTGTACTTCTCAAAAAGGATACACAAAATTGGGAGGGAAATGTGCTAATATAGACTCTGAAGTAATTGTACATAGGAGAGTATAATTAACTTTAGCACTGGTTATAGCTCAGTTTGTTCAAAGTCCCCAACAGAAAAGAGACAATTTCTGAAGTCCAGATTGTGCAATTAAAGATATTAAGCCTAGGCTCTCATTACTGCAGTGCCGCTTATTTATTTTCCGGTTGTTGTGTAGTTCTAAAAAGCACTATCTGAATATTCATGTTTTTTAGTTTAAATTTTCATTGTTTATCTAAGCTTAAATATTGAAATAATCATCTGAAATATTTTAATTATCCTACCAAAATTTCATTACAGTTTGCGTAATTAGAATAAATTGGCTAGTGTTTTATAGAGACTCATAAGGGTATGAACGTAAAAAATTTGCACAAAATTAGGTCAATGATGTGCTGATATGTGTCAAGTTAATGTTGGTTTTGTTTATGAACAACAAAAAGACTATGCCTAGAGATAATTTTCTTAAATCAAAATAAATAAACACTCTAGATTAGGTTCTAAATATAATCAAGAAACCCAATGCAAACACTTCATTATTTTTAGGATTTCTTATGAATAAACTTCAAACGAAATTTTTTACAGAAGCACAGCTTACTTAATCATTCATTCAATTATTTAGTTTTAAATAGATATCCGTTTTGAGGTGGGAGTGTGCGCATGTGCACATGTTTGGAAATCATAGAGGAAGTCAGGGTGTTGGTCATCACCTTTCACATGGTTAAAAAATATGTTTAGCCAGGCGGTGGTGGCGCACGCCTTAAATCCCAGCACTCGGGAGGCAGAGGCAGGCGGATCGCTGGGAGTTCAAGGCCAGCCTGGTCTACAAGAGCTAGTTCCGGGACGGGCACCAAAGCTACAGAGAAACCCTGTCTCGAAAAACAAAACAAAAAACAAAAAAGAAAAATATGTTTATTTGTTGTTCACTAGGCTAGCTAGCTCAACACCATCAGGGGATTTTCCTGCCTCTGTCTTCCACATTGCAGTAGAACAGTGACATCCCAGATGTTTTCACTAAATGCAGCTTTAGAAAAGTCCTGAAGATCCAGACGTGGATTCTCACACATGCATGGCAAGAACTCTGCCTACTTCTACGACTCCCAATCTTTATGTAGTATTTATAAAAAAATGACATGCATGCATCCATGAATTTATGGTAAATTATCGTATACAAGGGCTGATCCACAATATCTAAAATATTTACTGTTAGACCTTAAATGGCAAAACAAAAATGCTTGGTGATGAGCTTATGAAAGGTAAAATTTGGGGGCAATATTGTTTATGATACTTTTAATTATGTTATATTCCGTTATATTGGTAGGAGAAAGCAGTTGATATACATGTTTATTTGTTTTGTATTTTGATTAATTTGTGAAGGGGATTTTGTATATTAATTGAAATATGGAAAATATCTTTACTTGACAATATAAATAATTTACAAATGAATCACATAGCAAATATTACCATTTTTTCTAAAATTTCAAAATATTTGACATAAACCATTGTTTATTTGAGTGTGATAGACAACATGTAGTTTAAATAACTCAAAATTTCTGAACAAATAATTTCAACATAGTGTTATAGACGTAACTACATGAGTGTTACTTATGTGCCTAATTATGTAGTAAGATCAATTTTCCTTTACTTTGAAAGTGAAGTAAATAGCAATTTTCTAATTATGATATCACAAAGTCATAGTTCTCAGGAAATATTTCACAAAAAGGGTCATACTGAGATGAATCATTGGATATTTGAGCTGAGCTTAGAGCAATATTTCCCAATTCTAGGTACTGATTCTTTGCACTACAAGTTGGTTACAGCTATATTATCTTGAGACTTATTAGAAAACAAAATTAAAAAAAAGCAGAATTTGGTTCATGTATTTCAGTTAGAAAGTACATTTTACTCTTAAATTTGTGTTAGTTAGTTATAACTGAACTGCTAGAAATTTTCTTAAATTTTTAAAATTCAACTTAAACCACATATGTAATATTTAAAAGACATCCAAACATCATTTAAAGTCATTTGAAGGTTTTTATATAATCATGTGTTTGGACTGGCTAACCAATACTGAAAGTTTCTATACTAATTAAAACCATGGCAATTAAAGTTCTAAGTGAGTTGATCCATGTAACAAGCTTCAATACGTTATTTTTACTAAAACTTTTTCTATTACTTATTATTTGCATTCTTGGAACCTGAAATGCAAATTGTCCTTATCTGCTAATGGTGCAAAGAATCTCCAAAGCATTCAGGTTTGCATTCATCACACTTTTCTGAGGTTTGGAAAAATAGGAAATTTAAGAAAATTCAATTATCAAATATTTCAACTCAAGACCAACCAGATAGACATTGACACATGTGATTATAGGTCAGCTTAGGATCTTTTTCATACATACTCAGATAAAAATGATTGCCCAGTAAATTGAGAAAAAGTAGTTCTGTATGGGTTATCCACAAACAATAAGGAACTAATCTAGATAAATGCATACAAATTGACAGCAAATCACCTTCTATAGACAATGAGACTACATAAGCCTTCTATTTTCAGGTTAAATAATGCTGATAACAATATTTTCAGAAACTTATAGAATGTTAACTAAAATAAATTTTAGGAATTGTTTTTTTTTCTATGTATAACTACATTTTTAAGGTGTAAGATTTACTTATAATACAGCTGTGCCAGATTTTATCTTGGGCTGATTAGCTAGTAATAAAAGACCAGGAAGGTATACATGTAAATAACTTTTAATAACAGTTTGAAATTTTTAATTTTCTTTTAACTTTAAATTGCTGCATTGTTTTAGCCCTGGGACTTCCTTCCTTGGAGGAATAATTAACTAATAAAAACAGTTATTCCTCAGGAAGTGAAAACAACGCAAAACATAATATTTGCATACAAATGAGAAAATATGAAATCAACATACTTAGGAAAAAGTTGTTTTAAATAACTCATAGATAGGACAACCTTAAATATAGAATATTCTAGAGAAAGGTCAAGAATTGTTCATTGTTTAACAGTATAGAGAACATTAAATGTTTTGAGTAGAAAACATTTTTTATCATCTTTTTATTTCTTATAAATCATAATTATCCCCTATTTCTTAGAGATCATGTAAGTATATTTTAAGCTTCATTATTATTTTTCTCTAGTTCAACAGCATATGGTACTTTAATTTGTTTCCATTCTTTCTTTTCTTTTATGAATATGACTTATATATATGGTGTGTTAAGCTACAGGGTCTTATCACAAGTTTTGGAGGTTAACCAAGAGCATTGAACAGAGTCTCTAATGTTTTAGGTGGAAAAATATATAAAACATATTGATAAGAACAAAAAAAGGAAAGACATAGCAAAAATTCCCAAAACTTGAAAAGAAGCAACTACCTGTTAATGGAAGTATTTTATGAAAATCTATGTTCTCTGGGTTGACGTCTTGCCTGTAACACAGTAAATCAATTAATCTCTCTATATGTGTATTTATATGTATTTATAGAGCTTCTATAGATGTAGATGTGCATATGGCATTATTGGAGGTTTTTGTGTTATTATCCTTTCCAAATCCTTATATTACCTTGATGTCTCATCTGCAACACAATTTATCCTTTCCTTTTCATTATTAAAGTTATGTGGCAAATATACAAACTGTACTATTGATTTTCATTTTTGTTGTGATTAAAGGTAATACGTTTTACATATTCGTATGCTGGTATCTTTTCTGCTCAGAAATTTGTAGTTATATTATTTGTTGATTTGACAAATTACCTGGCAAAAGCAACTTAAAGTGGGAAGAGTTTAATTTACCTTACAGATAAAGGGCACAATGTACCATGTAGTTGACTCATGATAGGAGAAGTCTGAAAAAGTTGATTACATTGCACAATAATCAGTTATTATAGAATTGCAAAGACTGCTACTCAACTAGTTTTTCTTTATTCCGAGACTTTAAGCAATCAAATAATATCACAGAAAATTTGAGTAGAATTTCTAATGTCAAATAAACTAATCTAGAACATCCCACACAGGATGCCCAGATATCTGTCTACTAAGGAAATGTAGTGCAGTAAACAAAATTCTTTCACTTCCTTATTTCCTACATTGAACACAAGACATATCAATTTCCAGCCATTATCTTCCATTTCTTTTCCCTATAGAGCCAATACCATACAAAAATTGAAAAATCATTCATTTAAAATTTGGAAATATTCATAGTGTTCTGAAGTTAGAGGTTGATTTTTGCTCCCAGCTGCTCAGACCCAAAATGATCTATTAATGAAACTATTAATTAAAGCACTGCTTGTCCAATCACTTAGGTGTATTTCTAGCTATCTCTTTTATCTGAAATTAACTCATCTATTAATCTGAACATCTCCAAGGTATTAATCTGAACATAGCCATGGTTGTGGCCTACTGGCAAGGTTCCAGCAGGCTCCTGTGGGTATCTTTCTTCTGTTGTTACATCTCTTTGACTGTGCCTACTCTCTCTTCCTATCTCTGCTTGGAATTCCCACCTTGCCCTCTATCTCTACTTTGATTTTTCATCTTGCTCAGCCCTGACATAGGCCAAAGCAGTGGTAATAAAATATTGGAAGAGGCTGCTGGTTTCATTACCAGCTGCTTAGCCAGGAAATAATCAAACAGAAACTATATTAATTAAATCACTGCTTTGCCCATTAGCTCCAGCTCCTTATTGGATAACTCTTACATATTAATTTAACCCATTTCTATTAATCTGTGTATTACCATGTGGCTATGGATTACTGGATAAAGTTCCCGTATCTGTCTCCAGTGGGACTACATGGCTTCTCTCTTACTCTGCCTTCTTTTTCCCAGCATTCAGTTTAGTTATCCCCACTTAGCTAAGTTCTGTCCTGCTATAGGTCCAAAGCAGTTTCTTTATTCATTAATGGTAATCGCACAGAATGCAGAGGAAAATCCCACATCAATAAAACATATTAATAGCAAACAGATGGGAATCTCACATCATATTTGTCTTTCTAAGCATGTTAATCACTACTCTTTGAAAACTAAATAAAGCATGAACATTTTGAATGATTAAGCATATCATTGACACCAGCTTCACAAAATAAAATTTTTCCTTTAATATTCACCTTCAATTTTCATGATTTATGCTTATACCTATGAATGTTTTTATTTATCGAACAATTGTAAAGAAAATTTAAATCTTTATTTTCTGTTTCACTTTTACATTGTAGAAGTTTCTTGTTTGCTTGTAGTCACCTTGTTACCCAAACATTTTTTTTGATATTTAAAATAAACATACTTTATCAAGTAGAGAAATTTCTCCAATTTCTCACTTGCCAAGATCATTTGTCAAAACAATGCCTACATTTAAAATATGGCTCTGTTTATATGACCATATAATTTTCTTCTAGCTCTGGCTATGGAACATTACCTTGATTTTTAAACAAGGATCCATATTTCCACACTGAAAGTAAAGCAGTTGTTTGTGGGATATAGTTCCCTTTTACATTTATTAGGTATTATTTACTCCTATAATACTCTGAATATTTGCCCAGATTTTTTTAGTTTATATTTCTAACATAATCCATCTAATATTTTTTAATTGGTATAGATATTTTGAGCTAATTCCCTTTTATTACTTTGACTGTATGGACAGTTGATTTATTTCCTGGCTAAGAGATTTACATAATTTTCTATGATTATGAATGCGTTCTTTATAAGCATTTGTCTAAAGTCTTTCAATAAACCTAAGTATTCATTCTGTTGAACAACACCTAAGAAAGGAAGGAGAAATTATATTGGAAATATATATTTATATACAGACTAAATTTCTAGAGAGATGATAAAATACTGCTTCTTTATAAAATATACAGCAGTCTCCATTGTTTTCTCCTCATTGACATACTAGTTGGGGGCATTTGTCTTTACTGTTTCAATTTTATATATTATTTAAAGGGATTCAGTGGCATTTCATTTATTTATTTGCAACTCCCCAATGTCAAGTGATTTTGAACATCATGGGTGTGGATAAAAGATATAGAAATATCTTCTCTCTGATATTTGAGACTTTTTCATTTAATTTAGATATAACTGTGGTGTGCCAACATTATAGATGCAGAAATTCATTGGAGATATGTATCTTTGTCTGGCTTCCACTTCATTGGAAATAAATAAGCCTCTTTTAGCAATGATCTATGGATTTTGAAATCTATGTTTGCCTTTTTTTATTTTAAATATCTCAGATCTAATTCACACAGGAAAGACAATAGTCATAATGTCATAATATGCTCACAGGGGCACATGTGTGGAATATGATTCCCTGCCTTTGCATTAGCATGCCTTGAAGCCAGTGGATGGACAATGTGGTTCCTAGCCCTTGCAGCAATATGCCTTTAGAAAGCCAGTAAGTAGAAGGGTGAAAGGATTTTCTTCTGACTTACCTCAAGAAGCTTGAAGTTCTTCTTTTCCCTCAAATGAACACTTTTTTAAATTTAACCTTCAAAATAGACAGTATTGAAGATTTTCCTTCCAAACATTACATAATTTTTACTCTAAATGTAATTTTATTAAAGTTCTACGGAATGATATAAATCCGGGTCATACATGAATAAATTTGGTAAATTAAAAAATTAAACCAAATGGGTGCTAGATTTAAATGCATTGTCTATCAAAATTTCTAGCAAACCAATGTCACCCATAATGTGTTTCTTGAAATAACTTTAGAATATTGGTAAAAAGTGGGGAGTAAACATTGATACATGTATACACATGTTTATGTTTGTCTGTGCATGTATTTTTATATGTTTATTTTTAAAAGTATTCAGAACTACAAATATAACACTTCTAATCCAGAATTTACATACTATTTGCACTTTAATAGTTAAGCTATGACTTGTACAGGATTTTTAATACATTGTAATTGTTTGTAATAAAACAGTTGTTATGCACTAAATTTTCTAGTAGTTTCCAGTAACCCATGGAAGATAACAGTTTAACTTACATCAAATTGCTTGGTGCATAAGGTTGAATGGATGGCTAAAATATCTTGCTTTTAAAAATGGATCAAAATAAAATAAAAGTCAAAAAGGTAACTGAATTTTGTTTAATTATAACAAAATATAAAACCTTTGTTGTAAGATTATGTTATGATAAGTACCATCTGGTCTTATTCTGTTATGTAATGATTTGCATAAAATCTATTAAATATGCTGTATTGCATGCTTCAGAAATTTAATAACTAAGAATTATGGATGATATACACTACTTGGCAACAAATGTTAATAAACAGAAACTGTACTTCCAGCTACAAATATGTACAGAAACTAATATGTAATTTTAGAGAAAATGAAACCATAGGAAATTGTTTCTGCCAGTATAGTAATTAATATTTTTCTAATTAAAAGGTGTGATTTGTAATTTTGTGCTTTTAATTTTGTGTGGTACTAAAAAAAATGAAGTTTCCTCATTAGCATGTAGAATGTAATAATAATTTCATCTAATCTGTCTTCTTGGTGTCTGTGTTATTGTTTTCAACTCAAAATTTTTTTAACTAAAGTAGTGAATTCACATATTTTTTATTTGAGGTGACAACACAAGCATTTGTAAAAATATATTCTCTATTTAGACATAATTATCCATTCAACGTTTATTTAGACAGTGGTTGCATGTTCTTTTACTCCTGTTACAGACTTGCTATTCTCCCTTCCAAAGTTCATGTATTGGCCTCCTGTGGTAGAAGAGATGAAGAGGATATAGCTTTTTATCAGATTCCTTCTTGATAATAATAAAAACTGTCACCGAGTGATGTCCTGTGCTTTGACTAAACACAAGGTTCATAAACAACACAAGTACATCCTGTTTTTCTTTGAGCTTCTTCATTTAAAAATTGCAGGCTTGCAAACAGCCTGTGGGAGTCATTGAGTTTCATGATGGCAATTTAACCTTATGTTGGTAAACTTCAGTTCTGAGGTCCTCTTCTTCAAATTTGGATTTTTTTCTCAATAAATTGAAGAAGTTGCTTTTTAATCACATATTCCCCATCAGGAAACGAGATAAGCTAACCATAATTATGTAAAGGATTAATAAATAAATAAAATGGAATACAAACTATGTATGACTTAGAAGCAAGTAAAGCTAATACTTGGCATTCTTAAGGAAAAATAACATTTCATTCATTAATTTGGCAGCTGGGTGGAGGACTCCCAAAAAGCAGAGTAAACATAGCAACCGGAATGGGTAGAGTTGAGGTCTAATATTGCCAAAGAGTTATTCCCTTTTTTGATACATTCCATCATTGGTGAAGCTGTTGACATTCACAAGTTGCCAAAAATATTCTTTAGCTTTCTGTAAGTTCAAAGCAGTGTGACCATCCTATGAAAAAATAAAAGATAATTGCTTTTACGTACATCAAGTATGACAATATGATTATTTACTAGTAATCATATCCACACTACATTCATAGGTACCCTTCATTATCGGGAACTGAATTACAGACTGCAATATAATAGCCTTGCAAATGAGAGGCCATGAATTCAAATGAGAGAAAGGGATAGAAAGGGATGGACAAAGTCATGTGAGGATTTGGAGATACCTGAGAAGGAAAAGTCTGCAAATGCAGTGCTCATATATCAAATTTTCAGAAACAATTTTTTAATAAAGTATATTTGAACATAATGGCTTTTTTTTTTCCGAGACAAGGTTTCTCTGCAGCTCTGGTACCTGTCTTGGAACTAGCTCTTGTAGACCAGGCTGGCCTCGAACTCACAGAGATTCACCTGCCTCTGCCTCCCAAGTGCTGGAATTAAAGGCATGCGCCACCACTGCCCGGCTCAAATATAATGGCTTTCGCTAGTGTGCATGTTCACACACATATACACACATTGTAAAAATTATAAAGCCATGCTCTCACTTGAAAGATATATTAGTGGGGAAAAATATCCAACTAAATAAAGAAATTCCTTAAGATGAAATCATTGTGAACAGCTTTCCATCAAATTTTTCTCTTTATAATATTCTATGAAATATATAAAGACATGGGGATTTTATCTATGCTTTTTGAATAAACCTCAGAATTGTTTTAATTACTAATTTACTTATTTGTTTGATTGTGTAAGACAAGACACTGAGAAACTCTTGCAAAAGAACTTTGGAAGTCAAAACAGACATATGAACCAAGGAACTGCAAAATTCAATATTATTTATGACCCTACTTTTTGAAATACCAAATAAACTTATTTACATTTTTAGAAGATAGTATTGAGACCACAGGATAAGAAATAGCAATCCTCCCTCAACTCATGTCAGCGAATTCATTTCACTCGTATTGAGCTGAGTCTGGAGGCAACATTTTATGAATGGGATCAATAACATACAGTAAATGTAGCAACGGTGTATAATTGTTGAATAAATCAATATTAAGTTATTACAGGGACATTTATGAAATGTCTGGGAGGCTGATTGTACAACAAACTTTTTTGGTTATTGGGTGAACTTGCAACTGGTCAGCTTACATTCGAATGCTACCCTTAAAACAAGTTACGTAGTTTACTAGAGTTAATATTTTACATGGAAGCTGATACTTCTGACCAAAAATAATAAAAGAATAATAATACATGTAAAATAATACTGAGATAAGTCGATTTATTATCCAGCATAAAGAAAATTAAAGTCTTAAACAAATACTGCTTATTAAACTGAGATTTCTCTGATTCAAATTCATCCATATATAATTCCAAATTTGAGCAATCTCCCAGCTTTCATATGTAAAGCAAACTTATTTCATGGTACTTATAGCATAGCCATCTTTAAAGCGGTGTCTGAACAAATCAATAACAATAAGATTCAGGAAGTTTTTGTAGTTTAATTTTAACCCAGAGCTTATAAGATTTAGCCTAATAGAACTGAGAAAACAAGAAAAATTAAGTTTGTAAAATTGATTTTTAAAGAACAGAGATTTTCTAGAGCTCAGCAAGTATGTGATGGGATTAAGATATTTTCATGACTAAAAATATGATTCTAATATAAAGCTTTCACCATGAGAGTGGATATTGTGATTGTCCGAGGAAGTGGGATTGATTGTTTTAAAATACAACCTTTTAAGTGGTAAGATAAGCATTTGCATGTATTTGGATAGCCATTTTTTATGTGTATTAAATAAAACATTTTTGTTGAAAAGTTATCCAGAGGCTAATTTAAATTAAGTCACATCACAAAGGAAAATCAGCCCATGGTCATAATTAGTAGGTTTCCTGGAAGAGCATCAAATAGCAGAGATTTTAAAGAGAGGTTGTTTGTTGTTGTTGTTTATTTTTTTATTAGAGTAATCCAATTAAATGGCAATTCTCATGTTTGAAAGTTAAAACATGGAAGAAGCATATTTGTGGGGAAAATCACAGTATCTAATGTCATTAGTGATCTTTGTTATTCAAATTTCAAATGACAGAAAATTTACATTGGTTTACAAAAATAGAGAAGAGTAGACCTTCTGTGACTGAAATATCTTAACTAATCTACAAAGTGTTACTTAAATCCTTGAAAGTAACAAGTCACCTTATCAACACTGTATTTCTGATTCTGTTGTGTTCCTGTATTCAAACTGGGTGCTTCTTAAAATGCAACCTTTCAGCACTTTGTTTACATTTGACAACCTTAGCAGAGCAGATTTCTTATATTTGCGGTATCCACAAGGAAAATATCGACTAAATTTTGTTGGTTCAGGATTATTCATTCACCTCCATTTTCAGAGATTAAACGTGGATGTGACAGAGAATCATGGAGTTGTATTGGCCAACCTGCCTTGAGAGCATGAGTCAGATTTTTCAGGTTAGGGTCCTTGGTTCAAAGGGCATACTGTGCCTTTTACTTCAGGAGAAACCAAGGTATTCCCTTAGGTAACAAAGCTTTTATCCCCCCTTGTGATTCTCTATGTTCTCTAGAAGTCAACAATGCACAAAGAAGTTCGACAGGACAATTGGTCTTAAACATTAATCTTGTGTACCCTGGATAATTTGCATATGTCATCGTGTCCTTACAACTACCATTCTATTGATTCTGACAACTGCCATTAGATTGTTTCTGTTAAAGATGTAAAAATGTCTAATTCCACTGAAAACCTTTTCTCAGTCTCTGTCTTTCTAGGAACCTTCCATTCCAGTCTGGTTTAGATAAATTTTTCGTCAGGTATATCAAGTAAATTGGCCTGGTAGGTAAGCATTGACACTTATAGAAAAATATTTTATAAGCAATCATAAATGGAAAACCAGATTGCTTTAACACAAACAAGCTTTGAATTTAATAGTAGCTCATGTTGTAATGTGCTACTCAGGACACATTTAAGAGGGTAATGTCATCATTACCTCATGCTTTTAAAGATCTCCAAGGCAAAGGAGAAAGAGTAGGTAAGAAATAAGAGTATTCTGACCCCATTAGTAAGAATTTAGGAAGTGAATCTACCTATATGCACAAGACATTGAAAAATATGTTTCCGTATATAAAAAGAAAGATAAGATGAAATGGAATTCAGTTGTGGCACCCAATTTTATTCCCAGTAAAAATTCAGTGAATCTGTCATGTGACACACAAGGGACATGTGGCAGGCATGGTTTTGAGTTTGAGTGAGATAGATGAGTCAATTCTGCCCATAGAAAGATGAGAGAGAAATAGTGATTGATTCAAATTTAGCATTGCAATCATAGCTGAGAAGTGGGATGAGGACAGATATTAATGCTCTCTCAGATAAACCACATAGTGTACAGAAAAATAAATTTTCTCTATAAAACAAAAATATGCATATATGTCCATATTACTGAAGTGTAAAGATGTAGTGCCACTCCTAGGAAGTTAATTTCTTATCCTTTTCATCTCTCTTAACTTAATATTGATAACTGATTTGTTAGAATAAATCAATTTTTAATATGTTATAATGGAGTACACAGCAACTAAAGACTTAAAGATGCTATATATTATTAGTTGCAATAAAAGTAAATTTTCACCATTCAGAGTAGATTTTCAAGGAAGAGTCACCAAGGAGATATATATATATTCTACAATACTGTAATATGCAAGGAGTTTCTAGAGTAATAGAATGACAGGTATCATATGATTTACTGAAAAATACATAAAGCTTTGAGGTTATGTCTGAATATTTTTCACTATGTTTTTAAAGACTGTCAAAATTAGAAGAAGTTCTAAAAGTCATCAAATTCAATAAGAATCTTAGATATGTGTGCCTTTTTATGATGCCATTCAGTGTCTATTGAATACTTTTGATTGCTGTATTTTTATAGCTAGATTTAAGCCATGTACTGAAATATTAATAGCTACTAAATTTTATTCTTATAACTATTACCAGTTTTTAATGAAAATTGTTTCACTCAAATGTTTTAAAGAGATGAATGAAATGTTCAGTTGCCCCCTAATAAACGTTTTGCACAGGTAAGACAGTTTCCAACGAGCCTCATATGCAAAGAAAACATAAGTTCATTTCTATCAGGGCTATTATCTTGCCATTTTATTCTTCAGAAATGAATCAAAATGATCTCATGTCTTTCACAGGGAAAATTTTATCTTAATGTTTTATGTAAATTAATTGGTAATCCGTACCAGTCTCATTTAGTTCTTTAAAACACTATACAAGAGCCTTATAGTAAAACCAGAGGCAAAGACAGAGTCTCAATATGTCTGATGTTATCACTTTTCCCTCCCTTTGAAGAAATTCGCTGTGGAAAAGGACCATGTGGAATTCGACAAAAGCGGGGATTACTCTGAGCCACCTGGGATGATGCCTGCTGCTTTTTCTGGGGGGACATGGCCTTCTTGCTGCTGTGTTGCTTTAGTTACCAAGGAGCATTAATATTTATAAATATTTATGTTAAGAGCAGTGCAGAGATTAGTAGTGCAAATCATTTTGGAAGAGGCTGCTACCTGGAGTATAAAAAGATTATGGAAACACAATAAAGCGGCAGCCTTTCCAACTCTGACAAGACATTACCTGCATGTAGAATGTCCCATGTGGGAAGGGGGAAGGCACAGAGAGCCATGCTAATTTACATTCCATTGACTTGCATTCTGTACAGTAAATTACGGCCTCCTTTCTTAAATGAATCAGGAGAAAAATGTGTTAACTGTCTCATCTCACAATTCCATACTTCATTTGAAAATATTCAAGCTGTGCACTGAGTTTCCATTTACTTTGCAGTTTGCTTCCTGAATGTAGAAAACTTAATGCCTTATTGTATCTTGTCTTAATATCTCTTGACCTCACCATAGATTATCATGCCTCAAAGTCAAATCTCTCACTAATAGAAAACCCAGTCAAGGGAGGATTATATTAAAAGGCACTAAAAGAATGAAGTTCTGAACAGGGATAAATTTTAGCTAATAAGTGACTAAATATAAATAATGATTATTTAAAAATAGAAGACAATATCAAGACAAATCAAAAGTATTTATTTATTTATTGAAACAAGGGATATCCTATACATTCTACTTAAATACTCAGGCAAGAATGACTAACAAATTGTTATAGCATGGAGGACAACTAAGGGCCTGTGGCTATGTAGGAAATTGGATTTTTTTTACTTTATAGGTGTGAAATTATAGTGACTGTAGTGACAAAGGGATTTCTTGACTATTCAGAATATATGGTATTGATTCATGTGGACAAAGCTATACTCCTGTCTCTCTTTGGTGTAAAGATGAAGGTTAAGGTGATTGCTATTTAAATGCTTTTTCGAGTTGTATTTATGAGTGGCCCCCAGGGGAGACAACAACTTTCCATGAAGATTTCAGCTTGGAAGATTCTATAGTTAGTCTTAATAATTGGGCAGGGTCATAACCATGACAGTCAGAAGATTAGGCAGGTTAAGATAGTGGTAGCAGTCCTCCTTTTATGAATGACTGCATGCACATATACTATGAGCATATGTATGTATATACAGGAACACAGAGTTGTATACTTTCAATAGCTTACATTTTGCTGACATTGAATATTTTCCATATATTTAAAAGGAACTCATATTATTTAAATTGGCTAAGTAATTGTAGAGTAATATTTAAAGAGGAAAATATTTATTTTTTGAATATCTTCTCAGCAAATATTAATCCTACAGAGATTGTGAGCAGAATAGGACTTATTAAGAATAGTAAAGACAGAATATTTAATTATCCTCATTCTTAAGGTTTCCGTATATTTTCAAAGTTAATATGTATACATTTTACCTGATATTTAATTTTGACATATGTCTGAATAATTATATTCTCATCACTACTTATTGCATGAGCAGAAGACCATAGTTCTTTGATATTTTAGTTTGAACTTCAAGAAGCACCATTTATATAGGTACTTGTATAACCCTAGAAGAGATTTGGATAAATGTTTAGACATAATGGGCAAGAGTACACCAAATGCTATGATTAATGTTACTAAACACTTTCTATTATAAACTTCTGTTTGCAGAACCTGACATGATTCTGAAAAAGTCTCGGTTTGCGTTAAAGTGTTGCATGTTTTGCCTCTTTCCCAAGGTGATTTTTTTCTCACGTGTGGGAGGAAAATCTGTTCCTTCTTTTTCTACAAGTGAGAATATGGAAAAATACATTTTTCATTGTAACTATCATGTGGGGCTTATTTTGAATTTAAAGTAGCTCAAGTGACATGCTTACCTTTTACAGCTATTTTTGTACTTTTTGATAATAAAATCGCACATCATCATTGTAAAACTATCTATAAACACACTACTATTTAAAGAAATGCAAAGCCAGCATGCAGAAGCAACCACAGTTTATTTTTTACTCATTGACTTAAGTATAATATTTACAATAAATATTTTTAAATTATAATACATAAATATATAGCAATGAACTATGATTTTAAATGTCTTTTTATGTTTGTTTAACTTTATTTATATATGTGTGTATGCCACATGTTTTCAGAGTTCCTGGAGGCCAAAAAAAGGTGGAAAGAGTCAAATTCCCAAGAGATGTGATGAGGGAAGTCCTTCTGTGTATGTATTGCTTTTATTGATTAAGGAATAAAGAAGCTGCTTTGACCTACAATACTGCAGAACAGAGACAGGTAGGAAATCTAAACTGAATTCTGGGAATACTTGGAAGGAGTCAGTGAGACACTATGTGGCCACTGAAGGAAACACCCACCAGAACAGTGACCAGCAAGCCACAGTTTCATGGTGATACATAAATTAACAAAAATGGATTAATTTAAGATATAAGATCTAGCTAGCAGTATGCTTAAGTGACTGGCCAAGGTGTCATTCAATTAATATAGTTTGTCAGTGATGATTTTGGGTCTGGGCAGCTGGGAAATAAATGAGCAGCATTTGTCGAAAGATTGGCATGACAATGTAGGGCTTTATAGAACAAATATTAAAATTGTAGAAAAAGTAATAGAGTAAAAATAAGTCATGTAAAGATGAAAAATACACAGAGAGTCTGGATTAAGTATATTATTGAGTTTTCTTTGAATTTTTTGACTGTGAATAAGCTAAGTACAGAGAGACATTTCATTTTACAGGCGTCTAAGCTAAACCAAATATATATATATACCAAAAATATATATACTATTAAAATTTATATCTAAGGATACATTGCTTTGGACAAGGAGTTTGGCTTTTGTTTCTACAAAGGATGAGAACCTGTGGATTTCTTTCAGACTAAAGTGATTTGATGGACCAAGAACCCCTGAAAGGTCTCTGTGAACCTTGAAATTCCTTCAATCAAAAGAAAAACAGGAAGCAGTTTGAATAGAACTGTGCCCAAATTTTCAGATATTGTTTATAAATGTTTATTTACTTTTAAAAGGGGATGAATATTTAAAATGGATATGGATCTTGGTTCATTGATACAAATTTAAGGTCAATTTTGTTATATGTTTATTTGTGCTCTTGATGAAGGTATTGTGTATGGGCAAGTTATTTAAAAATGTAATGTATAGTTAAGAAATGTAGGTTAATAGATAACCATGTATAATAATCAAGCTTGTAGTCATGTTAGGTAGATTTTCTAGATATATAGAGACATATTTCACTTAGATAGTAAACCTTTAAAAGACCTACAAAACATGGCATTTAAAATATTTTTAAAACTAAGGATTTTCATTACAACGAGACATATCTGTTCCTGGCAGTATGAATCAACTTCCAGAAGAGGATGGACATCAAAATGTCTTATGGAATTTGCTAGCCATTTGGGCCAAGACCTGCTCTTGCCTGGACTGCTGGATGTTATGCTATATCAATTGGACATGCGGGACCCGCAGAAAACTGACTGCTGAATTTTCCTAAAGTTTAAACAGTCCTTCAGGTTTTCTGCCTCATAAAAAAGTCTGCTAGAGAGTCTGCAGAACACATAAGTAAGTGAATGATAAGCTGCCAATATAGGTGGAACTGTCTTTGAAATTCCTGTTTCATGGAAAAGTCTGCTGGATACTATGGGCCCATAGCTGAGGATGGACCCCCGTGATACAGAAGAACTTTGGGTGACTGTCCAGGCAGCGAGATATCTTTGTCAATTATAGAGTTTTGGAAGTTGCTTACAATGCAATTCATATTTCCTTGGGTAATATTATATCTTTTTGGAGTCTTTGATGGAGTTGAAGAATAAATAGTTATAAGTGTAGTTTTCCTTAGTTATGATAAAAGATACTTTAGAAATAAAACTTTAAACTCACAAAAATAAGACAGATGATACAGTGTTTTATAAATTTGCCAGATATAAAAGGACTAAATATTGTACCTATATTTATTGCTTGATAACTGTTTTGTTGTATGTAATCTTGTTGGGTTAAAGATAAAACCTCTTTTATATTTAGTCAGAAGGGCATATGAATAATTTTAACTTGGCAGGTGAAACTTTACTACTGTGATTCTGTGGAAATTCATTATGTTTTAATAATTATTGGATTGTTTTTCTATTCCACTAACTAGAATTTAACAAAAGTAAGTGATACATCAGTCTCCTAGTCTCTGAACAGAGTTTTCATTTCTGTGGTTTTTTGATATCATCCCAGCCTGCCTTATAATTTACACTGGCCTTTGAAGGGATTGTTACACTCAACTGTCTGTTATTCTGTATTAAGTGTCCCAAATGTTCTGGATAACGCACCGTTCTTGATTGATTGGACCTGGGTATTTGGTGGAGGATAAATAAGTTAAACTTCCTCCTTCTTGATTTTTAAACTTTTGTTACTCCTCTGCAGTTTCCAACAAAATAAAAATACCTGCTGCTGGAGAAACTAGATGCTGATGTTAGTGGAAACAAAGACACCTGCAAAATGGTGACACAGATCAGAAGCAACCAAATATTAAAAGCAGGAATGAAAAGATGACTTTTAGCATTCAACTTTTAAGCACTATGCATACACAAAGCAGCTTGAATTTTTTTTTTAATTTTAAAGCAGTTCATTGTTTTTTTATATGATTATTTACATTTTTAATCCTTCTGATATAGTTTTAATGCTTCAATCTTTTGTTTAATATCTCTTAGGGTACTTTATAGGATTTTTAGTTTTGATGAGTTCCTCGGCAGTCTGTATTGTAACATTTTAACTAAATTGAAATGCTTGTGTCTTAAGGTGGTGCACATCTGAGAGCAGAGCTTTCCTTTGTTTTTTAGGAGGAATGTCTCTTTGGTTGATGTGCATTTTTTCTCTTGTGGGATAACACCACACACACTCATTGAAATGGAAAATGAAAAAATGAGAGCCTGTTTGCAGTACTTAGGACAACTGTAATTAGGCACTGAACATTTTCTTCAGCCTAAATAATACCCCCCTCCATCATGCCTCTCATTCTGATACTTTCCCTCTACCATGTGGCAGGTTAATTACCATGCTGCTCAACAACTTAGGAGGAAGTAGGGCAAGAATTGGACCTTTCAGCTTTAGTTCATATCACATGGGAAGATCTGGATAATTTATCATCGAAGTTTTAAATTATTTGTTAATTTATTACAACTAGTATATTAAAGTGAAAATTTATTTTCTCAGGATTTACATTTATTAATTTTAATTATATGTCCGTGTGTTACTCTATATGTATGTACAGATAAGTAAATGTGTGTAAGAAGGGTAGACCGTTTTATGTTGCTTCCTTTCTTTTGACCTCCCTCCTTCCGTTCCTCCCTCCCTCCCTCCCTCCCTCCCTCCCTTCTTCTTTCCGTCCCTCCCTCCCTTCATTCCTTCTTTCCTACCTTTCTTCTGTCCTTTTCTATTTAAACTGCAGTTTCCCTTTAGTTCTTCCAGTTCTTCTACCCATTCGCTCTCCCCACCCCAATCAACACTTCCTCTTTTTCTGTTTAGAAATGGACAGGCCTTCCATGGGTGTCAACAAAGCATGACAATTCAGTTTGTGGTAATATTAAGCAACTCTCCTTTTATTAGAATTGAGCAAAGTAATGTAGTATGAGTAATAGGTTCTTCAGAGCTGGCCAAATATTAGCTGTGCTATAGAAATTTTATTGATATGGATCTTGGTCTATTGATACAAATTTAAGGTCAATTTTATTATACTGCGTATCTGTGCTTTTGTTCTTGATTAACGTATTGTGCTTTTCTAGCTCAATTAAAAATGTAATGTATAATTAAGAAATATAGGTTAATAGATATCCATCTATAATAGTTAAACTTGTAGTCACGGTAGTTAGATATTTTAAATGTACAGAAATGTATTTCAGATGAATAGGCATTCATCAAACCTTTCAAAGACTACACAATATGGCATTTAAAATGTTTAAGAACATAGAACTTTTAATGACAATAAGACACATCTGATTCTGGCAGCACCAATTATTTCAAGAGGAAGATGGGTATCAAAGGGGCTCCTTATGGAGTTTGTTAGCCATTTGGGCAAGAAACTGCTCTTGCATTGACTGATGCTATGCTGTATGAACTGGACATGTAGGACCTAAAGAGATAACTACTAAACTTGCCTAAAGGTGAGATAGTCCTTTGGATTTCTTGCTACATGAAGGAGTCTGCCAGACATTCTGCAGGACACAGAAGAAAGTGTATGAAAAATTGCCAATAGAGGTGGAAATTTACAGCTTCATGGAAAAGTCTGCTGGATACTATGTCCCATGCCGCACACAGAGGCCCTGGTCTGCGCTCTATGCTCTAGACCCCAGTTCAGGAGCATAGGGCAAGGGGCTGGAGGTTGAGAATACACACACAGAGACAGACCGACACAAGACCTTCAATCACTGGTATTAAAAGCCCCCTTTTTAATAGCACCATGGCGGCTTAAATACACTGCAGTCAATGGCCAACAGGTGAAAATCCCATCCTCTGATTCTCTAAGCTAGGCACAGCTTCTAATAACTTTTTCTAATAATAAATTGTTCTAATAATTAGAAGGTTCTAGGAGGGAAGAGCAGCTGAAGGCCAGGACTCATTAGTCACAACAGTCCTAGAAGGTTGAATATGGGTACCCCAATATTGCAGAAGAACTTTGGGTGACTGTCCAGGCAGTGAGATGTCTCTGTCAATTCTAGAGTTTTGGAAGTTGCATACAATACAATTCGTATTTACTTAGGTAATATTATATCCTTCTGGAGTCTTTGATGGAGTTTAAAAATAGATAGTAATAATTTTCCTTAGTTATAATAAATGATAAATTAGATATAAACATTGTAACTATAATTCTTGTTTGATACCTGTCTTGTTATATGCAGTTTCACTGTGTTAAAGTTAAAACCTTCCTTTTTATTTAAAGGAGGTGATGTGGAATTCCCCTATGTATGCTGTGAATACCATTGGTTAATAAGGGAACTGTCTTGGGCCTACACAGGGCAGAATAGAGGTAGATGGGGATAATTAAACTAAATGCTGGGAGAACAAAGCCAGGTTCAGAAAGATGCCATGAAGCTGCCAGAGACAGATACAGATACAGAGAAAGATACAGAGGTCAGAACTTTACCTGGTAAGCCTCAGCCACATGGCAATACACAGATTAATGGAGATTGGCTAGTTTAGGATATACGAGTTAGCCAGAAATACATTTAAGCTATTGGCCAAACAGTTTTGAAATAATATGGTTTCTGTGTGATTACTTTGGGGCTGAGCAGCTGGGAACTAACTGGCAGCATCCTACAACATTAGCGGCACCCCCTGCTACCATTGTTAGGAGACTCACAAGTTGACCACTCTACACAACTGTCACATATGTCTAAAGGATATATGAATATCCCATTCAAACTCCCTGGTTGTTGGTTCAGACTATAAGATCCTAAGAGCTGACTTAATTGTTTCTGTGGGTTTTATTGGGGGTGTCCTTGACCACTCTGACTCCATTGCTTCCTCAGAAGGTTTCCCAGAACTCCACCTAATGTTTGACTCTGGGTATTTTTATGTTTCCATCAGTTACTAGATAAAAGCTCTTTGGTGACAAATAAGGAGGTCACCAATCTGATAATAGTAGATGACCAGTTCATGCTATGTATCCAATATTGCTAGAAGTCTTAGACGGATGCCATCCTAGTAGATCTATAGGTCTTTTGCTTCATCAGGTTTCTACCTGACCCTGAAATGCCCCCTGTTGCCAGTCATTTCTTTCAGTGCTTTCCCCCTACTTACTCCTGAGCTGAAATTTCAGGCTTACAAACAGTATGATGTGAATGAAGGAAACAAAATAAACTCATGGACCCTGCAGACACTACATGCTTCTAACCACTGAGAAATCTCTCTGTCTCTGGAAAGTGACTAAGGCTAAACAGATGACATGCAGATTTCAAGAAATTTAGAAATTATAATGTTAATATTTTAGGATCAATGAATGCTCTTATTAATATTCATATGTATGAATCAAATGGACTATCATTAATCATTCCCCTTCAATGATTTGATTGGAAAAATCCCTTAAAAGACTTAATTTTGGACCTACTGACCTAAATCTTAATTTGCAATTTATCTTTTTGCATATAGAAAGTTCTTTAA
Organism: Microtus pennsylvanicus; assembly: GCF_037038515.1. NCBI lineage: Eukaryota > Metazoa > Chordata > Mammalia > Rodentia > Cricetidae > Microtus > Microtus pennsylvanicus. The sequence goes on from NC_134584.1 coordinate 20,735,993, forward strand.
AATGTTGGTGGGCAAAATTTAACATTTGAAATCCTTAAGTCACTTTAAATGACTTAACTTGCATCTGCATTCATATATTAGTCTCTTTGAAGTTTTCTTACAGTGATTTTTTAAATGATGTAATCTTCTCAAATCTTGTATGTTGAAAATTAGAGGCACATTTAAGATATTCAAAATGAGTAGCCAACTTCTCTGAGGCAGCTAAAACACAAACATGTTCACCATAATTTGGTTTATATAATTTCCAAGAGAACTTTTAAACTTCATTGAGAATGGTAATGTTCACAGAGCTTTATTATTTTTTTATAAATTTATTTATTTATTAAAGATTTCTGTCTCTTCCCCGCCACCGCCTCCCATTTCCCTCCCCCTCCCCCAATTAAGTCCCCCCAGCCCGAAAAGCAATCAGGGTTCCCTGTCCTGTGGGAGGTCCAAGGAACCCCCACCTCCATCCAGGTCTAGTAAGTTGAGCATCCAAACTGCCTAGGCTCCCACAAAGCCAGTGCATGCAGTAGGATCAGAAACCCATTGCCATTGTTCTTGAGTTCTCATTAGTCCTCATTGTCCGCTATGTTCAGAGAGTCCGGTTTTATCCCAGGATTTTCCAGACCCAGGCCAGCTGGCCTTGGTGAGTTCCCAATAGAACATCCCCATTGTCTCAGTGTGTGGGTGCACCCCTCGCGGTCCTGAGTTCCTTGCTCATGCTCTCTCTCCTTCTGCTCCTGATTTGGACCTTGAGATTTCTGTCCGGTGCTCCAATGTGGGTCTCTGTCTCTGTCTCCTTTCATCACCTGCTGAAGGTTAATATTCAGGAGGATGCCTATATGTTTTTCTTTGGGTTCTCCTTATTTAGCTTCTCTACGATCACTAATTATAGGCTCAATGTCCTTGGTTTATGGCTAGAAACTAAATATGAGTGAGTATATCCCATGTTGCTCTTTTTGGGTCTGGCTTACCTCACTCAGGATAGTGTTTTCTATTTCCATCCATTTGCATGCAAAATTCAAGAAGTCCTTGTTTTTTATTGCTGAGTAGTACTCTAATATGTATATATTCCATACTCTCTTCATCCATTCTTCCATTGAAGGGCATCTAGGTTGTTTCCAGGTTCTGGCTATCACAAACAATGCTGCTATGAACATCGTAGAGCATATACTTTTGTTGTATGATAGGGCCTCTCTTGGGTATATTCCCAAGAGTGGTATTGCTGGGTCCAGGGGTAGGTTGATCCCGAATTTCCTGAGAAACCGCCATACTGCTTTCCAAAGTGGTTGCAAAAGTTTGCATTCCCACCAGCAATGGATGAGTGTACCCCTTTCTCCACAACCTCTCCAGCAAAGGCTATCATTGGTGTTTTTGATTTTAGCCATTCTGACAGGTGTAAGATGGTATCTTAAAGTTGTCTTGATTTGCATTTCCCTGATCGCTAAGGAAGTTGAGCATGACCTTAAGTGTCTTTTGGCCATTTGAAGTTCTTCTGTTGAGAATTCTCTGTTCAGCTCAATGCCCCATTTTATAATTGGGTTGGTTAGCCTTTTGCGGTCTAGTTTCCTGAGATCTTTATATATTTTGGAGATCAGACCTTTGTCAGTTGCGGGGTTGGTGAAGATCTTCTCCCAGTTAGTGGGTTGCCTTTGTGTCTTAGCGACAGAGTCCTTTGCTTTACAGAAGCTTCTCAGTCTCAGGATGTCCCATTTATTCAATGAGGTCCTTAATGTCTGTGCAGCTGGGGTTATACGTAGGAAGTGGTCTCCTGTGCCCATGTGCTGTAGAGTACTTCCCACTTTCTCTTCTATCAGGTTCAGTGTGTTCGGACTGATATTGAGGTCTTTAATCCATTTGGACTTGAGTTTTGTGCATGGTGATAAATATGGATCTATTTTCATTCTTCTCCAGGTTGACATCCAGTTTTGCCAGCACAATTTGTTGAAGATGCTCTCTTTTTTCCATTGTATACTTTTAGCTCCTTTATCGAAAATCAGGTGTTCATAGGTTTGAGGGTTAATGTCAGGGTCTTCTATTCGATTCCATTGGTCGACTTCTCTGTTTTTATGCCAATACCAAGCTGTTTTCAATACTGTAGCTCTGTAGTAGACAATCCTTTGTTGTATAAGATTGTTTTGGCTATCCTGGGTTTTTTGTTCTTCCAAATAAAGTTGATTATTGTCTTCTCCAGATCTGTGAAGAATTTTGATGGGATTTTGATGGGGATTGCATTGAATCTATAGATTGCTTTTGGTAGAATTGCCATTTTTACTATGTTGATCCTCCCAATCCAGGAGCAAGGAAGATCTTTCCATTTTCTGGTGTCCTCTTCAATTTCTTTCTTCAAAGACTTAAAGTTCTTGTCAAATAGATTTTTCACATCCTTGGTCAGAGTTACCCCAAGATATTTTATGCTATTTGTGGCTATCGTGAAAGGTGATGCTTTTCTAATTTCCTCTCTGTTTCCTTATCCTTAGTGTATAGGAAGGCCACTGATTTTTTGGAGTTGATCTTGTATCCTGCCACATTACTAAAGGTGTTTATCAGCTGTAGGAGTTCTTTGGTAGAGTTTTTGGGGTCGCTTATGTATACTCTCATATAATTTGCAAATAACGAGAGCTTAACTTCTTCTTTTCCGATACGAATCCCCTTGATCACTTTATGTTGTCTTATTGCTATTGCTAGAACTTCAAGCACTATATTGAAGAGGTATGGAGAGAGTGGACATCCTTGTCGTGTTCCTGATTTTAGTGGGATGGCTTTGAGTTTTTCTCCATTTAATTTAATGTTAGCCGACGGCTTGCTGTAAATAGCTTTTATTATATTTAGGTATGACCCTTGTATCCCTAATCTCTCCAAGACTTTTATCATAAAGGGGTGTTGAATTTTGTCAAATGCTTTTTCAGCATCTAATGAAATGATCATATGTTTTTTTTCTTTCAGTTTATTTATATGCTGGATTACATTGATAGATTTGCGTATGTTGAACCAGCCCTGCATCTCTGGGATGAAGCCTACTTGATCATAATGGATAATTTTTCTAATGTGTTCTTGGATTCGGTTTGCCAGTAATTTATTGAGAATTTTTGCGTCAATATTCATGAGTGAGATAGGCCTGTAATTCTCTTTCTTGGTTGGGTCTTTGTGAGGTTTTGGTATCAGGGTAACTGTAGCTTCATAAAAGGAATTTGGCAGTGCCTCTTCTGTTTCTATATTGTGAAATACATTAAGGAGTATAGGTATTAGGTCTTCTTGGAAGTTCTGGTAGAATTCCGCATTGAAACCATCTGGTCCTGGGCTTTTTTTGGTAGGGAGGTTTTTGATAACCTCTTCTAATTCTTCGCGACTAACAGGTCTATTTAGATTGTTCACCTGGTCCTGATTTAACTTTGGTAAATGATATTTATCTAAGAAAGTATCCACTTCCTTTACATTTTCCAGTTTTGTGGCATATAGGCTTTTGTAGTAAGATCTAATGATTCTCTGAATTTCCTCTGTGTCTGTGGTTATGTCCCCCTTTTCATTTCTGATCTTATTAATTTGCAAATTCTCTCTCTGCCGTTTGATTAGTTTGGATAGGGGTTTGTCAATCTTGTTGATTTTCTCCAGGAACCAGCTTTTTGTTTCATTGATTCTTTGGACTGTTTCCTGCGTTTCTATTTTGTTGATTTCTGCCCTCAGTTTGATTATTTCCAGTCTTCTACTCCTCCTGGGCGTGTCTGCTTCTTTTTTTTCTAAAGCTTTTAGGTGTGCTGTTAAGTCTCCGATGAATGCTTTCTCTGTTTTCTTTAAGTGGGCACTTAGTGCTATGAACTTTCCTCTTAGCACTGCTTTCATAGTGTCCCATAGGTTTGAGTATGTTGTCCCTTTATTTTCATTAAATTCAAGGAAGACTTTAATTTCTTTCTTGATTTCTTCCTTGACCCAGGTGTGGTTCAGTAGTTGACTGTTCAGTTTCCATGAGTTTGTCGGCTTTCTGGAGGTAGGATTGTTGTTGAATTCTAACTTTAATCCGTGGTGATCTGATAGGACACAGGTGGACACTGATATTTTTTTGTATCTGTGGAGGTTTCCTTTGTTTCCGAGTATGTGGTCAATTTTCAAGAAGGTTCCATGGGCTGCAGAGAAGAAGGTATATTCTTTCCTATTTGGGTGGAATGTTCTATAGATGTCTGTTAAGTCCATTTGCTTCATTACCTCCAGTAGTTCTCTTACTTCTCTATTAGGTTTCTGTCTGATTGACCTGTCCATTGCTGAGAGAGGTGTATTGAAGTCTCCTATTACTAGTGTGTGTGGTTTGATGTCTGCTTTGAGTTTTAGTAATATTTCTTTTACATACGTGGGTGCTTTTATATTAGGGGCGTAAATATTCAAGATTGAGACGTCATGCTGACAAATTGTTCCTGTTATAAGTATGAAGTGTCCCTCTCGATCTCTTCTGATTGATTTTAGTTTGAAGTCAGTTTTGTTAGAAATTAATATGGCCACACCTGCTTTTTTCTTAGGACCATTTGCTTGAAAGACCTTTTCCCAACCCTTTACTCTGAGTAGATGCCTGTCTTTGTGGTTGAGTTGAGTTTCTTGCAAACAGCAGAATGTTGGATCCTGTTTTCGTATCCAATCTCTTAGCCTGTGCCGTTTTATAGGTGAATTGAGACCATTAATATTAAGTGATATTAATGACCAGTGGTTGTTTATGATGGATATTCTTATTGTTTTTTGGAAGTAGAATTTGTGTGTCTCCCTTCTCTGAGTTGTGCTAGCGAAGGGTCGCTAGATGCCTGAGTTATTGTAGGCAGTGTTGGCAATGTTGGATTCCTTGGGTTGCAGTTTTCCTTCTATTACTTTCTGTATGGCTGGGTTCGTGGCTACGTATTGTTTAAATGTGTTCTTATCCTGGAATGTCTTGATTTCTCCATTTATAGTGAATGAAAGCTTGGCTGGGTATAGTAGTCTGGGCTTGCATCCATGGTCTCTTAGCTTCTGCAGTACTTCTATCCAGGACCTTCTGGCTTTCATTGTTTCCATAGAGAAATCAGGTGTAAGTCTGATCGGTTTACCTTTACAAGTTACTTGGCCTTTTTCCTTTGCAGCTCTTAGTATTCTTTCTTTAACCTGTATATTTTGTGTTTTGATTATTATATGGCGAGGGGATGTTTTCCTTTGATCCAGTCTGTTTGGTGTTCTGTATGCTTCTTGAATATTCAAAGGAATATCTTTCTTTATGTTAGGAAAGTTTTCTTCCATAATTTTGTTCAAAATATTTTCTGGGCCTTTTAGCTGTGACTCTTCTCCTTCTTCTATTCCTATTATTCGTAGATTTGGTCTTTTTATTGTGTCCCATAATTCCTGAATGTTTTGTGATGAGAATTTGTTGGTTTTGCAGTTTTCTTTGATCAGCGCGTTTATTTTCTCTATGGTGTCCTCAGAATCTGAGATTCTTTCTTCTATTTCTTGTATTATATTGATTATGCTTGTTTCTGTAGGCTCTGCTCGTTGGCCTAGATTTTCCATATCCAGCTGGTCCTCAGTTTGTGTTTTCTTCCTTGCTTCCATTTCAGTTTTCAATTCTTGAACTGTTTCCATTACCTGTTTGATCATTCTTTCTTGGTTTCCCAGGGTATTATGTACGAATTTACTCATTTCTTCAAATTTTTGGTTATACTTCTCATCCATTTCTATAAGGGCATTTTTCACATGTTGTTTAAGGAATTCCACTGCTTTCATAAAGTCATTTTTTTTTCACTTCTTCTGTGTTAGGGTGTTGGAGACTTTCTGTTGCAAGATCATTGGGTTCTGGTGTTTTCATGTTGTTTTTCAGATTATTGGGTGAATTCTTTCCTTGGCGCCTACTCATCTCCTCCTATTGATGCTATCTAAGGGGTCTGTTAAAACTAGTTCAGGTTTCCCTGCTGGCCAGGGGCTCCTCTTACAAAATGCCCTTGCTCTGTTTCCTGGTTCCTGGCGGGGGGTGGGGGGGTGGGGGGGGGTGGGGGGGCAAGATCCCTCTCACCCCTCAGAAGGGTCTTCAGGAATAGGACCCGGCTCCTCCTTTGCCAGGGACCTCCCCAGCCGAAGGCCTACCTCTTTGGTTTAATTGTAGTGGGGCGATCTGTTCTCGGTGTTGTGAGCGGTCCCTGCTGCCTGCTTCTGCTGCTGGGAGGGTTCCCGCTGCCAGCAGCCTGTGTCCTCTGCTGCTGCTCCAGTCCCAGCCGGTACCAGGCTGTCCCAGTTGGTCCCCACTGGCTGTGCTGGGCGTCCTCCGGGCGCCTTCCGCCGTCCGGTGGTGATCCGGCCGCCGAGCTTTATTATTTTTATTGTTAATATTCTCTCTATATGCTAAGATCTGATCCAAAAATTATATCTACTTTTTTTTTTTTTTTTTTTTTTTTTTTGGAGACAGGGTTTCTTTGTGTATCTTTAACTATACTGGACCTCATTCTGTAGAACAGGCTATCCTTGAACTCAAAGAGATCTTCCTGTCTCTGCTTCTCAAGTACAGGGATTAAAGGTGTGTGCCACCGCACCCAACTTCTCCCTCTCTCTCTTTTAAAGCGCTTTATCCTTTTTATTTTTTTCTCCCAAGCTTATATATTTTTAAACACACTCTAAACTGTTTAGAGGTGTTTTTCATCTGAATCTATCTTTACTGTACAGCTCTCTTTTTCTGGTCTCATGTGTCTTTAATTTGCTAAGTGATATGGCTAAGATTAACACACCATGGCTTTGACAGCTGGACCTACACCATTCCTTAGCTTTCTGAGTGTCTAACTTCATTGCAGCGGTACTAGCAGGATCCATGTTTATTGCCACAAATCTATGGAGTTTCATGGTTCTAACACCACTACGAAGCATGGTGTTAGCTATTCATGAACACTTTTTAAGTGTTTGGTGGTAGGTTCTCTTAAAAGCTGCAAGGTTTTTGCAGCAAAACCTGAGTCAAGAAATCTCTCTTAAATGAGACACACTTGACTCTAGCAAACAGAGAACACCCTAGAAAATGCTGCTACAAAGAAGCTATGAATAACTCCATTTTTCTATGTCTAGAATTACTTCACAAGCTCTCTCAAGTTTTATGTGGATATAGTTGTCCACATTGGCACCATTTGTTGACAGTGGTTTCTATAACACCCAGTCCCACAGTCATTCAGTCCCAAAGAAACACACAGAGGCATAAATTAGTTATAAACTCGTTGACCTATTAGTTCAGGTTCCTTATTAACTCTTTTTTTTTAAATTTATTTATTTATTAAAGATTTCTGTCTTTTCCCCGCCACCGCCTCCCATTTCCCTCCCCCTCCCCCAATTAAGTCCCCCCCCCCCAGTCCGAAAAGCAATCAGGGTTCCCTGTCCTATGGGAAGTCCAAGGAACCCCCACCACCATCCAGGTCTAGTAAGTTGAGCATCCAAATTGCCTAGGCTCCCACAAAGCCAGTGCGTGCAGTAGGATCAGAAACCCATTGCCATTGTTCTTGAGATGTCAGTAGTCCTCATTGTCCGCTATGTTCAGAGAGTCCGGTTTTATCCCAGGATTTTCCAGACCCAGGCCAGCTGGTCTTGGTGAGTTCCGAGTAGAACATCCCCATTGTCTCAGTGTGTGGGTGCACCCCTCGCGGTCCTGAGTTCCTTGCTCATGCTCTCTCTCCTTCTGCTCCTGATTTGGACCTTGAGATTTCAGTCCTGTGCTCCAATTTGGGTCTCTGTCTCCTTTCATCGCTTGCTGAAGGTTAATATTCAGGAGGATGCCTATATGTTTTTCTTTGGGTTCTCCTTATTTAGCTTCTCTAGGATCACTAATTATAAGCTCGATGTCCTTGCTTTATGGCTAGAAACCAAATATGAGCGAGTATATCCCATGTTCCTCTTTTTGGGTCTGGCTTACCTCACTCAGGATAGTGTTTTCTATTTCCATCCATTTGCATGCAAAATTCAAGAAGTCCTTGTTTTTTATTGCTGAGTAGTACTCTAATATGTATATATTCCATACTTTCTTCATCCATTCTTCCATTGAAGGGCATCTAGGTTGTTTCCAGGTTCTGGCTATCACAAACAATGCTGCTATGAACATCGTAGAGCATATACTTTTGTTGTATGATAAGGCCTCTCTTGGGTATATTCCCAAGAGTGGTATTGCTGGGTCCAGGGGTAAGTTGATCCCGAATTTCCTGAGAAACCGCCATACTGCTTTCCAAAGTGGTTGCACAAGTTTGCATTCCCACCAGCAATGGATGAGTGTACCCCTTTCTCCACAACCTCTCCAACAAAGGCTATCATTGGTGTTTTTGATTTTAGCCATTCTGACAGGTGTAAGATGGTATCTTAAAGTTGTCTTGATTTGCATTTCCCTGATCGCTAAGGAAGTTGAGCATGACCTTAAGTGTCTTTTGGCCATTTGAAGTTCTTCTGTTGAGAATTCTCTGTTCAGCTCAATGCCCCATTTTATAATTGGGTTGATTAGCCTTTTACGGTCTAGTTTCTTGAGTTCTTTATATATTTTGGAGATCAGACCTTTGTCAGTTGCGGGGTTGGTGAAGATCTTCTCCCAGTTAGTGGGTTGCCTTTGTGTCTTAGCATCCCACTTTAATCCATAATTTTTGTCTGTGTTATTTATGTGGCTCGTTATCTTCTATCAGTTAGGCATTCTCATCTTGCATCATCTGTATCTGGGAGACAATTGCAGATTGAGCCTTTCATCTTCCAAGAATTTTCCTATTCTCTTTGTCACATCTATTCTTCCTGCCTGACTAGTGGTCAATCAGCATTTTATTAAACCAGTACAACTGACAAATCTTTACAGTGTACAAGACCATTGCCTCACAGCATAATGTCTGTGTTTCAATGTTGTTTATAAAAGCATTCTTAGATATACTGTTTCCCAGAGAATTTCCTGGTAATCTGATCCTAATAATCTCATACCCAATCTTCCCTGAAATCCCTGAGCAATAGACGCAAAAGCTAAGGTGTATGTGGTTTTGAAATTCCCATGATCAATTGATATCTTCATTGTGTTCAATTCTGTTTTCTTTGTTTGTTTTTTTCATGTGTGTATGATATTCTCTATTTTTTGTAATGAAAAATTTCTTTTAGAAGGGATTGTGATCACATTTATTTTTCAGGATATTGATCTGGGAACTGTAGATGACACAGAAAACAAATACAGCATTTGTTATTCTGGGTCTTGGTTAACTCACTCAATACAATCTTTTATATCTCCATCCATTCACCTGCAAATTTTGATTTTTAATTTTTCATCACTAGGTTCAAGTTTTGAAATCTAATTAACAATTTTATAGTATTAAAAGAAATAAGCCTGAAAATATTATTTCTAAAGACAAATAAATCACTCCCATGCCTATAATATACCTGTATATATTTTTAATGTAAATAAGTATTTTCATTGTAAATGTACTTATTTGCAAGTAGAGATAGTTCAGTCTGTTTGTTATTCTTTAAGTTTTAAGTACTTCACAATTATGGTGACAATTCAGTTTCCCTCTGAAAATCCAATCCAGGAATAAAAAAAATGGATATGTAAAAGTAGAAGTAAAGTCATTCCAGGTTAATTATGCATAATTTATAAATATGAATTATTTTCATCACTTTAAATTTATTAGCTGCATAGATGCATATACAAGTTTTCTATGCATGTATTGCCAATCATAACAGCTAGCAAATCAATTTTTAAATAAACCACAGCTGAGAACAATATTTTTTAATTATTCACATCCAAAATATATTTCACATTATAAAACAGCATCTCCAAATATTTACTTACCCCCTGACCATTACAACTACTCATAAATCACTATCCATTGATCTTTTAATCTGAAATCAGTTACCCGCATAATGAAATAGACTTGTCAATTACTGGCTCTATAAATATTTTTGGTGGGACACTTAGATGCTATGTTTTAATTGTTCACATTCAAGATATGTCAAGAGGGCTCTGGTTTTGGAAGTGTAAGTTCACTAATTTACTCATGTTGAGAAATTCAGCTAAAATAATTAAGTTCTTCATCTTTCCTAAAACATTCTGGCTAAGAAAAGATAAAAAAAAACACAAATATTTGTATATAGTAGATAAGCTTTATGGGGAAACTTTGGCTTGCTAGCATGATATTTGGATGGATTAAAATATTTATCATGCCTGATACCTATTCTTTTAAGAGTAGTAAAAGTAAACACTGCTTAGTTTTCTATGTTTCTAAATCAGGAAACTTAATTTACATTTCTAGTGTCAAGGACACAAAATTCACTGGCACTATCATCAAAGAACTTTGTTAAACCTTATATTTGTTGCTAATACCTAGTCTTCATATACCATTACAAGCATTAAATATAAGGAAAAGATTCTAAATAAGCTAAGTGTGCTCTAAGAGGGGTTCTATTATAAAATTGTTTTATATCTGATTTGCATGTATGCTATAAAATCGATAATCAAAGTATAGAGTAATGAAATGAAACCAAAATTTCCCTATTTTGTTTCTTACATATTTTACTCTTTCAGTCATAAATAAGTATAGATATAATCTCGAGGCTAACATAAGCAATCTAGGTTCATGAGCCAGTGATGTCTACAGAACCATGTGGAACTTTTTCTTGTCTCAAATTGAAGACCTTGTGCCATGACAAGTATGTTCTGTTTTTACCAATAAATAAACTATGGTGACTGGACAGAAAGATGAACTAACAGCAAATGACAATAGCAGAGTATTCTACCAGAGTCATAAATTCTATTTGAAGTGCAATTTAATGATCTATGTTAATCTGTGTCTTTGACTAAAAATTCTGGTAGTTGGAATGCAATGTTCCCCATAAACTCATAAATATTGGCATTATTAGAAGGCATGGCTTTGTTTAAGTAGGTATATCCTTGTTGGAGGAAATGTGTCACTGTGGAGATGCCTTTCATGTCTCATAAATGCTCAAGTCTTGTATATTCAGTGTCTTATATACTTATATGGACACTTATATACAGAGTCTTAGAACACTTCCTGATGACTGTGTGAAATGCAGAACTCTGAGAAACCTCTCCAGCACCATGTCTGTCTGCAGACTGCCATGTCCTACCAGGAAGATAATGGCCTGAACATCTGAACTATAAGTCACCCAATTAAATGTTTTACTTATAAAAGTTTTCCATGGTCAGCGTTTCCTCTCACAGTAGAAATCCCAAGACAGAAGTTATTTTTTGCTTTTATAATTATTTTCAATTGGAAATTATTTGTATTGAAAATTACCAGTTGAGTCAGTCCAGAAAGTCACTAAATATCCATTATGTCTTGTAAAAATACAATCAAAATGAGGAAACAAACAAAAATAACAACAAAAAGGAAAAGTACCAAATACATGAGGTGCTTCATCTATTTCAAATTATTGTAATGATTTGAACTATGTGATATCATTTTAATTGTATTTTAATAAAGACTATCTGAAGGTCTGAGAATAAAACAGTCCCACTGGACAACCTTACAGACCAGATTATGGTAACACACACCTTTAATTCCAGTCGCCATAAAAACCCACACCTTTAATCCCAGTAGCCACACTAGTTGCCATAGAAATAGTGTGGTGCTTGCTTTTAGTCCGAGCCCTAGAGAACAATACAAGACAGGGAGAGTCAGCTCTCAGACACTGTCTCATTCTGAGATTCCTAGAGGCAGGACCGCCATTTCAGACTTAGGTTGAGGTAATAGCCAGTGGCTGACCATTTTGTTTCCTGGATCATCAGGTTGAACCCCAATTTCTGATCCTAAGATTTTATTAATCATGCTTCATTTAATAGTGCTTCGGGACTAGATATTGCAGGAAAAGAAATGTGGTACGACTACATCTATCAATGGCAAGCCGCTAGACCCTAACAAGAATACTCAGGGAACACAAAAAGAAATCGTAAGTATGCGTGTAGAAGCAATTTCTTACTCATTCTAAAATAAAAAATAAATAAAACACCATATAAATTAAAACCAATAACTAAATAGTGTTCCTGTTTTCATTGCATCATTTATCCTGACAGGAATAAAAATATATATCAATTACTTTGTGTTGCTTTAATAAAAGAGCACAACCAAAAGCAAATTAAAGAAGACAGAGTTTGCTTACGCTTATGATTCCAGACAGAGGAAGAGTCCTATGACAGGGATAACACAGCATGGTGGTAAGAGCAGGTAGCTGGCTGATTGCATCTTTTAATCCACATACACTACACGGAAAGATCAAACAGAGAGTGATCTGAGACAACAAAATCTTCAAACCTAACACCAGTAATATGCTTTCTTCAATAAGGCTGAACCCCCTAAAAGTTCAATAATCTACCCAAACAGTGGAAATTGCTGGGTACCAAGAGCTCAAATTCATGAATTTACATATGGGGGAAATTTCTCATTCAAATTTATGAAATCCACAGTCTACTCTTAAAACCCACAGATGCACAATCATCTCATGATGTAAAATAGATTTAGCTCAACTTCAAAAGTACTTATAGTTTGTACAATCTCAAAATTGTTTAAAATCCAAAAACATTTCTGAGATACCTTTTAACTATGACCCATCTTCTAAAATTAAAAAAAAAACACAGATTAGATACTTTAAATATACAAAAACATAGTATATATAATGAAAGGAAGAAGAAAGGGGACATAGTGAGGAAAGACTGGACTAAAGAGAGATCTAAATATTTTAAGACAAGCACCAAATCATATAGCTCCATGTAAAGATGTTTTCAACATATATGGCTGAACATCTCTATATTTATTACATAAAACACTCATTCCATCTGGAGTATTTTCTAGTCCCTGTATGCAGCTCTCCTTGGCAGATTAAGCAGTGGTATAACTAATATCTTTGAGTTTCCTCTAAAAACAGGCTTCGCCCTTACATTTATATACAATGGCCTCCCAGTGTTTCTTTTAATGACTCTGTCGTCAGCCTCAGTTTTCCTTGGAAACTACAGGGTAAGAATTCTCTCTCTCTCTGTATGTTATTTGAGGAATTTCTTTGAGTTTTAGAGAACAAAGTAAACTATTATTGATGAATTAAGTCTATTTATAATATTTAAGAAAACATTCTGTTGCTTTTTTTAAAGAACACTCTTTATAATTTAAAGTTAATACACAGTCAACTTGCCTATAAAGTTTCAAGTTGAGTGTTTACCAAAATTTATGTCTTGCATTTATTTAATGGATTCAATAAATATCCTTGCAGATATTCAATGGATAAAAGTATATTAAAAATCACTGAGAGTATCTTTCTCATGCTGCTATAATTTTTTAAAAATATCTCTTTCCCCTTGTTAAATTTATCCATCTTTCCTTCATGTAATGACTACTGTTTGCATTCTTTCTGGGTCATGTATCATCTATTCCAAGAATCTCTCACATCTTTAGGCAGTGTTTGCCTTTTCTTGTGACTTGTATGACATTCAATACAAATCTCTTATTTCACACAGTTTTGTAGGTTTATCCCCGAGTCATAGACGGGTTCCTAGAGAGAGGTTTTATCCTTTTTATTTTCATAACATCACTGCCTATTTGAGTGAATGTACAAAAATCTCATAGTTATATACAAAAAAAGAGTGGTTATAAAGTTTTTTTTTTATTTATAAAACAAAATATAGTAGAGATACCCAGGTGCTTCTTATTTAAAATGCATCATTTTGAAAACCTAACAAATACTCCCCATATTTGCTATTATGACTGATTAAGTGTTCCTTGCAGTTCATAATGAAATTACTCTCTTTGTATTGAGAGTGATTCTGTTGAGCTACTGAAAAAAATATCAATTAGATACTAATTAGTCCTGCTCTCTGCTTTCAGAAGGTTTGTCGTGAATGGGTGTGGAATAGAATGGGAGTAATAATTAAGGAAACATTTAGGCAAGCTAAACCTTGTGCTCCTTAGAGATAAAAATGCACCTCAGGTTTCAGTATAACCTCCATACAGACATCCAGGGCAAATGCTAATGAATCCAACATGTTTGTCATGAGTAGTTTAGTTTTAAAACCATTGATTTCTTTGCAGAAAGTGCAGTGAGACATAAAGTTGTTTTGCTGCACCCATTCTGGAACTTAAAAGCTGTTAATGCTCTTGGTAATACTTTGGGTGAAAGATGATCTGTAAAAAGCCCCGCCGTTTTGATGAATCATTTTCATTGGACAAGGGGCCTGACTCATTTGAAGGAAGGTGTTGTGCATAGATCAGCATAGCCAAGTGAGAGATAGCAGCTATTGCATTATGTAATAGTGTAATAATACAACATTTGCAAGGTTTTAAGGTGCAAGTGAGAAACAATAAAAGTGAAGAATTTCACAGTTAAGGAGGAAACATACCAATGTGCCCTTTAGCATGAAGTCACAACTCAGAATTAAGGGACTCCTAATTCAGGGTGAATAGTGTGTCTGCTTGCTTAAAGACAAAGGAAGCACCAGTATTCAAGTCTTATATTTTCATTTTTGTTTTTCTGGTTTTACACGTAGGAATGCACCAAGGTTCTTTATAATACCAGCACAGCAAACATACTTTACCTTTATTGCTTTTAGTTCCACACTAAATAAGCTGTGTTGGTAACCAATAGCCAATTTTGTGGCATGTAAGGGTTCAGAGCTCCTGAGTGTACAAATCCACGATCCACCCCATCTACACATTAGTTTTCTACCTTCTACAATTGCACCCTCTACTGGAATTATACTCTTTATTTCTAAACCATCCTGAGAGCATTTATATGGGACTCAGAACCCTGTCATTGTACTTTCCTCTCCCTTCTTTTTGTCTCACTAAATTTTAGTTAATTATATACTTATTCCACCCCAAACCCTATCACTCGTAAGGGCAACTTTTTTACCAGCTGACACTATATGTCAAAATTATCTAAGCATTAATGCATTTTATTGTTAAATCATATAATCCCTGAGAAGGTCGTAATGTCCATTATACCCACTTTTTAGAAGAGAAAGCTCTGATATAAAAAATGACTATATGTTTTTCCCTAGATGTCGAAAATAGCAAAAAATTCACTTAACTTTCAAAGAATTGATTAGGAAGGAAATAAGACAATTCCATTTCTTTCTTATATTATATCATCTTACACAATATTTAGCTTTCATGAGCATTTTAATATTTTATGTGAATTCATTGTGCACATGATTAGAATAGAAAATGGCAAAATATTTTGTGGCTTGAATATATTAAGACAATATTAATACATAAGTAATCAATGATTTTTAAAAATATGTTCTTTGTGAAATTTTACTTGGTTGAAATGAAAGGTAACTATATGAACATAATAAAATTGGTTAGAATGTAGTTACATTACTATAAATATAAAAGACAATACTCAGGAAAAAAAAAAGAGTTTTATTGTATTTCTACCACAAAATTCTTTGAGCCAAGGACATTAGGTATACCTGCTGAACTTAATGGCGTGTGAAAATCTAACCTGTAAGCAAATAGCAAAATGAAGGAACACAAAGGCTGTGAGATCATTTGCAATAAGAATTGCTTATTTATTGAAACGAGGCAAGCTCTCATAGGAAAGATCTGTGAAATACTTGAAGGCCTATGATGATCCGAGATTACTGAGAATTCATCACAGAATGGAAAAAGACATTTTAGAAATAGAAAAAAAAAAACTCACTAACTAGAGTGAGCTCAGAAGAAGCCAGGTGGGTGAACACTAACAGAATGGTAATGAGGCCATAAAGTTGGACAGGAAAAATGTAAAAGAACACAGGCCAGTCATGTGGCTTAACAATGCAATGCCTGTTGTGGCTGGGATTACCTCTCCTATCTTCTTACAAATATTTGAGTACTCCCCTCCAATTTCAGCCATTGAGCTGAGCTATTTACAGAGAGGTATTTTTACTTGGATATGTTGCATCACCCAAATCTAAAATCCCCATTGTAAGGAATTAAAAGAGTAGAAATTTTATCAATTCTTTCTCAGAAATTCTGAGCTATAAGTCATGACTGTACAGTGGGGTGTAAGCAGAAGGAAAGGTAGTCATACAGGGAGAGGAAGAAAAAGTATTTGCATTCCTTCTCCTTGTTCCTCTTTACAAGATCTCCTGTAAAACCGAGCAATGCTGTCAGTCACAAGACCTTTGCAAGATGTGGCTGCTTCATCTTGGACCAGAATTATGATTCAAACTAAACTTCTTCTCTCTATAATTTACCAAATCTATGGTGTTCTGTTATTGGACAGAGAAACTAGGACAAAGTAGGAATGAAAC
Source organism: Microtus pennsylvanicus (assembly GCF_037038515.1). NCBI lineage: Eukaryota > Metazoa > Chordata > Mammalia > Rodentia > Cricetidae > Microtus > Microtus pennsylvanicus. The sequence goes on from NC_134584.1 coordinate 20,752,203, forward strand.
TAAACCCCAGAGTTATAAAATCATGGTGATAAAAATGTTGAGGGTAATCAGAGGTAGTAATAATGTGAGCTATGAGACTGGTTACAATCAAGAAATACCAAACAGCAGGGAAAGATTGTTAGAAAACAGAAGAAAAAGATTCTAGAGAAAGAATAGATAAGTCAGAATAAGGAAAGGGAAATTACAAAGGAATCATTACATTGTAAAACTTTAAAGTATAGGTATCTATGAACTACTGGTTGACATGGAATAGTACGCATGTTAAGAACACACTATGAAATTATGAGCTCTATTTTAATTTTATATTTGTGATGCTAAGAGGAGTGTTTAGTAGGCAACCATAACTTAATAGTGAACTTTGAAATGAGGTAAAGACAGAATAAAATTCAATATTAAGCAAAGGATTAGATTCTACCACCTATGGAGTTGTATGTATTATAAAAAAAAGTAAATAGTAATTTATCACCAAGGAAAGTGAACATTCTGAAAGCTAGTAACAAAGAAGAACACAGATTTTTTTAAAACATCCCAATATGGGGCTAAAATACAAATTAAATATAGAAAGAGGAAACCTGGTAGTCAACATTTGGAAAGCTATAACTACCAATAGAAAAGAAAATGCTTTTTTTTCAAACATTATCTTTCTGTTTCTTAAAAGAAATATAAGAATGCATGTTTAGACTTTGATGTATACTGGAAATTACCAAGTCTTTCAACTTTGTAAACTCCTTAGGTGAAAATGGATAAGGAAATATTTACTTGTGTTACAGAAGCGAGAAAGACATCTCGGTAGTTATGCTCCACTTCCCCAGCATGGAATACTTATATTTGAGAAGAATTCTACCAATTAGGGTACATCTCCAACCTCACCAACTGCACTTTGAAGGGGAAAAAAAGATCTAAGAACATTTGACACATAGCTTCCCAGAAGGGTATTTCTAAGAAATTCATGCCACCACCTGAAATTCTGGTAATTAAATAATGTTGTTGAATTCATGGCAATGATTGGTTATATTTCTTTGACTCTCAGTATTTACTTTGACATTATTATAGACAGATCCAAAGATGATAAAGTTCTCAGTGAAAGTGTTTTACTTGGGAATTGAAAAAAATATAAAAAGTATACTGAGAAATGTGTCTTAAATTCATTGAATTTACAAGCTTGACTTCCTCTATTTTTTTGCAGAAATCTGTGGGACAGAAAGGATGCTGAAGCTACTGGAATATATTGGAACTATTCTGCACAATAAACAACAAATATGAACTAACTGTACCCCATCTTAGTTTGTTCCTTTTTCTTTAATCAATCTTATTTTTCTTCAAATTAAATTTGCTCTTCTCTGTCAGTGACTCTTTAAAATTGCAACTAGAAAGATGGCACCAAAAAGTCATTTACCTGATGAGATCTATTTTCATTTTGCTATAGATGGAGCCATAAATTAGATCATTTTGTTCCTTCATTGTAGTCTATTCACCCTTACGTATTATTTTTATTAGATTTTATTGTTTACCAATTTTAATAAAAGGTCCTCTCCTTTCTGAGAGATGAAGTGTGTTTATTTTTTTTGGGGGGGGTTGAGGAACATACTTGCCATAGGTATCAACATGCTTGCTCCAATTCTAAAGCATTTTCCTTTTGTAGTTCTAGACATTGAACACAGAGCTTTACAAAAGTTAGCGCTGCTATCCAGCAAGAAGACACATCTCTAGCCTTCATCAACAAAGGCTTATAATTGAAGCACTAGCTGTATTGATCTCCTACATGTCTTCCAATTGGAACACTGTCATACCAATCAACATACTTCTGTTTATACATGAAAAACATCAAGAGACAGGATTTAGCTAAATACGTTTTTATTAAGCATAAACAATCTTGAGGCATACCAATTAAGCTGATCATCTATTTAGAAAACATTCTTATAGTTATTTTGGATTAAAGTAACTAAACACAAAACTATTCATCCTCACACTTATTTTCTGTAATAGTTCAATGTGACTTTCCCTATCATTCCAATACCACAACATTGATTTTTTTGCTTATATATACTTATAGCATGACCCAACCAAATATAAAAGTGAAAATAAGTACTATAAAGAAAAAGCTGTTTCATAGAGCTCTAAATTGCATGTGTCCATCAAATCCCTCTCTTCAAAGTTCAGGGAGCCCAATAGAAGAGGAGGAAGGACTGTAGAGCTAGAAGGCATGGAGGACACCAGGGCCAGGCTTTGAGATTTCCTATGCTCAGGGTACTGACAGTGTTTCATTCAAATTCTTGTTACTTGGCAATGTATGATTCCCAGCTACTTCTCTAGCACCATGTCTACTGGCACACTGCTGTGAACCCTGCCATGATGTTAATGAACTGAACCTCTAAAGCTATAAGCAAAACAGCCCAAGTTTATTTTTTTCTCCTAAGAGTTCCAGAGGTCATGGTGTCTTTTTACAACAATAGATACCCTATTTAAGACAACTTGATCCAACTTATATGCAGTTGATTAATCACAGGTGGTTGTCCTTCTTGGATGGAAACTTGTTTCCTGAGTACATTACCTGAATCTTTATAGTTCATGAATTTTGACTCTGCTTCTGAGTGTTCTTACAGTTTCTATTACCCCCCTTCAGTCACAACTTAGAGGATTAAGAGACTAGATCGTCCTGGTAACTAAGCAGTTGAATCAGCATGCTTTCAACAGAGAGAAAATTAGAAAGGAACTAAAAATATTTCTCCAATCTAAGAGTTACAAACTATTTCATTTCAAACTGGTAGAACATTTTCTGTAATTGCTTTGTGAAGTCACCTCTGCTTCCTAGTGAGAAGAAATAGAAGGCAGATACTAGTTGAAATAACATATGTCTTCATATAAACACATTGTAAAATAAAATTTATTAAATAATATATCATACTGAATATCATATCTTATCAAAAAGTACACCAATCTGTACCCTTTATTTTCTTTAATAATCATATGCAACTCGGGAGCGATGACTGCTATCTGCATAAAATAAATTTAAAGATTAAATTTTTAAGTATGATGGTTGTATCAAGTAAAATTAAAAATTTCCGTATCAAGATATGGTAAGTCTGAGACTGTCTGTGTAGGTTTGAATGAAAATGCCTCAGTCCCCAGAGGCTCATATATTGAATTAATGGTCACTGATTGGTGGATCTATTTGGCAATGATTTCAGAGTGCGCCCTTTGCTGTAGGAGGCATACCACTGGTGCTTACAGAGAATTCAAAGGACTTGTGCAGTTCTCACAAGCTGTCTCCAGTTTGTGAACCAAGAGGAGATTCCTCATGTCTTTGTCTGTCTTATACTCTGCCATCATGTACTCTAGCCCTCTGGAACTGGAAGCTCTAGTTAAATTTATTCTTCTCTGATATGTTACTTTGTTCTTTTTTTCCTTTCTCTTTTTCTTTTTCCTTCCTTTTTCTTCTCTCAGCAATAGGAGAGAAAGTAAGTCACTATGTTTATTTGAAAGGCGTATAAGACAAAAAAAGAAGAAAGGAAGGAAGAAAGAAAGCAGGAAGGAAATACTGTCATTTTATCACTTCTGAAAAAGAGTCATTAAAAGAACCAGGGCCAGATGAAGAGACAACAACAATAGGAATCAGGAATAAAAATAATTACAGTTCCTAAGAATATTGAATTTGCAAATTGTTGAATTAGCAAGTTGTTAGTATATCAAAATCTCTGTTACGGCTGAACTTTTAGAAAACTCCAATTTCTGATGTGGGTATTTAGGAGTCTTGACCACCTTAAGTCCTGTTGGCAAATAGGTTCCATTATTCCTGAGGTGATGTTGAGGAACAGACAAAGGAGCAGCATGAGAAGTCTGTAGCTACTCAAACTCCATGCTGACTGTCCTAAGAGTATTCACTGTCAACTTAACACAACCTAGAGTGACCTGAGAAGGATTCTAAATTAAAGAATTGCCCAAATCAGACAGGGCATATCAGTAGAGGATTGCCTTGAATACAAACTAAAGTAGGAAGGTCCAGCTCACTGTAGGCAACACCATTCTCCTGGAAGGTGACGCTGGGCTGTATAAATTACCTAGGCATAGACTTATTTGCAATGTTACAAGTAGGGTTCATTCATAGTTTCTCAAATTCTTGCCCATGTTCCAGTACTGAACGATTAAAATGATGACTATATCGTGGAAGTGTAAGTCAAATACATTCTTACGTGCTCTAAGTTGATTTTATTCCTTATATTATTATCACATTAGTAAGAAACTATTAACCTATTAACCTGTAGATGGAAAATCATCCTTGGCTGGAAAAAATGGGGTTAATGAGTCTAAAATTTACCTAGAATGTAGAAGTTTAAATACTGTCCCAACCGATTTCATTGAGCAAAATGAAAATAAAAAGTTTCAGTTTACACTTGTAGAATGAAAAATATACCTAAATCAATAACGTATTTACAAAGTAGTAAAGTCAGACTCTCATTTGAATCTTTCAGGTCCTTTTAATAATATCTTATTACCCTGCACACCACACAACCAAGCCAATGTTAGCATGAAAATCAGTCATTCATCCATGGAGAATTGAGCAAAGGCATAATATTCTCCAACAGCATTTTAAATAGGAACAATATATCTAATAATATCAATTAAGCAACTGTGAGTGGGGAGAATTGAATGCTAAAATGAAGCTTAATAAGAAAAAAATGTTGGGAAAATAAAAGTGTTGTAAGAAAATGACATTTGTAAAAACTTCCTGTGAACATATTGCATTTTCAAATATAACAACCTAACTATTTTCAAATTAAATTTACTTTATCTTTTATTAAAACAAATGAATATTTTGGAGATCAGACCTCTGTCTGATGTGTGGTTAGTGAAGATATTTTCCCATTCCGGATGCTGTCGTTTTGTCTTGTTGACTGCGTCCTTTGCTTTACAGAAGCTTTCCAAATATATTTTAGAAGTAGCCGACAACAATTTATTTTAATTGTCTTCATTATAAAAGTCTTTTCTTAGTCTAAGACCAAATTAAATCCTTCTTTACACAAAAGAGAACCTAGGAATTTGAACCAGATGCCAGTAGAACAACGGCAATGCAGAAGTAAGTTTAGCACATGCGTTATAGTTTCCTAAAGTGTGACAGGAAACTACACTATATTTTCAATCAGATGTCAAGGATTTTTGCAAGACTCCTTCAAATAAAAAGTCACAAGTGATATATTTCACGTGCTCCAAAAGCCTAATGAATATAATCGAAGTTCCCACACAGTAATTTCTATGGGTTAGAACACCTTGTACAGCCAGGCTCAGTCACATCTTTTCAAAGTCCTGTCTAAGCGTGTGGATGTGAAGCAAAGTGGTTCTGAAACTGAATTAAAATATAAAACACTGGAGTGGCCCAGCGCATTAATCATTCCATAAATATTCATTGCTATTTCATGTTTTCCTAGTAGTTTTCATTTTCAAATGAGGCATATTTGAGGATATACTACGATCAAAGTGAGCTAGGACCTCAAGGACCTGGTTAGCCAATTAAATAATTCAGTTTTTTTTCTTTTTTCTTTTACCTCTTGTTTCAAATTAGAATTGATTCTTTTGGACTGAGCAGGCAATCACATTTACTTACAAATTTGGAATATAGTCAGCCACAAGAAAAAAAAAGTGTGAAATAATTTCTTTTAGATTGGTGATCTAGCAAAACAGATCTTGTAGAATTATATACAATGAATGGTAAAACAGCATTCCCATCTACAAAGTATTCAACCTTTCCTAATGTTTATCCTCATCGCATTTTCACACTTATTGTATCTGGCAATGGGTAGAATTTTATTTCAAGCACACAGTATTGCCTCAAATATGACAAAGGTTGTACAGAAGCCTACCCAGATGATGAACGGTAGAATGTAAATATCAGTCCATACTTTCTGAACTGCATAGCACAATATAATCATAATACAGTCTTTGCCACTGCAGTTCTGTTTAATCCACATCCTGTTTAAGGTTAAAGACAAACACGCTTTTACTTTCATTTTGATGGTACCTAACTCTAAAGAAATTCTCTGCTCTATAAACCTTTTGCCCCATTCTCTAGAAAGGCCCCCTGAAATGTAGTCACCATTTAAAAGGAACATTGGTTTCCCAGTCTCATTTGATTATCTCTAGTGTTCATTGATGTTGGCAGTATCAAAGATGGAACCCAGGACTTTGGATATGGTGGTCGACTGCTTTATTGTTGAGCTACACTCTTAACTTTAACTCCTTTTCTTTTAACACATCTAATTATCATTATAAATTGAATTCTTATACTTACTTTTTCATTGTTAAATTAGACTATTGTGTGTGATTTTTGTTCCGAGTATTTTGAGTTCATTGATTCTTTGACTTTGTCACTGCTTTCTATATTAAAACAGTATTCCTCAAAAGAAGCTTCAGTTACAAGCTCTATATTTTAAACCATTATCTGGTATTATTGCTTCTTTCATATCTTCTGGAAACTAGACTTAGAATATATTTATAGTATATGCAATGCATATAAATGATATGTATTCCATATATTATATCATATATATTTTATATAATATATATTATAGGTTTTATTTCTTATTTGGTATGTGTTATATGTTTTTCAATAAATTTGGAATACACACACACACACACACACACACACACACACACACACATATATATATATATATATATATATGAACTATTTTCTCTGAAAGCTACTTAGACTAGAAATTCAAAAATAATTTAAAGTATAACTCCAGGCTTCTAAAATATAACTCACTGTCAATACTGCAGAGAAAAACCTTCTTTTCCATAAGAAAATTTCTAATTCTCTGTTGCTACTTAATCGTTAGCACATAAATTCTCACGCTAGACTCAATTTGCAGACTTCCTTCCGCACAGTATGAAATAACAAAAGTCTTCAGGATAAATTCCAAAGATGCTGATGCTGGGCAGGACAACCTTTCACTGTGCTCATTTCAGTGGAAATTTAGCCTTTGCCATGTTTTCATACTTAAATTTAACCCATCAAACATTTAAACAAAAAGTAATAAAAGCTTAAAGTAGAGATTAAAACAGGATGGGATAGGATATTCTTTTTTATTGAGCTCTACATTTTTCTCTGTTCCCTCCCTATCTCTCTCCTCCCCTTTAGCCTTCTCCCAAGGTCTCCATACTACCAATTTACTCAATCTACATGGGAAGGGGGAAGGGGATACTCCTAAGGTAACTGACCCACTACAATATTCATGCATTTATTCTTATATCATTCTATTCAGATTTTACTTGGCTCTTAAACAGAAGCTCATCACATATTTAGATGCAAAGTTCATAGGAATCAGTAACAGGAAAAAAAAGTCAATATGCAAACAGATCTACAAACTGGCTATAATTAATTATTTTAACTTTTGAAAACCATTTTGTAAATTTTTTGAGATTATAATATCATTCAATCATTTCCTTTTTCCATTCACTCTAAACTTTTCCATAAATCACTCCTTGTTGTCTTTCAAATCCTCAGCTTTGTTCATTAATTGTTACATAATATATGTGTACATATATTGCACAGGTATTGCTAAATTCATAAATGCAATGTTCTTGAAAATTTTCACAAAGTATACTGTGATCAGAGTTTCCCCTTCCTCCCATATCTCCCCACTTCTCCAAGCACCCAGCTTCAATTATTTTCTCTCTTTAGAAAACAAATGAACAAGCAAACAAATAAAACAAAATAAAAAGAGGAAACAAAACAAAACAAAATACAGAAACACACACATACAGACATACAAACCAAAACCTATTAAAAAAATACAGAACTAGAAACCATATTATACAAGCAAAAGATAAGAAAGAAAAAATATACTGAAACAAACATTATTAGAAAAATGTTGGACATTTACTTCTAGAAATTGGGTCTGCTGCTAAGTGTGGCTAATATACCTAATTGGACTTGCTGGGAGATTGCTAGTCTTTTCTTTAAATGCAGATGTTAAGTGGAGAAAGCATCTTGGATAGGGCTGGCTGCATGTATCTAAGCCCCCTTCTCTGTGCTGAGACCTGTCTGGTTTGAAGGAGTGGAGGTCATTTTCTTGCTGTCACAATGAGTTTCTATTATAAGTCCAGTTGTGGATATAAGGTAATGTTTCTTTGAAGTCATCCTCCTTCCAGCTCTTAGAATCTTTCTACCCTCTTCTAAACATCCATCTGAGCCCATGCACCTATCTTCAAAGACCTCTTCTGTAAAAAACTTTATTTGACCTTTAAAATTGGCATGTTTTAATCAACATATTTTAATAATGAGGATTTTAAGCACTAGTATAATTGTGTATAATATATATTAATTCAGCTATTCAAAAAATTAGAAAATTAGAAAATCAAAGTGCAAATACATTAAAATTTACCTTATTTATTTTTGGGGAGGGATAAGTCCATTTTTTTCCCATTTTCTTTTTCCCTTTTGTTGCAGTATAGTTCTCACATAACTTTGCTTGCAGCTAATGTTGTAGTCACTTGATGAATCAAAGGCTGAAGCACCATAAATATGAAACCACTTATTTTGTTTTTTTCAAAAACAATAGGATTATACCTAATAAGAAGACATGGGTTGCTTTTAGAACACAAATACATGCGTAAGTATACAACTCAGTAAGGAATAATTTAATACACACATTTGTATAGGAACTTATTAAAAACAAAGTGATATTCTGACTCCTGAGAGTAGGTCTTGTTATATTATTTTACACAGATTGTTGGAACCAATTGAGTTCTGGCCTTCAGCTTCTCTTCCCTGCTAGAGCCTTCTAATTGAAGTTGCTAAAAGCTGTGCAACAGGATTTTCACCTGTTGGCCATTGACTGCAGGGTATTTAAGCCTCCATGGTGCTATTAAAGAGGGCTTTTGTACCAGCGATTAGAGGTCCATGTGTTGGTCTGTCTCTGCATGTGTTTCCTCAACCTCCAGCCCCTTGCCTGAAGCTCGTGAACTAGATTCTAGCGCTTAGAGCACAGACTGGGGTGCGCTGTGCATGGCAATAGATGATGTTGTTAACTTCATTTTTAGATCCATTATTTCATCCAATCTCTACTCAAAATATATTAGCAATTTTAATTGTTTATTTTTTCTAATATTGAAGCAAAATACAATATATTCCTATTAAAGTTAATATCAATGATTATTATTTTTGTTGTTCATTCATTAAATGATTCAATTACAATAACATTTATTATTTATTTAGATAATAATTTCTACCCAAGTGTTTGCAAAGTATAAAATGTTATGATCTCATTGTATCTTTGTAGTGAACACTGAAAATAAAAAGCCAAAAGCAACCAGTGCCTACTGAGACAAGGAAAAAAAGCACCCTGTTTGGTTATTCAATCTTCGATGGTTAGCTTTTAACAAACAAGAAAATTACTCAATGGGCTCAGTGAGTTATGTATGCATGTTACAGAGGTAATATTGAAAGAAGACATCATGAATTTGAAAAAGAGTAGTGTGAGTTAGAGGTAGAATAGGGAGATATTGAAATGATAAATAAGTTAAATGAATTAGATAATTATGTGAGGAAAAAGATTTTAAATGATATACTATAAAGTAATTTCTATAAAATAAATATTGAAAAATCAATAAACACATTTTCTCAAAATATTTATTCCATTGCTTGAAGCATCTTGTATATTTTAGCACTTTCTGAACATTTTTAACACATGTGGAACAATGTATAAAATCTATAAATCCTTTGGTAAGTGGAAGTATTAAGGACCCATTTATGGTTGTTACACAGTGAAAGGTTTGCCAGTTTTCATTAAAGTCCTTTAAGTTTATTGGCTAGAGCTGTCTGTTATATGCAACTGAGCTTCATGAGATGGCAGCATTTATTATGGTGAAGAATCGGTCTTAAATAGCTGATACCGTCCCTTAGCAATAAACCACTGATTGAAAAGTAGGGCTTCCATTCATAAATTTCAGAGACTTCGGAAAGTGGCTCACAGTATTTGCAATTCCAGTTCCAAGGAACTAAATGGCCTTCAGGCAGCAGTAATGTATGTGGTGTTTTCACATATATCTAGCTGAAACAATAATAAGTATATTTTGAGGTATATATATATATATATATATATATATATATATATATTTAACTATAAGTAATTAACTGATATTTACTCAGTTTTATCTGCCCTACCATGAATGAACAACATTCTTTTAACATTTAATCTTTTCTTGGTTTTGTTACTCAAACCTTGCCAAGGTAAAATTTTAGTTTGATCTAAATAGATTGGGGAGATTCTAGATTTTCTTATAAATTTAAAATGGAAGGATATGTTCTACTATGAGAAGAGGAAGATGAGCTCTCTACCTCCAGTTCCTCCATATGAAGATAAAACCAGAACACCCTGGAAGATACAAAAGGAGAGCCATCACTTGGATCTGTACTGGCTCATAACTGTCTTCACATCTAGAACATTGTGACATAAAACTGTCATTTAAAAGGACTCTTTTAAGAAGGATGAAATTCAAGTCGTCTCCCTATAGATTTTGTTCTTAAGTGTTAGCTTCACATGGCTTGCAAGTTGGTTGTACAACATAGGATTTTTCCTTACACCATAACAAAGAGAAGCTTGCAGTGTTTTACAAACACACACAAATGATTTTCTATTATTATCCTTGAGATTAGAAGAGACAACAAGGACATCATCATAATCATGTTCCTCAAAATAGTTCAGATATAATATGAAGCACCGACAATGTTGAATAAAAGAGGTATACTCAGTAAAAAAAAAAACAAAAAAAAAACAACAAAAAAAAGAAAAATAGGAAGGCATAACAGCTAGGAGTGGTTCTAAATATGAAAGAGCTTTTAACAGAGATCCAGGAAAATGATCATCAAAAATAGCCATACCAAAGCTACTCAAAGCAACCGTTATGCCTAGGTAACTGATTACATTCCTGTCATGAGACATGCCTGAAAAATGGGGGAGTGAAGATTGATTGAGAAAGAACTTGATATTGTATATATACATATTCAATATACAATATACAAATTCAATAAGTGAGTTGTAGTTGAATATACAACACACACACACACACACACACACACACACACACACACACACACACATATATATATATATATATATATATATATATATATATATATATATTCACAATTCTGGAGGGGTGGAAAGTAAAGATGAAGCCTGTGGTTAATTTGAGTTGTACTGAGGCACCACTGCACCACTGTCTCTGCTTCTAGGTATATGCCTTGTATCTGCCTCGAAAAAAGAAAGAAAGAAAGAAAGAAAGAAAGAAAGAAAGAAAGAAAGAAAGAAAAGAAAAGAAAAGAAAAGAAAAGAAAAGAAAAGAAAAGAAAAGAAAAGAAAAGAAAAGAAACAAACCTCAACCTCAAAGTCAGATATCGCTTTAGAGTGGAGGGTTGGGGGGAAAAAATCCAATCAAATGGACCTAAGAAACAAGGTAGTATAGTTATCTTAATACCTAAAAAAAAATTAACTTCAAACTAAAATCAGTCAAAAGAAACAAGGAAGGACATTTCATATCAGTCACAGAAAAAAATCCATCAAGACAAAAATCTCAGTATTGAATGTTTATGCCCCAGACACAAGGGCACCCCCATATGTAAAAGAAGCACTACTAAAGCTTAAATCAAACATTAAACCAACACCCTAATATTGGGAGACTTCAACACCCCAGGCTTACCACTGGACAGGTCTGCCAAACAGAAAATTAACTAAGAAATAAGGAAACAAGTAGATGTTATGACTCAAATACATAGAAGACATCTATAGAACATTCCATCCAAACATAAAAAAAAAATATACCTTCTTTTCTGCACCTCATGGAACATTTTCAAAAACTGACCACATACTAGGTATAAAAGCATATCTCAATAGATAAAAACTTGAAATAACCAATGTATCTTATCAGATCAACATGGCTTAAAATTAGAATGCCCCTCAACCTAAAATCAGATGAGGAAAATGTGGTTCATTTACATAATGAAATTCTACACAGTGGAAAAAATGATATCTTGAAATTTGTGGGCAAATGAATGGTTCTAGAAAATATCATATTGAGTATATCAAACACAGAAAGACAAATATAATATGCTTTCACTTATAATTGGCTTTTAGACATAAAACAAAGAAAAGCTGGCCTACAATTCACAATCCCAGAGAACCTAGACAACAGAGAATACCCTAAGAGAGACATACATGGATCTAATCTGCATGGGAAATAGCAAAAGACAAGATCTCCTGAGTAAATTGGGACCTTGGGGATCATGGGAGACATAGAAGAGGAGGAGAATAAAAGGAAGGAGAGTAGAGAAAAAAAAAAAATATATATATATATATATATCAATAAAACAATTAAAAGTTACAAATAAAATTTTAAATTAAAATCAAATTTGAAGTATTTATATTTTATCACAATATTTCTTTCTTTTTTAAGAAAAAATTATGGGTTTTGATGTTTTTCTGTGTGCCATGTTCATTCCTAGTGCCTAGGGAGGTCAGAAAATGGCTTTGTTTCTTCTGTAACTAGAGTTAGTCTTATCTCCAGCCTGAAAAGGAATTTTTGTGAAATATTAGATAAATTTTCTTTCTTTCTCACTCTTTTTTCCCTTCTCCTTCTTACTCCCTTAGTTATTACTGCCTTGAAAACTGATAGTGTATACTTCAAGCAAAACGAAATAGTCTTATTTGAAGGACATATTTAATTCCAGGATATTTTCTCTTGGGAGTAAGTCTACTCCTAGCTGAAACTCACTGTGTTTTTATTACATCAAAATGAAAGGTCATGTACTCTAGTGCAGTAACAATTGAAACATTGTTCATTTTTGTGTTTTTGTTTTTTACCTATGATTCGCAGTAATGTTGACTTCAATGCACCTACAGACAACCAATAAATACTTTTATATTATTTTAATACTCACAAATTTCCATTGTTTACCAAGAGACTGAGCTTATTTAATGACATGCATCAATTATTCTCTATTTATAAAAGAGAGAGTTTATTTTATTTATAATAAATAAAATTATTCATAATTCATATGAGTGATCCTCACAGAGGGAACAATTTTTATTTTATTATTTTTATTCAAAGGTTAAGTTTAACTGAAATACTTATTAACAATGTGCTTCATGAAATAGAAGACAAACTAAAATAAAATCACCAGAAAATGGTGTTAAAATGTATGTCAAAACTAAACACAACGTAATAGACAACAATAGCAAAATTTAATATTAAAGGTAGTGGAGAAATTAGATTACAATTTGTACTGTGATTCATCAAGTTTAATCCAGATGGATTATATATTTATATTCAAGATTTTTTGTTTAGTGTATATTTTGAGAATCATAAAAGATATCCAAAGGAATTTAATTAGTTTATCTTAAATAGAAGACATACACATGCAAAAAATTACACTGTCAGTTTATCTTCTACTATCATCAGCAAGTTTATTGCATTGTGATTTCTTAATCATCAGTGATCAATACTGACATTGATTAGTAAAGAAAATGTTATGAGAATGTCTCCTTCATCAACAGTGTTTTTCATTTAAATGCTTCTTCATATTATAGCAAATCAGAAGAATTATCTAAGCCGATAGCAGTATGACACTAGTGTCTCAGGAAGCTCTTTTTCTTAACATTTTTACTTTATAAAAGTTTATACTTGTTTAAAATAAAAGTAAGTCACAAATTTTTTGATGACATTCATGCTGATAGAAGTTCATACCACAACGTTATTTTTGATCTAATGTTACATAAGAAAAATGAACAAAAATGTGACTAAATTATATTTAGAAACACGGCACTGTATAAGTTATCCACAGTTTTATATTTAACAGAGCATAAGTACACAGAGGGAGGGAAACAGAGGCAGAGACAGAAAGAGACAGAGCAAAGACTGTGTAGAAAAATAAGGTTTCATAAAATTATATTTTAATTATATGTTTACAAAATTAATTTATTCAGTTATATTAACTTTATTTAGTTACACTCAGTTATTTCATAATTGAGGAAGAATAGGATCATTTGGTAAATTAAAAGAGTACCATTAAAATAATTATATATTTAGAGTAAAAACAGATTTCAAGACTACAAAGAATTTCTGAATAAGTAATAAGAAAATTAATAGTTTTCTAATAATGGAGGAAGACATTATATTTTTGACAGAGAATTTGAATTGGTAGAAAGGCCTGAGCTTGTGTCTCTGCCCATAATTGGAATTGATTTCATTACTGATTTTGCTCTAAGTGAAAAATGTTGCACTGGCAGAAGTGACAAGCAAAAATAATAAAACAGGAAAAAGAATGAAAAGGTTTTCTTCAAAACAATGTTATCTCCTGGATGAGACAATTCCCACTCCGGCACTCACACATCCCCTCCAGTTCTCACTGGGTTTGCAGGTGCTCCAGCTGTGCCACAAGGCCAGGGAACCTATTCCTGTCCTGCTTTGTCACTGCCTCTGTCTCTTCTACCATCGCTGTCTGCCCTTCCAGGGTGCTACTCTTCGTAGGCTTAGGTGCTAAACAAGTGACATACCTGTATCTAGGGCTTTTCACCGAGTCTGTTTCTTTATTGAAGCTTTGTGATGCCTGAATATATCATTCAATCCAAATAAGTACCTCCCATCATTAACAATAATCAAAAGACATAAGGACTAGGCTCTCAGGTGAACCACAAAACAGAATCGGATTTGCTGAGTCATCCTATCTGTTCATTCTGCACTAGTATTGATACCAAAGAAGATGCATAGTTCAGTTTCCTCTTTTATTATGGACATATTAGTATTAATGCATAAAGATTTTATTTGCTTTGAATTGCTGATTTACCAAATTTTGGTCTCTGGGTCATAAATATACTCCCCCGCCCCAAAGAAACACTATTCTTTTGTTATTTTTCACCTGAAAGTTTAGGCTGAACCAGGTGAATGTTTCTGAAATTTAACTACTTTTCCTTTTTTTATACTTGTTTACAATTGATATATTAGAGAAAACAGAATTTCATTTATTATTCTCCTCCATTGTATCATAATGCACATTATATTACATCATATATGAATATAAATAGCATATATTATTCATCAATTACCTATGCTATATGATATTCCGTATATTTACCATATACTGTCTTCAGAAATATACCTTTGTGTATTTTGTTTATTTGCATTAGAATTTTTTCTATGTCATTATCATTATTCCAATAGTGAATTTGGAATCGACTCCTAGCTGCAAGCATCCTCTTAAGTTATCAAATTAGGTGCTTCTACAAATTTGATAAAAATCTGTGAATATGAGTAAATTCACATATATTTATATTAGAGAATTTTAGAATGGTTAGTAATTATAAGAATATATGGGTATATTGGATTAATATGGTCTTTATTGTACCTAAAGTATTTTTACAAGAAACAATATGAATATAACATTGTAGTATTTTTCTTTGTTCTAAACCTATTCTGAAAATCCATAAGATTTATATGAAAATATGTTTTGAGAATCAAAAAATAAGCCAAGTTGCTTTTTAGAAGAAATAATAATTTGAGAGTATTTCTAAAGTCACAGGGTAAATTTCCACTCCTTCTGTTAGGGAAAATCTACAAGACCTGAGAAGCTGCTCTGAATATTGTTTTTTGCCTTCATTAAAACAGGAATAAACACGTGCATGTCTCACGGTACTAGAATGCTCCATTATAATGTTTGAAGGAGTATTAAAAGTTTCATATCACTTTAAAAAGCATATTCTAATTTTCTTCAGGTCTCAGCGGAAGGCACAAAGTTCTGTCTTGAGCATGCTTGCACATTCGGTATCATTTTATTTGGAGAAAGCACCGGTAATTAGTGACGATTTGGAATTCATTGTCACAGCTTGTACTTTCTAAGCTCTTGCCCATATGAACTGCACTCATTTCCTTTGCACAGCTTGACCTTTTCTAATTAATGCACAGGAGCGCCTACCTGCATCTTACACTGACGTGCTGTGCCTATCAGAACCCGGAAAAAGTTCCAGCTCTAGTAATTCCCTAAACACTTGCAGCGACAAAATGAGTCTTGAAAAGTTTGCAAAGTATGCTCTCTGTGTTCTTCGTTTATTTTTATCTATGTTCAGAAAAGAATATCATCCATTTTGTGATTTAATATTTTATCTTGTAAAAATCCTTATAGAATAAATATGTTTAATTAATCCTTAAAAACTGTGGAAGAGTTGCTGGGAGACAGTTTAGATAATGTTTCTATTTTTGTCCCAAGCATGTGTCCTAGAGTTTGAATCTCCATCACAGTAAAATGATGAGAAAACATCATGTTGACCTGCCTGGTGCTCAGGAAGCAAAGGAAAGTGTACCTCGGGACAAGATATAAGGCTAGAGTAATCAAATAGGTGAGGTTCAAGTTGGGTGACAGATCCTGCCTCAATAAATTAAGTAAGAGAAGACACCCAACATAAATATCACATGCAACATATACACCCATGTAAACCTTCATATAAACATGCATGCATATACACTACACCCACACACAAACACAAACTAATAAGTAGTAGTAGAAAAATATTTTGCAAATGGATGAAAATGATTTAATAGATTTAAAACAAATTTATCTGGCAAATTAAAATTATCCAGCAACAAGAAATTATCTACAAATTTACACATATTCAAGACCTTTTATGTACAGTTTTAAAGTGTGTAGAATGGACAATCTCAAAATGGATTAGGCATACTTCCAAACTCAAAAGGAGATAAAGTAAATCAAAGGTTATAGCTATATTATGAGTACAAGCATATATTTGGTTCACTTTATGAGCTATTTTTCTAGTAAGAGCTTGGCTGCCTTGCACATTGTAGTGGAGTAGTTCCAGCAAAGTCTTTGAAAACATTTAGAGGTAAAATAGTCTTAGGGCACGCCATATCAATGTGTGGTTTAGGGATGAACATTCAACAGTCAGCTTATCCTTTTTTTGTTTGTTTATTTGTTTGTTTTGGTTTTCCAAGACAGGGTTTCTCTGCGGCTTTGGAGCCTGTCCTGGAACTAGCTCTGTAGACCAGGCTGGTCTCAAACTCACAGAGATCCGCCTGCCTCTGCCTCCCAAGTGCTGGGATTAAAGGTGTGCACCACCATTGCCCCGCTAGTCAGCTTATTCTTCTGCTTTGACCAATCAGAGCTTCTTCAGTAACCACTCACTACTTTAAAATGAAGATCTTCAGACCAAACCAGACAGTACTGCTATTTAATGAGAATAGACTCAGATATTTAGAAGGCAATTTGATAAGCAGCATGTAAGAACACAGAAGAACAAGGAACAATGGAAGAGTCAGAGGCTGAGAAGAATACTATGAAAAGCATCATGTGAATTTTCAATTGCTCTCTCAAACTCATAGCAATTCTACTTATCTGAAGAAAAGTTGCACAGTTCCTTCTTGAATTGTACATGAATGACTCTTGAGTGCCTATCACTCCCTGAGGAACTATTGTCAGGTCATAATTGCTGAAGGAGGTGAAGACATTCTTTTCAGTCATTCAGTCACAGGTAAGTTATCACATACAGAGTTAGGGTCCCCATACATGCACATTCAAGCAACTCCAATTAAACCCAGTGGGTCACACACACGTATACCCAGACAGACATAAAAGTATAAGAGAGACAAGTTAGGAAGACAAAAGGAGGATTCTAAAAGAAGATATTCAGTTGCGATATGATTACAGACATAATTTACAAGTCTAAAATTACCTAAGATGAGAAACATTAGAAACATTTAAAGAAGACCAAATGAGAATACACAAGATTTCAGAATATTTCTAAGTAGGCCTCACCCATCTGTGCTTTTATTACCAACCATAATTACAGTCACTGACTTCAAGAATGTTCTATATCTAAGGTGTGACTTCTGCTACTTCCAGGTATATCCATATATGAACCTTTATTAAAATAAATTCAGTAAATGAAGCCACCTTAAGAAGTTTCTTGATTGCAATATTGTTACTCAAAATTGACAGTTACCTTACTACTTTATTAAGATATTTATGATTATGAGAGAGAGAGAGAAGCCCTTGGAGGCAGGACATAGACACAACTGCTTATTATTAGAAATGAACTTAGCACATTTAAAAATTGTGATGTTATACCTATATGTCTGATAAGAACAAGTTAAAAGAAAAAAATTCCATCCAGTGGCAGACCTTCTTTTGAAAATGAGGATAGAAACAGATCTTCATGCAGATGAAGAAGGATAAAATAATTTCTATTTCATGTTTAAATTCAAAAGAGTTAATGCCTTCTCCTATACTTTTAAGCAAAGAAGAAAGCAGAATAATGTTTAAAATTTCTATTTTAACTTAATGTACGTTCATTTATATTCAATTACATGCCCCTGTGATCAAGATTTATGTATATATTATCAGTCACATGCTCTTTGAATATATTTTGTTTCATTTCACTTGAATTTTTTCAGAGGCTAGCTCTCAATTTTGCTATTGATGGCCTTGAGCACTTAATTTCAAGCAATCTTCCTAGCATATCCTTTTGAGTATCACATGCTCTTTTTTTCCAAAATATATTACAAGCTTAGTAGTAGTCTTTTCTCATACACTGTATCCTGATAATAGTTTCCATTCCTTCTTCTCCTCCCAGTTCTGCTCCACATTCTCTCTCCTCTGAATTCATTCACTCTCTGCCTGTGATTAGAAAAGAACAGGTTTTTAAGAGTTAACAACCTAATAGGACAAAATAAAGTATAATAAGATGAAGCAAAAACTGCCATATTGAATTTGAACATGGGTATCATTAGGAGGAAACATGTCCCAAGAACAGGCATACTAGTCAGACACTCAGTTGTTTTCACTGTCAGAAATTCCATGAAAATACTAAGCTAATAGATATAATATATATGCAGGGTATCGGGTGTAGATCCACGTAGGACCTGGCTTGCTGCTTCATTCTCACCGAGTTTATCTGAGCATTGTTCAGTTGATATAAAGGGCTTTGTTTTCTGGGTGTCCTCCACCCTCTTGCTCTTTCAGTCTTTCTGCCCCTTCATTCTGGGAGACTCCCTGAATTCTGAGGGGAGAGGTTTGAGGGAGACTTCCAATTCATACACTCTGCACATATTAACTGGCTGTGTGTCTCTCTACCCATTTCCATCTGCTGCAGGAAGGATTCTCTCTAATGATGGCTAGAAAAGGCACTGGCCTATGATTATGCAGAATAGTATTAGAAAATATTTTATTAATTTTTTTGACCAGTGGCACTAGGTTTTACCCTAGGTCTCTGGGTTATCTACTCCCTGGTTCTTGATTACTCAGGTAGCATTGGTTGTGGATTCCTTTCTGTGGATGGTGCCTTAAGTCACCACTGGTTGTCTACTCTCATACATTCTGTGATACCATTGCTCTAGTATATTCTGCACGAAAGATAGATTGTTGGTCAAAACTTTTATGACTAGTTTATTGTTCACTTTTCTCTTTTAGTAGCCTTCATAGTGATTTCCTGAACCAAAGAGACTAGAATACAGGGGTTGAAAATCCCAATAAGGCACCAGATTGACTTCTTGATATCCAATAAGCTGTGTGAATGTGGTCCTCGGCAATGGGGCTCTGTTGACAGTCAGTTTTCAGAGAAAAGCACTTTGTCTGGTTGTTTGGAGATTTTCATGGGACCACATTGACCAACTTAGCTAAGTGTAGCCCATTCCCTTCAATTGACGCCTTGGCTAGCTACAAGAGATGACTTTTTAAGATTCTGAATCCCCCATTACTAGGAGTTTTTGTTAGCATTACTTCATAGATTCCAGAAAGTTCCCACTACACTTGGCTTTTGCAACACCCCTCAAATGACCCGCAGTTTCAGTATCTCTCCCCACACTTTCTCCCTAGCCTGTGTCTGATTCTGCTGTTCTTGCAGCCATTCACCTCCAGCCAGCCTGAAAATCTATTCTATTCCTCATACTATGGAGAGACCCTTGGATTCCCCCAAGACCCTTCTTTACCTAACATCTTTGACTGTACAGATTGTATTTTGGTTATCATTTATTTAATGGATATTATCCACTTATAACTAAAAACCTATCTTATGAGTCTTTCGGAGTATGGGTTTTTCACTCAGGATCATTATTTTTGTAGTTCCATCTTATTGCCTGCAAATTATATGAAGTTGCATTTTAACAGTTGAGTAATACTCCATTATGTAAATGTACTACATATTTTTAAATCTATTTTCCCTTTGAGGAACATCTAAGCTGTTTTGAACTTCTAGCTATTATGAATAAAGCTGCTTTTAAACATTGAATATAACTTAAGCATTGTAATTTAATATAAGATTAACAGAATTCACATTAGCATCACTTCCTTGTACTTGGGGCTGTGAAATCCCATCATAACACTTATGCAGACCATCAAGGGAAGCTTTGCTGAGTGTGCCACTGCGTATTCTACAATTGTAGCTTGGTCAGTTTCCCAGTCATGTTTCCATTGCCTCAGTCCCCGAGGGTGATAACTGTCTCCTAGACTCAGGCTGTCTAAGGAGTACTTGTGTCCCATACGAAATCCCACTTTTATCGCTAGATTCCCTAAATCACTAAAGTCTGAAAACTTTTAAAGCTGCCTCTTATCAGATAAGAAAGCATGGTAGATGTAGGTATGAAGAACAGTCATAAGACCCTGGTTACAGCCACTGCTACAATGTATCTGAGGTTTATGAGCCTCATTGCCCACCAAATTCACAATAGCAGAACACTCAGTTTTCCGCTCTGATCACAATGTGGTGCTATTTGGAACCAAACGTTTTAGAATTTAGAGAAAAACAAAAAGGAAAGGAGATAGAGGGTTACTGGGAGTATAGAGTGGGAAGGGGAAAAGGAGGGAAAAAAGGAGGGACAGAGAGATGGAGAACATTAATTCTCAAATACACCAGGTGGGACACAAAGACCTTTAAATTCTTTCTAGATATTTAGATGTTTGGTTATAGTTAAAGTTTATTAGTTTCCTATTATCAACCCAAGAAACACTTCCTGAAATTAAAATGAAATGTTATACCCAGTCTTAGAAGGTATCTTGAAAATATCAACATTAGTATTATTGAGCAGTAACACAACCATTTATATTCATACTAAAGATAAGATATGTTTCTGGAAATAAATTAACATGCATTTCCTTTGAATTTATATAATGAAGTGAGCATTCACAGTGAATTTTTTTTCAGTAAGTAAGGACAGGACTTTCTGACATCAATGCCAGTGAGAGGAACATTTGTGAGAAAATGAAACTGATCCAAACTGAAAACTGTTATTTCTCAATTACGGAAAAAAGCCCAATCTATTTATTTCTAAATGTTCTACAGAAAAAAAAACCCACATGCATTAAGGTGATAAACCTGCTGGAGAATGGATTGCATATTTATGATCTCAGGGCTTATGCACATTTGAAGGGATTTGTAACAGTTTGTTCTAGTTCTGTCTCATATTGCCATTTAGGGTCAAAGCCACAGCATAAGTGCTCTGGTGAAGTGTGCACGCTCTGAGGCTTGTGTTCATATTTGATCTCATTTGTACTGAAAAACACTTGCCAATGATATACTTGAGATTTGTGACATCACATCTGAAAATAGTTACAGGAAAAGGATTCATGATTTATTTTACATACACTGTTGGATTCTTATATAAAGTTTTCATTTCAAAGATGGTGGCTTGCATTAATGGGACTGCTTGGAATTAATAGAAAACTAGGTTTACTGTGACATTTATTCTTTTTACTTAATTTAAACTTTACGTTCAATACTTAAAAATACAGATGTGATATTATTGTTCTTTGTTTATACAAATGGTGATGTGAAATAAATCTTGTATTCCAACAAAATGGAAAGTATCTATAGACATTATTTTCTTCTTTTATTTTCTTTATATTCCCTCCCTAGCACCTGTAATAGTTTCTACCATGTCAAATGCTATAAAAGTTTAGCACTCTGTTTTCTATGTTTCATATAGGCTTGTGTTTTTCTGGTAAGGCATAGGTTCCCAGACTGAAAGGAAAAGTATGATCTCAGGACACCATAAGCTCAAGTTCTCAGCACAAAGAAGATTCATTTGTCCCAGTAAGGCAGAAGGCAGGGAATAAGAGACAAAGACCAGAGATACAGAGAAGTCGAAGAGAACAAGAAAATGGGGCCAGAGATATTTATCCCAGAGTGACAAAGGACTGAATCGGGATATGAGGGAGACAGATAGGAACTGACAGTGTATAAAGATACAAGGGGATGTCCTTTGTTACAATGTGGTGTTTATTTTTATTTAGGAAAACCAATAAGGGGCTTCTGACTTCAAAGTATTGCTAGACTTCAATACTTTGATAACTGCACTTTAGTAGCCAGGCTCAAGCAAAGGAAGTGGCTAAATAAGGAAATAGACCTTGGGTGCTAGCATTATAAATGCAATATAATGGTTTTAACCAAGGCAGAAGGAATAAAGAGAAGGGCAAGGCTGGCCAGAGCCATGCTTACCATGTTCACCACACTCGAAGTGCCCAGAATCTCATCAATGACAATCCTGTTACTTTTCTTCTATATATCCAGCATTAGGACAAGTTCCTCTTTCATAATTTTCAGCTCAATTTCTTCATCTTTTAGATTTTTTTCTTCCTCTGAGAAGTTTTTTCCTCTTCATTAGGATGTGTTACATGATTTGTCTTCACATCTTTAACACAGTGAGGCAGCCTTCCCTCTTGGGGTCCCTTTCATGCCATGATCTGCAGATGGTTGAGGTCTGAATAAGAAATTGAAAACCCCAAGGAACCTCTACTCATCCACTGGAGCAGCCAGAAGAGTTTTTTCTGTGTCTCCAATTGGTTTAATCTCTTCTCAAATAGATTGAATGAGGCTATTGATGCATATGGTGTACAGCAATTCAGTTAGAAAACTTCCCTGTGATCAAGAACTAGGCCTGGCAACATAAGAGCAATCATTTTTGTTTGTGTAGTGGTGTCTCAGGAAGGTGTGATGATGTAGAATAGAAAGTGTTCCATGGATACAATGACAGATGATATGCGACACTTTCTAGATAGCTTTGACTCCCTTCCCATTATGAAGTTTCTGTTTTTTTTCACCTTGTCACTTGAGTTTATATGAATTTCTACAAAAAAATGTAAAACAATTCCCAGTGAGACCTACATTATAAATAGTCAATATGATGATCTGAAAGTTGTAAATCTGAGAGTATGTTTTATCTAATTTATACTTCACTCTTCTTAGTTGCTTTTTATTTGTAATGTTTAAAATATTTAAGCAACAAAAATATTCAGAAAAGAACAAATGGCACTTTGTAGTTATTTAACATGGATATTAAACAAGTTAATTTTTACTATAAGTACATCAATGCTCTGTAATATGTATAGACAACCATTTGAAAGTGTAACCATTACAATATTATAACCTCCAGTATAGATACTACATTAAAGAATAAAGAAGATTCTTCTTGGAGTAGGTTAGATCAATTGTGAGTCCACATTTGAGTTCTTAATTTCTCTCCATGTATCTTTCAACTTTTTTTTTAAAAAAATGGGAACTGGATTCTGTAAGTTATATATGTCTGAACTCTGTCTATCCCTTTGTCTCTCTTTAACAAAGAATCTACTTTAGGTTTTTGAGTATTAGACAAGGTATGGGGTAGGAAATGGAATTATTTTTTAAAGAAATATTTAACAGTTGTATAAAATGAAGAATTTACTTTACTGACCCCAAATACACAGAATGACACTCAAAAGAGTAAACAAATTATATTAACATAAATCCATATGTTTCTTCCAACCTTTAGAGATATTTATTATGTTTAAGGTTATTTTCAAACTGTTGTTTGTTTCCAGCAAATCACACACAAACACACATACACACGCATACATGTATTTATTAGGTTGTGAACACTGATTGCGTGGTAAGTGCAAGACAGAGAGAGATGTATACACTGAATTCTAAAAACAATCTTAAAAAGAATAGGATGAATAACAGATTCATACATTTTTAAGATACGTCAGGACATATTAACTTGGTTGTGTTGCACTACCATGCAAACAGCTTTAACAACCTAAGATAAATACATAACTTAAAGTTAAAACCATCTACTCCTTCATGCCCTTAACCCTGAGTTGTTGAGAGCAGTGAGACCCCAGATCCTGAATTTCTTGTTTTCCCCTGATCTCAGTGCTTACAGGTGCTCTGAGCACGAGACTTTCAGGAGTTCCTGATGGCAGGAGAGTGGTTTCTGGTGGGTTTGGCTGGGGCGTGGCTATCTCTATATAATCTGCCCCTGAACACAATTGTGAAATTGTGTGTATGTATACTTCTGTGCATGATGATCATTTTGTACATATGTTGGAATAGATTTTTCAATTTAGAAAGCATGAGTTACTTTCAGAAAACTTTATTCTCACATACGTACAAAATGATCATCACACTCATAACTTTAATGTTCATCTTATTTCAAGTAATTATATCTAAAGTAAATCATTAACCCATTTTCAGCACTTAAAGTTATAAGCAAAACCATAGTCAAAAACATTGCTCCATGCTAGTTGCTTTTTTATCT
Source organism: Microtus pennsylvanicus (assembly GCF_037038515.1). Classification (NCBI taxonomy): domain Eukaryota; kingdom Metazoa; phylum Chordata; class Mammalia; order Rodentia; family Cricetidae; genus Microtus; species Microtus pennsylvanicus. The sequence continues at coordinate 20,776,770 of NC_134584.1, forward strand.
TCAATCCAAGTTACTATGAGGCATGTCTAAATCAGATACATTTTTATTGTAATCTCACATTTTCTCACTGCCTCTTGTTGCCTTCTATGTTAATTCTCTTGAGCTTGTTATGAGTGTCCTCCATGAGTGTGTCCTGTTATTTGCGGTTAATTTGAATTTTTGTTTTCAATTTAATGTTGAATATTCAGGAAAAGAAAATTAATTCATGATAAAAAGGAATATTTTGCAGTTTTGAGATTTAAATATCCTTGATTGTTGGTTTGTTATAATTTTTTTTCTTCTTTTTATGTTGCTTATTACCAAGACACAGAAAGACTCCCAAAGAAACTGGAAACTTTTAATGTATACATGTTTTTCACAGTTGAGGACACTCCTAAGCAAAAGGTATTGCAAAAATTATTGAAGTTATTAACCCTTTAAAAATTCTTAGCAGAAAGAGAACAGAAAGGTGAAGACTGTGACCTCACAGATTTCTTGGCCATTCCATAAAAGGCAAAGGATCCAAGAACCAAGGTGCAGTGGAATCCCTCTTACAGGAAAGTAATTCTTGCACTGAGGGCCTCAGAATAACTCTGAACTCATAAAAGCACACTGAACCGAGCAAAAGCATATCTACATCTCCACATGACATTAGTTGAACACTTTGTAGTAAATGAAGGATTATGCAGCCACACATTATTTCTTTGTTTACACAATTAGCAGATACAATAGATAGCAAATGATACCAATATTTACCCATATCTGTTGATAACAAAAATATTTCTAAGACATTTTTTCACTGTTATATTGAAGTTGAGAATTTTACTTAACATATCTATGAACTTCTATAATATACTACTATGAGAAATATTTACTATGGACTGTGGAGATAAAGAAAAGAAAGTATGGAAAAAGAAAAGAAAGTAAACAATCAGTATCATATATAATATTTATACGTACATTAGTCAAATATTTTATTCTAAAATAATATTTATTTTTTAAATTGTAGTACATTTAAAAAATATGAACTTATGTTAACATTATTATTTGCTTTTACCTCTAACAGTGGTTTTTGTAATATATATTGTTTCAAAGTTTCTACTAGAAATTTTCCAAATATTGTACTTTATAATCTTGTGCTTTAATGTTTTCCATACATTTCTCATTTACTGTTTTATTAGTAAATATATTTTCTCATAATCTAAGATATATGTTTATTATGCAAATAAAAATGACTGTGTCAGATCTGAATATGCTTCACTGAAACAACACTGTAAGTTCATTTTCTTAATGAATTATATTTAGATTTAGCTACACATGTCTTTCTGATCACGTAGTTTTAAATATACTTCACCAGTTTGAGACTGGTAGTTATTATATCAGTGATAGGATCGGCTAACCAAGCACTGTGGCACTGATGTAAATCCGCAATCCTTGAAGGTAATTTTTTTGTTTGTTTATTTTTTGCTTTGTCTTTTAATTTAAATACTCATTATCATTTTAGAAATATATAGATGAAATCATTGTCGTAAAAGTGCATGCTATAATTGACATGTAATTTATAAATAATTTTAAAGTTAATGCGTGACATATCTGCATATATGTATATATACATGCATATATGTATACTGTGTATGTTATTACATCACAATTGATAAAGTTTAAAGTTAGTTTCTGTAAGTGAATTTCTGCCTAAGAATGTATTCTCACTGCTTCTGATTACTGAATCACAAGATTATTAATGAATCTGAAGGATTATGAAATTGAATCCAAAATGATCTTTAATATTCTTCTCATGGACTGGTAATTTATATTTTATTATTCATTAAAATTAATAATAGTACATTGTCTACATTTCTTACACTCGTATTAGTATAATTATGCTAAAAAATGTTACCCACTACAACCTTCCATCAAACATCACCTGATAAAAAATTAACTGAGGTTGAAAAATGTACGTGTGTATGTATTCTAAAATTTAATTTTAAGTCACAGAAGCATGCACTCTGTTCTCATGTTGGAAACAGAATCAATTCTGCTAGTTCCTGCTCAGATGAATTAGTCCTTTATAAGCTTTGATGGGAAATTCACTTAGTAGATTAATGTAACTTCAGTCCATTACACATGATGGTAGGCAGATTAATTCACTGAAACTTCCACCACATTCTGGATAGTAAACCAAGGAAACATTAATTTACTTGGTACAGTGCATTATAGTGAATATAGAAGTGAATAAAGAGAGTATGAATTATGCAAATTATTTCTAAGCTTTTTCAAAATGTTAGCAAGTACATTGTACAGGTTAACCACTATAAACTGCATAATTATTAGAAATCGAATTATATACATACACTGCACTAAAAGTAGCAAAAGGCTCTAGCAATTTCTGTAGCTGTGGACCTCATAACTGAAAAAATAAACTCTGATAAACCTGATAATGGATATTTAACTTATTGAATATAATAACCCAATAAAACAGATTGCTATTATAATTATAGTGATTTGAATGAAATTTAATATATGCAAGTAATCAAAGATTTTTATGAGATGAACTTAGGAATGAAAAAAAGGAATTTTATGTTCAGATTATTTTTCTGCAAGCTTTTGATTCAACTAAATGTGAAAACGTGACTGACTTAGAGAAAAATGTAGCACTAGAAAGTAAAAGAGACTGCTTTCAGATTGATTTCCTTGCTTTTATCATTTTGAGCACATCATCTAATCAAATGAGTTCTGCTAAGTATTAAATTGGAGTAAATTGTAAAGCAGAAGCCTATGAACAACATATTTCTCATATTACCTTAAAATGTTAATTAACATTCTTCTCAAATTTTTTTTAATTTATCAATTTACACCTTTACCTGCAAGCCACTGGTTATATATTTGTTGTCATTAAAAATGTTCATATAATATTAAAAGTAAAGAGTATTTTATACTCATACTCAGAAACAAATCTTTCATTTTAAGTGAAATCGTAACATTTAAGAAGCTTCTAGACAGAATGTCTTCTGAATAAAAATCATGAGACATTAAAGTAAATAGTTTTTTAGATGCTTATTTAAAATTAAACACAGCAAAGCAGTTTTAAATAATGCTACAGCTTGAATCGGGTAATTTCTTTTGGAATTTAGGATGACTTTTTTTTTAAGCAGTATATGGCGGATGCTCCCCCATCCTGACAATATTAAGCAGCAGGGCATTAAAGAGAACATTTTTCAGCAGTACTGACAGGTTGTGGAATAATCTTTTTGTACAATGTGAAAAGCTGTCACTCTGACTGGTTTAATTAAAAACTAACTGACCAGTAGCTAGGAAGAATTTTGACCATAGAGGATGCTGGAAAGAAGAAGGGTGGAGACATTAGGAAACACGGAGGAAGAAGGAAAGAACATGAGGTAGATGTGGGTCAGTGCAGCATTTTAAGAGCTAGCTAAAAATAAGCCTGAGCTATCAGCCAAGCTTTTGCAATTAATAGGATGTCTCCATGTGGTTTTTTTTTGGGGGGGAGCTAACTGGTTGGACGAAAAATCTATCTACAGACATACATAGATTCAAACATGAAAATGGAAGTATATGGTAATTGTGAAGCTAGGGGACCATCAGAAGTTGATAAACCAAAAAGTAATCAAACTTCATGATGCTTTGTTGATTCTAGTTGAAAGAACATAATTCTTAAGAGACTGAACAAGATAAAATATCTTGTCATTTTATCTGGAGGGTCTTGTTAGTAAATAGATTCCATTTTTCATGATCTCCTTATTCCACAGTTCAATGAACTAGTTACCACAAAGTGTCATTGTACACGGGGCTTCTACATGGTACTGGTTTATCCTGCATTTATAACCTCAACACACATCATCCAAGGAAATGTGCATCATTCTAAAGCTATATAGTCTCAGGTGCTTGGTTATAGTTAGTAAGAGAACTGGTCTATTTATCATGGTTAATCTCCAAAACTGGGAGAGCTTTGAGTTCTTAGATAGTATGTATTTCAAATATTGAGTCTGATGGTATAACACAAATAAAAGTGTTGGGACCAATTAAGTCCTGGCCTTAAGCTGCTCTTCCCTGACTAGCGCCTTCTAATTGAAGTTACTAGAAGCTGTGGCTAGCCTAGAGGATCAAAGGATGGGATTTTCACCTGTTGGCCATTGACTGCAGGGTATTGAAGTCTCCAAGGTGCTGTTAAAGAAGGGCTTTTTGGTATCAGTGTTGGAAGGTCTGTGTGTCGGCCTGTCTGTGCATGTGTGTTCTCAACCCCCAGCCCCTTTCTTGCCCTAAGCTTGCGAACTGGGCTCTAGAGCATAGAGCGCAGATGGGGGCCGTGCTGCGCGGCATAAAAGGAGGGTGTTATTATAATGTTGAGTAGTTAGATATGAAATTCTTCCAGATATGTTTTTTTTTTTCAGGAAAGACGAAGACAGAGAAGACTTCCAAAAGCAGTCTGAAAATGAATTTAAAGAATCAGGAAAGGAGACTTACCTGAGCATTTGCAGTCCTCATGTAGTAGGAATGGGTTAGGCTCCCATTTATGGGGAGAGGTTAATAGATCTTCATTTCAATCATTACCTGAGAGGGAGTACACAATCTCCTCAGGGTTTCTCTACTTTTGGCAGAAGAGAATGAGAAAGGGTTGAAGCTTAAAAGCTATCAGCATACATAATAAATAACAACTGACTGCTAAACTTTTTGCCAGGTTTCTGATCAATTTTTCTTTTTGTATTCAAAGTTTTCTGTGGGCTGCTTTGCTGAATCCTGGTTTACAACATTAATGTCTGAAAACAAGAGACTTCCCTCACCTTCTATTTTCCAATGATATTAGAAGAAATTTTCATTAGGAGCTGAAACATTCACATATTTAAAGACATGTGTTAGAACTAGGATGTTCCTGATTAAGACAATATTAAGTAAAATAGATAAAAATCTCATCATGATATTCAAAGGATAAATGGAGATTAATCAATGGAAAATATTGAATATCTTACATTGAATAGAGTTGGAAATGGGATAATAGAAGCCATTTTTGTTAATATCACAATTATGAATTTTAAACAAAGTTATTTTAAGTAAAAAATAATTATGTTTTTCGCAATTTAGTAGACAAATATTAGCATTTTAAATTTTACCATAATAAATGTGAAAATGTCAATTTTTACACCTTACACTCATTCCTTCTCCATAAGACCATTTTTACTGACCAAAATTTTGAGTGGCCATCATTTTATATTGAAAGCAGATATTTCATTTACTGATCTATTCCTTGGAAACTACTGAATAACAGTATCTAATTAATAGTGACAGAATTCCTTTTAAATCATCATAGTCAGAAATAATTCCATGGAAAATCATGCAAAGCAGAGCTCAAGGGCAGTCCAGTTTATAGATCCCTTAATTGGTATGAGAGTCACATTCACAGGGAGAAAAATGCTGAGTAAATCAATTGACTGATTTTTTTCAGGTGTTTTACTGCCTGAATGAGTATGAAATTCAAAACTAAATTGTATAAATTTTAGATCAAAGCAAACTATTAAGTAATAACACAGTTAATGTCAAATTACCAATAGAATTATAATATATTAAAAACAAAATCGCTACCAAGACATTTGTTTAATGATGTCCTGTTAAAACTAGAATGCTGCAGGAAAATGACAAACATTGGACTGATGTTCTAATATGGCCATAGAACATTGCCTAGTTGTATAGACAGAAGCAGATCGGACTCCATTATTTCATGGAAAGCATTATAAATGTTTAGAGTGTGTTTTCTTCTGAAATTATAGAATGTGATGGTTGTGTTTATGTAAAAAATAATGGGATAGTTATTGTCCTGTCCTTCAAACAATGTATTTAGTAAAATAAAGTAATAGTGTATACATTTAGATATTTTGGGTCAGTGAGAAGACTCAGTGGGTAAAGATACTTGTTACCAAGCCTGATAATCTCAGGAAATGCCATGATGGAAGGATGGAAGGAGTACCAAGTGCTGCTAGTTTTCTTCTGACCCTACAACATATTTTCAGTGGCATGTACACACACAAACACACACACACACACACACACCTACATTCATACACACACATAAATTAATAATAAATTTTAAATTATGAAAGAAATAATCTGAATTATGCCCTTTTTATAAGTCAACCTGAAATAAATAAGCAGCACCAATCAAAATATTAAAAACATTAAATATATGCATTAATATTTATAAATAAAATTGTAATTTACATCTAGTCTATTGCTGCTACTATTTTAGTATGTCTTTGTGATTAATAATCTTCTTTTTCAACATGACTACATCTGGAATTAATGAAAACAAAAGCATCTGGGCACACCTGTGAGAAATTTGCTTGATTGGAGTATTTTACATGGAATACCTATCCTAAATCCAGATCATATGAATTTAGAAGACCCAATTGAAGTATTAAACATATCTTATGGCAGCTTTCTGTCATGACACAAACATTGTTGGAGACTGTGCACCAGTAGTCACCCTATTAATTGATAATATCTAATCAATTACACAAATACAGGTCTGTTGCTGTAGAGAACCCTAATTAGTATAATTTCAAACTTTCATTACAAACATAAAAAGATATTTAAAACTATGTTTGAAAAATGCAGAATTGTCCCACCACATACTTAAAAACTATTATTTCTGCAAAAAGTAAAGGAGTTTTTCACTAGAACTAAACTGAAGTATTTTGAATAAATTTTCTACTAGGATTTGTGTAAAAGGCTTTTTTAGGTATGAGTGACATAAGAGAAAAATGCACACAAGCAGTTCAACACATCAAGGAACTTCTAAAATGTGGTTTATAGCTTCCTTAGAGAGTCTAGTACTAAGTTTAATATTAGTTTTATTCTCATTATATTGCTTTATTTTAATTTTTAAATTTTGAAAACATCATCCATGTGTACATCTTTTTTACCCTTCCATTTCTGCATCTAGCTCTCCCAGAGTCTCATGAGTACTGTTTCAATGAAGGACTTTTACAATAATTAACACACACACACACACACACACACACACACACACACACACACACACACGTTCATTTAGGTATTACATATATGAATAGGCATTTACAACAGACGATGTCAGTTTATGTAAATTATCAGGGGAGAAAAAACCCTGATTTTTCTGTCTCCAACTTTTAAGGTAGTAATTATCAAAAGCCTGTAGCTTTTCTAAGGGTAAAGTCTTGTGAGATTTCCCCACTTCTACATTGGCATATAAGTTTGTGTTATCATTCTGTGTATCTTGTTCAGGCTACTATATCATTGAGCTCTCAATGATGCTGTACTACCCCACACTACATACCTAGAAGATGCTGTCTCACATCATATGTTCTGTTTAAATTTTTGTTTGTTTTTTGGTTCTTACTGTTGCTGGCCACTCTTTAATAATATTTCCTGAGCCTTAGCTTCAGCAAATGTGTTGAAAATATAAAAATTGGAACTGGACATGAAGGCGTAAGTCACAAACAATCCCACACCAGTTTGGAACTATGACCAATAGAGAAGCTATTTATTTAAAGGGGAAAAACTTACAGATCACCGTCCCAGACAACAGCTCAATCAGGAAGGGAGCCTAGTCACCAGAAGAGGAGCTGGATGCCAGACAGAGAGCAGAGGGAAGTGGCCGCTTTTTTAAAGGGAGAGAGACCACGCCCCAGTGGGCTGGTATCTTAGCGGATATTGACTGAAGGAGCAAAGGAGCAGAAGGAGCTCCCGCAACATGGGCACCTCATGGTCACATAGTTTCTGCATTTTGACCACTTATGGGTCTCTATAACATTCCCTGTCTGTTATAAAATGATGTGTCTTGGTAATGAATAAGAGCTACACTTATTTGTGCATACAATAATGCACGTATAGAATACAATTAGAGTTTTAATTTTTCTAGGAAACAGGAAATATTAAAACATCCTACAGGACCTATGACCTCCCATTTTTAGCTCTTACGATAGCTAAGTAGGCAACTACCGGTTATTCTGAAGATTAAAAATTGTAATTATTGCATAATATGGTAGAGGTTGCTAGGCTGTCACTATTGTGACTCATCCTTTATGTATGCTTAGAATTATTGGTTACTCTTCTCCTTTGGCAGTTTTCACAGCATGATGTTTTCTCTTAAGAAAGCGAACCCTCAAGATAAAGAATTCTTGATTAGCGTCACGTTGATTCCTCTAAGACATGTGTCTCAAGTATGTTGTGTCTTCAGCAAAAGGGTGTTAACTTCAAATTCTGTCATGTAATCCAAGGCAATGGAAATAGCTTCAGTCATACTGAGTGAGGTAACCAAGATCTAGAAATATATTTTCTCTTGAATATCTAGAAAATATGTTTTCTCTTGAATATCTAGAACATATGCTTTCTCTTGTGGATCCTACTAACAAATCTTTAGATGTACATATATTATTTGAAATAACCTTGGAAACCTGGAAAATCAAAAGGGAAAAAAACCTGAGGGAATGTTTGTGAGCAGTTTAAGTGCAGGAGTAGTGGGAAAGAGATGCCAGGGATGAAAAGGGAGGAAAGGACAGAAAGACTTTGACTGGGAAAGAAAGGCAATATAGGGAAGGGAGATTAATAAACTAAAGATGTGTGGTAGTATGAATAAGAATCGTCCACCTATGTGCATGTCTTTTTATAGTCTCTTCCCTGATGATAGGAATATTTGGGAAAGATTAGTAGGTATTCCTTTATTGAAGGAGATATGGCACTGGTGGTAGGCTTTGAAGGTTCAAAAGTCCACATCACTCTCTTTCAGGGTCCCTGCCTTATGCATATGCCTGTGGATCAAGATATGAGCTCTCAGCTGCTGCTATATGACCACACTTGGATATTTGCTTCCAAGCATCCTGATTGTCATAGATTCAGCTTATAAAACTGTAAGCCCCCAGTAAATTCTTCTATAAGATGACTTGGTCATGGTATTTTATCACAGAAGTTGAAATGAAACTAAATGAAGATGCTTGAAAAAGTCACAGAGAAAGAGAGTTTTACTACATACACTGTAGGTGGAATTATACCACACAAATTAGTAATTTAACCCCAGAAGTTATAGCCAGTCTAACAAAATATTTAGACACTATTTCAGGCAAGGGAAATTTCCCTTAAAGTAGTGTTTTAATTTTAAATACGATACAACATATATTTAATACTTTAGCTCAGAAAATTACAGGTATGAAAGATATGAATAATCTTACTGCATAAATTAGTGATATTTAAATAATCAGTTTATAATTTAATAATTTCTTAAAGAATTTAAACATTATTATGATTTAATAATTTGAGATTTGCATTAGAATATGTGGTGTTTCCCAACTTCTTTTATAGTGTAGGGTAGTGGTAGATTTTTCTTTTTCTTTTTTATCTTCATTCACAAATGAAGATGTGATTGAAAATTAAAACTAGTCTATAAAGTGAATAAGATTCTGTGAAATGAAATAAATTAAAAAATTAGGAGTGGCAGTTCTTCTACAAAATATGAATTCTCAAAGTGCATGGTAGAATTCTTTCAGAGAAACCCATTTCAAATATACATCATAATAACATTGCTAATGACTTATTCTCTCTTAATTGCAGAGTGAAGGCTTATAAAAGCAACCTGACATGATGGTATAATTGCTTAGTTGATTTATAGAGTTGTGTGGTATGATTTATTCTGACTAATTATGTGTATTCCTATGTCTCCTAGAATATTTTGAAGTAGTAGCTGAATAGTGAGTTAAACAGAGTTAAGAAATTTTTGGAAATTAAATCAATTTTCTTTCTGAGCTCTTCATGTACATCTAGTAGCTTCATTTAATTTTTACTGCCATCAGATCTACAAATTCATTATTGTCAAAAAATAACTATTTTTATATTCCAGGTTTTGTTTGTGCCTAAAAAAAGGCATGAACATAAAATTTCCTTGAGTCTCAGTAATATTAATGCAAATATATTTAAAATTTTTATTTGATCATATTCTATATGTTTATTGTATTTTTATTATTTTCCCTCAACTCTCTACATACAACTAGTCCCATGGATCCTAAGTTTATGTTCTCTCTCTCTCTGTCATGTGTCTGTCTTCCTCTCCCTTCTTGTATGCACACCTATGTTATTGAGTATATTGAATGTTGTCCATGTGTATATGTGCTTATGACTGATTATGTGGCTTTAGACATCTTATGATTGCCTTCTTCAAGAAGAAGAGTGCCTTTCTTTCTCTTTAGGAGTCATGAATTAACCTTATTTATTAAAACAGGGGTGGAACTTGGTGAGATTTTCCTTATCTGTGGTGGCAGGTTAGCTGGAGGAGTCATTATGTAGGCCCTATAGGCAAAGAAATATTTTAGAGATGTCTTGGGTGCAGCTTCCCTTGATATTTTAAAATTTGAACCAATTTATTTTGCTAAAATATTTACTTTGGAATTTTCAACTATTTTTTACAATTGAAAATAGGTATTTGAGTAAAAGTGAAAGGGATCAGTTGCTTTCTTGACAGTACTTCTAATAAACTTTAACATACATATCTTAAATAGCAATTAGAAATAAATGATACAAAATGATATATGTGTAAATTATGAAAATATGTATCATGTGGAGACATATATATATATATATAAATATGTATCTATTCAACTGAATAAAACAAGTTATTACTCAATAATTTTACTTCAGTTTTTGAAAACAGTTTTCACACTAATAAGTACTTTTTGATAATTAAATATTAAATTATAAACCATTTTTAAGATATTCTTGTAAACTTCAAAGACAATGAAAGCAAAGTTATAGTGAATAATAAAGCACACATTGGGGAACAACTTAATAGAGTTGAAACTAAGCTATATATAACCTCTTGGTGTGAAAGAGTATCAACTGAAACATTGCAGGTAAATATTTCAATTAATGACAAAATTCAAATATATGAATTCTTATTTTTTAATTTCACCAAAATCAAAATGTAATGTTTAATGCTGTGATGTAAATATAATATATTCATGATGAATAAATAATGGCTGTAGGTCAGAGTAAGAATATATATGAGACAGAGGAAAAGAGAGCCTTTCGTATTCCTACTGAATCATTCCTAAAGGTACTATTATTAGAGAAATTATTATTTGATATTTCAATCTGTAAACAGGTAATTCACCCATAGAACTTTGACTTACATTATATCTTTTAGTATAATAAAATATGATATTGAAATTATATTTATGTATCCTGTTTTAACAAGACAATATAAGAAAAAAAATTAAAATGATTATATTGCAATTTCCACCACATTTAAAATACTCATACTTTCCAGCTATTCCATAAGTAATAATTGATTATAATTGTTCTGGCTTTTTGGATCCCATTCTCTCTGGAGCGATAACTTGCTCAGCCTAGATATAGTGGGGAAGGTCTTCGTACTGCTTCAAAGCAGTGTGCAAGATTTTGTTGACTCCCCATGTAAAGTCTTTCCCTCTCTGAGGAGTCAATGAGGTGTGGGATTAGAGACATTTAAGATAGTCATCAATCTGACTATAAGGCAATATCAGTTCAGGTACCCTATCTACTATTGCTTAGGGTCTTAGCTGGGGTCATTATATGTGCATGATCCTTTTGTCTGCACATATATCTATGCACCACCTCAGTCCTTGGGCCCTTAGAAGTTAGCAGAGAGGCCGTCAGATTCCCTGGAACTGGAGTTGTGTAAATGGTTATGTGGGTGCTGGGAATCAATCCCAGAACATCCTGAAAGTACAACCAGTATCTTAATTATATTTCCATCCCTGTGGTATTCCTTTTAGTAGCTATCATACTCTAAAAAAACACTGGTTATATATAATTAGATATGACATTACTAAGGAAACTGGTTTGAAGTGGGTGACAGTGATTTATTTTTAATTTATCTTTTGTGGGAAGTTGTTTAAAATTTGTTCCAATTTCTCTATGATAGTTCTGAAGTATTATCTCTAATTTAGCTTATTTAAAAAAATTTTCTCAGACATGTTATTCAAAATGTTATATAAGAAATAGACGATATCTATGTCTGGGGATATCTTGTCAGTCCAGCTATTGTTGCGATTCATTTACAGCTTAATATAAGTGATGATTACTTTTCTACCTTGGCAATTTCCAAAGCCCCTTCAGATACTGTGGTAACTAGCCCTCAGGGAAGAGGATCCCATGTAAGTTCCACAATGATTTTTAAAGTCTTGTGTTGGAAGTATGTGGTGTCCTCAGCAATAGTATCTTAATTTGAAATTATGGGTTGGTAAAAGGGCAATAGTCATTGCCTATGTTGTTTTGTGTGTGGGTTTTTTTTTTTTTGGATATTTTTAACCTAACTAGTAGAAATGAAGCTTCTCTTTTCTGGCACTGGAATTCCTGGGGATTTTATTAGATCATCCATGACAGTGGGTAAGTCATTTTTGCCCAAGTGTCACAGAGAGAGAGAGAGAGAGAGAGAGAGAGAGAGAGAGAGAGAGAGAGAGAGAGAGAGAGAGAGAGAGAGGAGAGAGAGAATATGTATCCTATGAATGTGTGTGACCCATATTGTTTTATCTATTCTTCCCATCTACCATTCTGCCTTTTTCATCTTTCCCTATCCTCAATTAAAGTACCAAGGCCAAATGATCCCTTTTCAATCTTCATAGCACCTATGTCTACTAACCACCTCTCTAGTGTTTCTTATACCCTATTTTCCCCACGGTCCTTTTCTGTGCAACTGTTTTCTTTAGTAACTTCAGCATCTATACTCTAATCTAAAGAGTCAGAGCTATGATGAGGAAATGGGAAGGAATAGGTATATTTGTCTTTCTGACAATTCCTGAGTTTCTTTATTCAACACAGTCTTTTCTAGTTTCATCCATTTATGAACTAATTTCATGATTTCACTTTTCTTTATAGATGAACAGCACTCCATGGTGTGTGTTGTCACATTTTCATTATCCATTTGTTGGTTGACGAAAATTTATGTTTTATTTCCTGACTATTATTAATAGACAAACAATCAACATATAGGAGTTGAATATAAATCCTAGAGAGGTATATTTCTTATTACACAAGAGAGCAAGGTATGTGTTTATTTATTTATTTTAGTTTTTTTTATAGGAAACATGATGGCTGAGCCAAAGTCTAGCTTTTAAGGGTGTATAAGTAGATTTAGTAAATCCATCCCTTAAAATAATAACCTGTGCTTACTATGCAGTAGGGTCATGTGCTTTTAATTTATTACAAACTTGTAAGTTTTATTTTCATTTCAGTTATAATAGTATAAATATTTGATTCTCCTTCCGTAATTTCTGAAAACATTCTGAATAAAGAAATCCTATAGTAAGTATTTTGTATTTCTAACTCCAAATGGATAAATTTTTGACTACATATCAGGAACTTATGCAATGAACTTAATTTCACAAAAAATGTTACTTATTATTTTGCAAAATTAATTACTTAAGTGAAGCTCTCTAAATATTGATTTTATGAGTCACCTTTACTCTCTTTGTCGTTTAAAATGGGGGTTACTTTATTATCTTTCTCCTTTTCTATATTTTTCTTTTTGGTCTATCTTCTACTCTCTCCCATGTGATGATTATCGGTAGAACATTTCTGATGTGTTCCCATAGTCAAAAAAGTTTGATGAATTTCTCAGTTGTTAGTGTTAGTTTATATCATCAAGTAGTATTCAGATAAATATTTGTTAAACATCACTATTATTTTAGTAATGGAAGAAATTATTATTTTGTTTCTAACAGCAAAAAGAAGTCCAATGGGAAATGACTAAGCATACAATACCACCTATAGTTAGCAAGTCAATTTATGGACTCTTTCTCATTCCATAAGTGGAATTTACTTTGTAAATACAAGTATTTCTCTGAAGAGCTTAAAATATAAAGGTTAAAAAAATAATAGTCATGATTTAAAGCCAAAAGTAGGAGGCATGCCAACACTGTTCAAATCCCTCAACTATATTTTAGAACTGTTTATTTCAAATTCATGACAGGCAGGATATTATTAAAAATAACTTCAAAATGTGTCCTACTTTCTGGAACCAACTAGCTTTCAAAAAATCAATGCTGGGCCATCTCTTCAGTAGGAAGTATATATAATCTCCTCATTTTGAATAATTCTCTCTTTTCCTTCCCTTGGGCTTGTAGGAAAACTAGAATCACTCTATTGATTCACAAAGTTCCTCCCATTAAGCTGGCTGTTTTCAGCATTGTTGGTATAAAAACCATGCTTGATTTCCTGCTTAACACTGGCTCCCCATTCTGAACAAAGCCGCTATTTGTCCACATCGTTCACTTGCTGCAGAGCTAAGGGCAAATATAGGCTAAAATCCCCTTTGAACTGCACTGTATTTTGTGCCTCTCGATTAAACTTTTTCTTAAAAGCTGTTTCTCCAGAACTGAAAGTGAAGTGATGCATGTTTTAGGGTCCCATCTTTTTCCTTGGGATTCTAACTAAAATCAGTTAGTGTCTAAATACATGGCAGTGCACTAGTAAGACCACTAGAAGTGTCCTGGAAGCTGTATTCACTTTTATTTATGCACACACATGCTCATAATAAACATAAAGCCATCATTTAAAACTATTTTAGATTTTGCATTAAATAGAAGACTAGGGCAGCTGAGGTCACACTTTCTTTCCTTCCCTTTTTAGTTGTGTTTTCGTCAAAGGCAGAATGACTTCTATTGAAAATAATTACTTTGGATTTTTTTTCTATGTAAGTGTTTTTGTTTTTTGGGATATTGCCTGGAAATTAAGTACATGTTACCTCTCAAGGTTATTTGTTTTCCTTTAATTGGATTAAAAAGAATAATAAGATCTAACCTCATATTAGATTTAAAATGATCTAAAATATTAGTGATTCATGAAAATTATAGATGATGAAACAAATTTCTGGGAGCATCATGATTAATTTCAGATATGTCTGCGTATCATTCTATATAGGTGCCTGTCCAATTTATTGACCTTGACAGTTTGTAATACATACCACCTCTAGGAACCAGGCTCTGGGCTGGCAATGAATTGAAGCTTCGTAGTTTTTCTTTACTATTCCCTAGTTTTCAGATGTATTTCCATGATTAATGACATTCAAATTGTTCCTTGGGTTCAGATAAATAAAACTCTTTAGGTGGCTTTTTAAAAACTTAAAAAGCAAATTTCCTTCTTGACTTTATTTTTTTTTTTTGGCAAAACAAATTTTCCTTTCCACTTGACTTAGCTAAAAAAATACTGAACTATTAAGATGCTTTATAGTATTACAGGCTAAAATGTCAGCTGAAGAGCCACACTTTCAAAGACAGCATGTGAAAATGACCCTAAGGCCCCATGCAAAAAATGCAATAACGCTCTTTTCTGCAGTGAAGGATTTTATTAATTTCCTGAGAATTCTCATCTTAATATTCATCATATTGACCACCATACATACATGGCTCACTTCCTAAGTTCCACGACAGTATGCTGAAACTGATGTCTGACATTTACCTCACTGAGGAGAGGCATCATTACTGTGAACTTGGTTCTTGTTCTTTCCATACCCCAATTTCATTTAAATCACTTGATTTCCCTTTCACAGATTAAAAAATAATAGTCACTATATGCCCATTTTAAAAATATTCACTGAATAAATCAAATTTATTTATGCTCTGTATGTCCAGTGTATCAATACTATGGTATTTTTTTAATCTTAAAGATGGTTACAAGTAAAGATGTGAAATGCATTTAAAGCCAGTGACATTCCATCCTTATGAGATGTAGTTTAATATAGATGAAATTTGTGAAGCTTGAAGGTTAAATTGACATTTTGCAGCCAGACACAGTCTATGAGAGGTGAACTCAAATGGTAAAGAGATGAAGTAAATGATGATTTTAAAAGGGATTGGTCAAGGTCTATGATTTCTTCCACTATTCTTTAATGTCTGTAATAGCCCTCTACTTTTTCAGTTAGACATAAAGTCAATAAATATATGATTGTCACTAATATAATAATTTTTTGATAGCACAAGTAAGTAATGCAACAACTGAGTCATCTATTTGGAGAAGTACCTACATGACGATGTAATCACATAGAATTTTAGCAATTCCAATTAATCATCAGAACACGGGAATTCAATGAACTTGGGAATGTGTTTTGGACCTAACAAGCTTGCTATAAAGATAATTACCTTCTTCAAATGGTAAGATTCTGACAATTGCCCTCTTTAAATGCTAAACACTAAGAAAATATATGTAATTACTTAATCTTGAGGCAGGAGATAGAGAAATCAAAACTAATTAGGAAAAGCGAGTCTTCAGAGGGATTATTTTGAAGAGAGGCTGCATTGTTTTGAATTTTTGTTGTTACACCTATTTTTGCAATACTTTCACACATAAATATTTGAAAGTGTCTTTGCTCAATTAAAGAAATAGTGTTGAAACTGAAAAGTTATTTCAATTTGTAGCAGACACAGAAAATAAACAGTATTATAGTATATGTGACAACGAGTGCAAAGAATTTAATGTTCAAACACCCCTTTTATATGGTTCTAACATGTTTTTCTCTTTGGTGTTTTGGGTGATCCTGGAGATCAATCCAGGGCCAGATGAAGACCAGGCAAGCACTATGTTATTTCACGGCATTTTTCGCCAAAATTCAACTTTCCATATAGTCTTTAGGCTAATACTTACTTTTCACTGTGTAAAATATCTTTTTACAGATTAAATTTGTAATATAACTCAAGTTGGTAGCTTCTTCTTTGCCAAGGGTTGAAATATTTTTTAGCATGAATCATAGCTGAGTTCTTCAGGCACTTCCTTTTTGATGGACATGATTTGAAATTTCTTATAAATAGTGGATCCTTCCATTTAATGATATACACTTCCAACTCATTACATAAAAAAATTCTTTGAAAATCATAGCATTTTCTTACCTGATCCTCTTTAGTAAGGAACTTCCCTTAGCTCATCGATCATTTCCTGCCCAATTATACTGCTCATAATTGCAAAATACCTTCCTACTTAAAATTCATATATAATCATGGACTTGGTAAACCTAAGGAACAAAGGATTCTATCATTATTATGATAGAATGCTTTGTGCACAATGAGTTCACTACATATATATTGATTAGTTTACATACTTTGATACTCAGAAATGTGTCAGTTGATCTACATAATAATATAAATGAGACTTGGATAAATATTTAGGCATATTCTCCAAAACATGTCTGTGTTGTCGAAATGTTTAGGATTATTCATCAGATTTCAAGAGATATATGTTTTATTTAATTTTATTCTGGTTATGAGATTAGATTCTAAAAAAGAATTACCTAATTTTTTTTTTTAATTCTTCCAGATGCCAACACCTCAGGGTGTGTTTTTTTCTTCCCACTGTTTCTTCTCTGTGGTTCATTGTCTCTGGTTTTATATTGAGTTCTCTGGATCCCCCTTGACTTGAGTGTTATGCATAGTTGATTGATATGAAACTATTTGCATTTTTCTAAATGGCAATATCCAGTAATGCCAGAATCATTTGTTAAAAATGTTTTCCTTTTTCTCATGTGTATTTCTGGGTTCTTTATCAAAAATCATGTGTCCATAGGTACGCCATTTTATATTTTTGTTTTTTTGTTTGATTCCATAGATAAACCTGCCTGTTTTTATGCCAATACCATAAGGATTTTTATTACTGTATTTGTTTAGTATAGGTTGAAATCAGGGATGGTGATACCTCTGAAAGTTCTTTGTTGGTATAGGATTGTTTTAGCTATCTTTGTTTTTCCATGTCAAGTTGAATACTCTTCTCAAAATGTCTGTAAATAATTGTGTTGGGGTTTTTATTGTGCTTCCTATGAATCTGTAAATTGCTTTTGAAACTATGGTCATTGTTGCTATGTTAACTGTACCATTCATGAGCACGGGAGATTGTTCCATCTTCTGACATTTCTTCAATTTCCTTCTTTAATGACTTAAAAATTATCATAAGATCTTTCACTTGGATGTTAGAGTTACACCAAGATATTAGATATTGTTTATAGCTTTTTTTTTTGTTAATCGTGTATCCAGACACTTTGCTTAAGATGTTTATCAGTTGTGTGAGTTCCCTGGCAGAATTTGGGGGGTTATTTGCATATTCTTTTTCACTTTCCAATTTGTATCCCCTTGTTTTCCTTAAGTTGTCTTATTGTTCTAGCTAGAAACATCAACTACTATGTCGAATAGATACAGATAGAGTAGTCTTATCCTGATTTCAGTGGAATTGCTTTGAGTTTCCATTTAATTTGATGTTAGCTATAGGCTTTCTGTAATTTCCTTTATTATGTTTGGGTATGTCCCCTTTATCTCTGATCACTTCAAAACTAAGGGTTTTGCCAAAGGCATTTTTTCAGCATCTTATGAGATGTTTATATACTTTTATTCATTCAGTTTGCTTATATTTTGGACTACAATGACATATTTTTATATGTTGAAAAGGCCTGCAGGGCGGTGGTGGAGCATGCCTTTAATCTCAGCACTCAGGTGGCAGAGACAGGCAGATCTCTGTGAGTTCAAGGACAGCCTGGTCTACAAGAGCTAGTTCCAGGACAGGCTCAAAAGCCACAGAGAAACCCTGTCTCAAAAAACCAAAAAAAAAAAAAAAAAAAGAAAAAAAAGAAAAAGAAAAAGAAAAGGCCTTCATCTCAGTGATAAAGACGATTTGATAATCCTCAATGATCTGTGTTCTTGGATTCTCTTTGTGAGAATTTTATTGTGCATTTTGCATCAGTGTTCTCAAGTGAGATTGGTATGTAATTGTGTCTTGTGAATCTTGATGTAATTTGAATATCAAGGGACTTTGGACTCATTAAATGAATTTGGAAAATTTCGATCTGTTTCTAATTTGTGAAATAATTTGAATAGTATTGGTATTAGCTGTTCTTAGAAAGTCTGGTGGAATACTGAGCTAAAACCTTCTGGTTGGCATTTTTGTTTGTTTTTGGTTACACAGTTTTGATGACTGCTTCTATATCCTCAGGTGTGGCAAGTCTGATTAGTTGATATTTATTTAACTTTGGTAAGTGGTTCTGTTGAGAAAAAATGACCATTGTTTTTAGATTTTCCAATTTTGTGGAGCACAGGTTTTTGATATACGACCCAATGATTCTTTGAATTTCCCTAGTGTGTGTTGTTATGCCCGATTCTTTGTTAATTTGTCAAGATAATTCTCTCAAAGAAAAAAACTCTTGGCTTAATTGATTCTTTGTTTTGCTTGCTTTCTTTCCACTTTATTGATTGCAGTGATGTGGGAGTGTCATATATCAATCTGTTGATTTCATTGGTTAAGCAATAAAGAAACTGCTTGGCTGGCCCTCATAGCTTAAAACATAGGTGGGAGGAGTAAACAGAACAGAAGGCTGGGAGAAAGAAGGTGAGTCAAGGAGTCGCCATGATTCTCCCACTCCAGAAGATGCAGGTTAAGATCATTCCTGGTAAGCCAGCTCATGGGCTACAGCAGATTATTAGAAATGGGCTAGTCCATGTGCGAGAGCTAGCCTAGAAGAGGCTAGATAGAAATGGGTCAAGCGGTGTTTAAAAGAATACAGTTTCTGTGTAATTATTTCGGGTAAAGCTAGCCGGGTGCCGGGGATGCAGCCCCGCTGCCCCTATTTCAACATTGCAGCCTTTAGTTTGGTCTTTTCCTACAGTATACTCCTCTTAGGAGTGTTCTTAGTACCACTTTCATTGTGTCCCATAAGTTTAGGCATGTTGTGCATTAATTTTATTAAATTCTAGGAAATCCTTATTTTTTATTTCTTCCTGGACCCTATTATAATTCAGGAGAGGGTTGTTCAGTTCCTATTAGTTTGGGGGGCTTTCTGTTCTTTGGGTATTTTAAAACCAACTTTAAACCTTGATAGTTTGATAAGATGCAGGGGTTATTTGAACTTTCTTGTATCTGTTGGGCCTGGATTTGTAACTTTTTCCTTGGTTCATTTATTTGCAAAATATTTTTCCATATATTTGCCTTGAGGTGTTCTGTCTTTGATGATGAGGTATATTTCTGTTTTGCAGCAGAACAGTGGTTCCTTTTTATATCTATTCTTTTAGTCTATGTGTGTGTGGTGGGGTGGGTGTTTCTTTAATATAACTCTGGGATTATTCCTTTCACTTTCATTCTCCTTGATTCCATTGAGATATTTTTTTTTGTTTTATACAAATTACTTGAATTATTTGATAAAATTTAATGTTTTAAATTCTGTATTCTGAGCGTTGTCAAGGTAATTCTCATTGGTAAATATTTCTTTAACTTGTTGAGTTTTATACAGGAAGATATTTCCTTGTTTTGTTTTTTTAATAGTTTGTATTTTTGTAGTGAGATCTCTATATATGAACATATTTTGTTACTTCCATTTCTTACGTGGACTGACAAGCTTGGGGTAGCACACAGCATGGTTCTGTTGGTTAAGTCATAAGAGCTGGAGATAGCTTTGGTAGAATAAGGTCAGGTAGACACAAGAGGCTTTTGCTGCTATTCAGAGTATGCATCCTGATCTAATCCTGGAGTTTGCTAATAGATCTGGGAATTGGGAAGGGTATGTGGAGGGCAGAATTAAGTGGACTTACCTGGCCAGACTCTGACTAAGTATTTGCAGGATCAAGCAGTGTAGAGAGGTTGGCTGTGACATGAGAGCATCCTTTATGTTGAGAGCAGAATTTCTGATGTAAGACTAGAGATTGTGAGAAATTCAGACAATGTAGCTAGATTAGGAAAGGGTACTAGATGTAGAACCAGAGCTATAACTGGGGTTTTGGGGAGGTTGGGTGGAGAAGTAGTTTCAGACAGATTCACCCTCGTATACTTTGATGAAAGATGTGAAGTGTCTGACTGGGCAGAGAGGTTCGGTGTGGCATGGGTGGGAACTAAAAGTTTGGGGCAGGGAGGGTCCTGGAAGAAGCCTCTAAATGTCAAGTAGAAAATGCTGGAGGCTGAGAAAATGAGCTAGATATGAAATGCAATGTAAAGCATAATTATAAAATAGGGGGAACATGTTGAAAGTTTTTCATACCTTTCAAAATGCTAACTCAAGATTGTTTGTTTGCATTATTAATTGTTTCTCACCATGGCATTTCCAGAAGGAAGACAGCTATTAAATTATATCCCAAGACAAAGTTTCATTGTGAAATACATGAATGGTTTTATAAAATGGAAAACTTATTTTAAAAAATTACAGTAATGACCTTTAGGTCTAAAAACAGAAACTCTATTTTAATAATATGTCAAATTGATTTCACAGTCACAAAAACCACTTAAGGGGATGTATCAAGAAACAGGATAAATAGAAATACAGTATATCAAGTAACTCGTCTTATGGTCTGTCACGGAGGTCACTCTTTGCCTCCATCCAATTTAACATCCTGTTTAGCATTTTAATTAAGAATTTAGAAGAGCAAGTAAATGGAATATTAAAAAGGTTCTCATGTTAGACCAAACAGAGGTATTGTAACCTAGGTTGAAAATGCTCTGAAATAGTGCAAACACTGAGGTTAGTAACTAGAACTATATAAAACAAATTGCAACATTTTAAAGGAACTATGCTCACATTCATTTTTAAATGTAAATATGCATTTTTTTACAAATAATGTTTACGGGAATGAAATAAACATGTGAGAATAATATTCATATGAGACTGCTTGGGTATATGAACTATCATATCTTTTCATTAACTGTTGTTAAATACATACATTTGTATTCATAAATCATAAATACAACCTACTCAGTTTTTAGAACGTTACCTCTATGTATGTTTACAGAACTGACCATTTGATATTAAATAAGCAATTGGTGAGTTATTTTGTGGGGCAGACTATTTCTCAAGGTAGCTCTGTAAGTTTGGCAATGAGGGAAACCACTATTAGTTCCTCCCAGTTATGATTCTTATGAATCACAAAAACCACCATGGAATCCCAAAATAACTTCAGGAAGAATTTGTGGCATTCATACCTTGACAAGAAGTATAAGGTCTATAATAAAAAATAATCTATGTTTTATAAAAATTTTAGCTAAATCCAACTTAGAAATTATGTTCAGAATAAATACTGATAGTTGCCTTTCTCATCAAGAAAACTTGTACTCCATCAAATGAATCTGTAAACCAAAATAATTCTTGCTCTCATTCAATTGTGTTTGATCAAGTATTTGTCCAAAAAAAATAGAAAAATACGCAATATACATGTTTTCTTTGGAAACAGAAACAAGAGGCAGAAGCATAGACGCTCATGAATTGTTTAAGATCTTCTCTATTTATTTTAGAGGACAGTTATGGTAAATCAGAGGGCAGAACTACACAACGATGAGGTTACCACTGTATGATTTCTCTATCTGATCTATGAGAAGAAGCTCTGTACCTAAACTACCTATCAGATTGCTGGCATATGGAAACCAGGTTTAGGTTACAGCAGAGATTGCCTAGAAGAACAAAACCCTACTTTAACAGTAAAAAATCTTTGAAAAAAAAACTGTGAGTAATTATTGAAGCAAACTTTGATGTGATTCTCTAATAATGGTTCTCTAATTTAGACACAGTCTCTACCATGTTCTACTCACCGCATAGCACAACTTGCATGTAAGCATAACTTCACTATGGTACCATTAGACACAATATCTGGAAATTTTTAAAAAATCAAGAGCTACTTTAATGAATACCAAAACACTCTGATTGTCTTCCTCCAAGGTATAAATGATACTTATCATCAACCTTTCATGCTAAGAGAACTTATCTTTAATTACATAGTATTTGTATTGGTTTATGTGGTACCAGAAAATGGGCTATATTTACTTCTGAACAGTCTGTCTTAGTTTCTAAGTAATCATTCAGTTGAGTTGCTTTGTTCTTTCATTTTCCAATTAAATCCCTGACTGCTAATAAATTCCACTTCATGCCATTATTCAGAAAAGACTTTCTTCTGGGTTACTTTATTTTTATGCCTACTATAAATTTCTCCGACACAGCAGTAAATCTAGAGGAATAGGTGTACACTTAAATCTTGTGGATAAGATGCTGAATTTTCTTTTGATAATGATTAACTACAGCAGGTGATGTAAATAAGAGAGAACAGAAAACAGAGATTATCATATTTTCCTTCCAGTAGGCGGGGAGTTGGACCAGAGCAAGTCCTATTCATATCATCATTTAGAGATACCACCATTTAGAAACAATGGTTTAATAGTTATCTCACGTATTTAAAGGAGAATTCCATCCTTTTAGGGTGACTTCTTCAAGTGCCCGTCTATGATCTTTTCTAGTATTTTTTTCTTTCTGTTACTGTAAAAGCAATTTCGAAATAGAGAATTTTATAGCCGAAGCTATTCTTCTTTACACAAGTAGAGCAATTTTGTTTGAAGAGTGCTTGGTCTGAGAACATGTTATGGGAGCTTCCAAGTGGGTAGTTCAACAAGTTACAAGTACTTAAACAGTGATAGTCTGAAGTACAATCCAATAGAAAGAAAAACTGATTCTGGAACATGTAGCAGTCTCATGAGAAGGAATCACTGCTCTTTCCTGTGTCTAAGGAGTTCATTTTCATTGTTTTCTACCAAATGACTTATTCCATTTGTGCTGTACACTGTCAGCATATGGACAGGTGCTAAGGGGCTTTACATAATAGATTTCCAGAAAGAAAATTGTATTCAAAATTCTGGAACCCTTTGTTCTTTAGCACTCCCAAAAATCTCCATCCTTTCCCTTTTCATCTTCCTCCTCTTATTCTTTAGTAACAAAAGCTATATTAAAAGCTTTATTCCCCAGAAAGCCCACATTTTTGTGTGCATGCTTTCATTGTTACATTTTTGATGCACATATTCTTTATCATTTATTTAATTTTTCCCAGCCCTATCACTATTTCCTCTCTCTCGATTCTTTCTCCCAGTCCCTTCCCCAACCTCCCCTTACCTCTGATACACTCCTCCTTCCTTCTCTTCAGAAAAGAAATGACCTGCCACGTATACCAGTCAGCCATGGATATTAAGGCACCCACTCTTTTTTAATTGGAGTATTGTATTGTTGATATCTAGTTTATTGAGTTCATATATATTTTGGAAATCAGGTCTCTGTCAGATGTGGGGTTAGAAAAGATCTTTTCACATTCTCTAGATTGCCATTTGTCCTTTTGAAGGTGTTCTTTTCCTTATTGAAGCTTTTTGGTTTAATGAGTCCCACTTACTAATTCTTCATCTTAGTGTCTATATAATTAGTGTTCTGTTGAGGAACTTATCTCCTGTTCCAATGAATTTAAAGATATTCCCCACTCCTCTATCAAATTTAGTGCATCTGCGTTTATGTTGAGCTCTTTGATCAACTTGGACTTGAGGTTTGTGCAGGGTGATAAATATGGATCTATTTAAGTTCTTCTACATCCTGACATCCAGTTAGACCAGCACTATCTGTTGAAGATGCTTTATTTTTTTCCATTGCATATTTCTTGCTTCTTTATCAAAAATCAGGTGCAAATATATTGATGTACAGAAGAGTTTCACAAGAGCTCAGAATGGAGTATAATGGAGGTTTACTTATCTAGGAATAAACTCACAGAAAGTGTAGTGATCCATAGTCCTCTGCATATGCTGGGAACTGGAACTAAATTCAGCAGTCAGGAGGCCTATGCATACCGTTCGCCTAAATATAGAGTACATGTGACCATGCCCAAAGTGGGCTGGTATCTTAAAATCTTTTGGCTAAAGGAATTTTTCATAGCACCTCCCCCTTTTGTCTAAATAAGAGCGTCCTAAGCCTAATATAAATCTATATACAATGAGAAGAAATATCAAGTATTATCCATGGAAAAGAAGAGGCAAAAATACATAAAAAATAGAATTATAACATACTCTCTTCTTATTTCCAAATGAATTAATTCAGGTAATTTATGATTCATTGATATGAATACACAATACACAATGCTTTTATTCCAAATTGACCATTAGATGAGTTGTTGATTTTCTTTGTGTTACAATGATATATATAGCACTGTGATTTAGTTATGAATATTTGTTGAATGTATATTTTCATGTGTTTTAAGCATCATTAAAATTATTGAGTCATCTACAACAATAAAAACATTTATGTAGGACATGCTAAAAATTAAGGAATTCAATCACAAGTTTTTCTACTTCACACTTAGACAGAGTTTTATGTTTCTAAGTGTAACCTTACTATTGTCCCTAAGATTTTAATCTAAATACATAAGAACTAATTGGACTTAAAAGGGTCTCCATCAAATACCTCCCCTATGGACACAAGAAACACTGCAGAATAGGAAGCATAAAGTAAATGGACAACAGAAAATAAACTCAATAGCTTTTTTAGGGGTGTCCTTGTTTATAATGTGTCAGAACTTTTTCTGTTTGTTAAATTTTATCTCATTCTTTACTTTTATTTTTATTTCACTTAGTTATGTTTTATATTTATATATTCTTTCCTTTTAACAATACTAACAATACAGATCTTTTGTGTAAATATTATGGCTTCCAGTTTAGTGTTCCAATGGGGATTATGAACGTGCAATTGTATCAGCATATATATTCTTTTTCTTGTATCTTCTCTTGGGCTCTCTTCTTCACTCTGTTGGGAACCTGTCCTCTATAACATTCAACTGTAAGGCATTTTTCTTAATTAATGGTAGAAGGGAGAACCAGCTGTGATTGGTGCCATCCCTGGACTGTTGGTTCTGTGTTTTATAAAATACACGCTGAGCAAAGGCATGAAAGCAATCCAATAATCAGCCACTTCTTTCCATGACTTCAAAAACTACTGCATCCAGGTTTCTGCCCTGTTTAACTTCCTGTCCTGACTTACTTCAGTGATTATTTCAATGTTTAGGTTTAAGGCAATTAAACCCTTTCCTCCCCTAGTATTTTTTTGGTGAATGGTGTTTCATCCCAATGACATAATCTTAAGAGAGAACCATTCACATTATTGCTGACAATCACTTTACTTACAATTAGTTTGGTGTTGATGTATGCAATTCAAGTTGCAAAGTTTGTATGTGGAGTAGCAGCAATATATCTGTGAGGTAAAAGCAAGCTACCCAGTATTATTAGACATTTACAAAAGTAGACTGTGTTTTCTGAGAGCTTATGTTTTGCTCTTTTCATGTGTAATTCAGTTCTACTCCTCATGATATTTCCTCTCTCAATTTACTCTGTTGAACTTCTCTTGACAATCAATAACAGCTTTCATTTCATTTTATTAAATGTAGTTCTATTGTTCTACCCATCTTGACCCTAATATTAAAAAATGCATTGAATATCCCAATGTGTATTTTTATATAATATCTCTGAAGATCAGTGGTGTACTTTTTAAAACTTGCACAATTCATATTTTATACTACATATAAATTTTGTACACTACATATTCTGTAAAACATTATATTGAAATTATAAAATAATACTAAAACACATGACACTAAAATTTAGTTTGTTAATGAGCTTGATTCTGTTATCACAAACAAATATTCTGAGTTCTAAATGTGTTTCCTGAATTAAAGCTATGATATTATATTACTTTACTTTTACAATAAATAATAAATATTTTTAGACAGAAGTTTCTGTCCTGCGTGGTCCCACAGCCATTCAGTCCCAAATAAATGCACAGAGGCTTATATTAATTATAAATTGTTTGGCCTACTAGTTCAGCCTTATTACTAACAAGCTCTTCCAACTATAATTATTCATAATTATTGTCTGTGTTTGCCATGTGTCATGACACCTTGTCTTAGTAAGGCATCTCATCTTGGTTCCTCTCATTTTGCTGGTGAATGCATCTCTGCCTTTGCTCTTCCCAGAATTCTCCTAGTCTCATTGTCCCACCTATGTTTCTTGTCTTGCTACTAGCCAATCAGCATTATATTAAATCAGTATGGGTGAAACATCTTTACTGTGTAAAAGAGCACTATTGCAAGGCAAATATTAAAATTGAGTTAGCTAAAATTCCAAATTTATTCATAGATCTGATTTAAAGCAAACAGAGATTTCTTTGCTCATACATTATTTTTGTACTCCCTGTTTGTGAGATTTAGCAGCAAAGATTTCTTAATATTATTATATTATTATATTTAGCAGCAAAGATTTCTTACCTGAATTACACACCTATAAACACCTGCATTAATTTGTGTTCACTGCAAAACTTTGAACAATTCTGAAAAGCTATAAATACCTAGAGCTTGTCCTTTTTGTTTGAAAGAGTGATTCTAACATTTTGGGGTATAGGAAATGTAGGTAAAATTTTCCTTTGCTGGTAGCTGCTCCCAAGTGATTGTTCAGAAGCTCAGGCTTATTGCTAGCAAAGTGTTACATTTTAAGTTAATCAGTATTTCTGCCACATGGCTCGTTACCTTATTTTCTACAGTTCCAGTGATTCTATATCTTC
Organism: Microtus pennsylvanicus; assembly: GCF_037038515.1. Lineage (NCBI taxonomy): Eukaryota > Metazoa > Chordata > Mammalia > Rodentia > Cricetidae > Microtus > Microtus pennsylvanicus. The sequence goes on from NC_134584.1 coordinate 20,804,113, forward strand.
TGACATCTCTGACTCCACCTTTCTTTATCACAGTATTCTTAGTTTGGTTGTCCTGCCTATATTTTCTAGCTGGCTCCCAGGCAGTCATTTTTAAAGACTAATAAAGTTAAACCAACCACGGTGAGGCATCTTTACAGTGTACACAGGGATTATTCCACAGTATTTCCCCCTTTCTGTTCAATTAAAAAGGAAAGTTTTAAATTTAACATAGTAAAGCTGTATATAATAAAGGAGTTATCAAGTAAGAATTACAGATATAATATTCGGTCAATTTTTATTTGGCAAAATTAGAGAAAACATCCTATTATCTGTCTTATTTTTGTGAGCTTGATGATTTAAATTTACCTTTTATAATAGCTAAGAAAACCTTTAAATATAATTTTTAGCTTTTCATTTCAACAAAGACCTCAGAATGGTGAAATATTAGCTAATGACAAGGACACGTGGCTTCATAGACAGTCACCTGAAGTTCTTCTGTATATCTGGGGCATCCAACTTTGTCCTAAATGCCAAGAATAACTGGCAGACCTTTCTCTGACACAGGAAAATTTTGTCTGTCTTAGCCTATCTTGGCAAAGCTTGGTAGTCACTTTTTTTTTTTTTTTGGTTTTTCGAGACAGGGTTTCTCTGTAGCTTTGGTGCCTGTCCTGGAACTAGCTCTTGTAGCCTAGGCTGGCCTTGAACTCCCAGAGATCCGCCTGCCTCTGCCTCCCGAGTGCTGGGATTAAAGGCTTGAGCCACTACTGCCCGGCGGCAGTCACTTTTTTTGTGTGTCCTGCTTTTCCAGTTTGGGAAGTCTAATGTCAATAGTTGAGGCAAGGGCAAATTGCTCAAAAGGTTAGCTTTTACCACAAAGAAAGCAAACTCCTCACGGAGTTTCTTCAAAACTCAACATCCTTTTTTGAAGTCGACTGGTGCCACCTGGAGGAGCTGCATCTCATGTTGAATAAAAGCTATACATCATTAAATAATTTTAAATACCACATTTAAGTGTTTGAAGGTAACTTAGCTATCTCAAATATATCTCTGTTTGGCATTGAAAATCTAACAGGATTATGAATTTGACAGTTCTGGATGACTATTAGTCTGTATTTCTTTATTTTTCTAAATAGCATTCAAGGACTAAAATTTTACATTACATAATTAAAAAGCTATATAGGTATGAGTTGTATAGGTAATACCTTGAGCAAAAATAGAAACATACATAAAATATAAGGAAATAATATTAAAATTTATATCAATTTACAAAAATATCTTAAAACTGTAAACATATACATATAACAAAAATAACATTAAATATTTATTGATATATAAAAATATCTTACACTAGAGTAGAAACGAATATACCATAAAACAAAAATAATCCATTTGGACTTGAGTTTTGTGCACGGTGATACATATGGGTCTATTTTCATTCTTCTACAGGTTGACATCCAGTTGTGCCAGCACCATTTGTTGAAGATGCTTTCTTTCTTCCATTGTATACTTTTAGCTCCTTTATCGAAAATGAGGTGTTCATAGGTTTGTGGGATTAAATCCGGGTCTTCTATACGATTCCATTGGTCGACTTCTCTGTTTTTATGCCAGTACCACCCTGTTTTCATTACTGTAGCTCTGTAATAGAGTTTGAAGTCAGGGATGGTAATGCCTCCAGACAATCCTTTATTGTATAGGATTGTTTTGGCTATCCTGGGTTTTTTGTTTTTCCATATAAAGTTGATTATTGTCCTCTCCAGATCTGTGAAGAATTTTGATGGGATCTTGATGGGGATTGCATTGAATCTATAAATTGCCTTTGGTAGAATTGCCATTTTTACTATGTTGATCCTCCCAATCCAAGAGCAAGGGATGTCCATCCATTTTTTGGTATCCTCCTCAATTTCTTTCTTCAATGCCTTAAAGTTCTTGTCAAATAGATCTTTCACTTCCTTGGTTAGATTTACCCCAAGATATTTTATGCTGTTTGTGGCTATCGTGAATGGAGAAGCTTCTCTGATTTCCCTCTCTGCTTCCATATCCTTTGTGTATAAGAGGGCGACTGATTTTTTGGAGTTGATCTTGTATCCTGCCACATTACTAAAGCTGTTTATCAGCTGTAAAAGTTCTTTGGTGGAGTTTTGGGGGTCGCTATTTTGCATGCAAATGGATGGAAATAGAAAACACTATCCTGAGTGAGGTATCCCAGACCCAAAAAGATGAACATGGGATGTACTCACTCATAATTGGTTTCTAGCCATAAATAGGGGTCACGGAGTCTACAATAGGCGAATCTAAAGAAGCTAAGTAAGAAGATGAACCCAAGGAAAAACATATAGTTATCCTCTTGGATAAGGGAAGTAGACAAAATTTCCGGGGAGAAAAGTGGGAGGTTGGGGGTGGGGTGGGATGGGGGTAAGGGGAGATGGGGAGAGAAAAGGTAGAAGGAAAGGAGGGGGGACTTGGGGAAACAGGAGGATCGGGATAAAGGAAGGTTGGATAGGGGAGCACGGAACCCCATTTCTTAGTTAAAGGACCCACTTTAGGATGGGCAGGAGACTTGACCCTAGAGGGGATCCCAGGTGCCCAAGCTGAGGCCCCCAGTTAGTTCCTTGGGCAGCTGAGGATAGGGAACCTGAAATGACCCTATCCTAGAGCAATACTGACGAATATCATGCATATCATCCTAGAACTTTCATCTGGCGATGGATGGAGATAGAGACAGAGACCCACACTGGAACACTGGATAGAGCTCCCAAGGTCCCAAGGAGGAGCAGAAGGAGGGAGAACATGAGCAAAGAAGCCGGGACCACGAGGGGTGCACCCACCCACTGAGACAATGGAGCTGATCTACTGGGAGCTCACCAAGGCCAGCTGGACTGTTACCAAAAAAAAGCATGGGATAAAACTGGACTCTCTGAACATGACGAACAATGAGAGCTGATGAGACGCCAAGGACAATGGCACGTGGTTTTGATCCAATGCAATGTGCTGGCTTGGTGGGAGCCTAGCCAGTTTGGATGTTCACCTTCCTAGATATGGACGGAGGGGGGAGGACCTAGGACTTACCACAGGGCAGGGAACCCTGACTGCTCTTTGAATTGGAGAGGGAGGGGGAGAAAAGTGGGGGGAAGGGGAGAGGGGTGGGAGGAGGGGGAGAAGAATGGGAGGAGGGGGAGGGAAATGGGAGGCTGGGAGGAGGTGGAAATTTGTTTTTTTTTCTTGCTTTTCTTTATTCTCCTTTTATCAATAAAAAAAAGTATAAAAAAAAATAACCTTAAATTTTGTCAATATAAAAACATCCATACCAATGTAAAATATTTAATACTAGTATTGCTTTCATAGAGTAAAAGAAGATTCAATAATGTACCCTTTCATCCTATCATTTCTATCCCGTATCTCCCTTTTTTTATTTAGAAAGAGAATGTTTAGCTTTTTTTTCTTTTACTATGACCAATTGCAACTTGTAACAAACCCCATTTAAATGATAACAGGCACCCATTGTCACATTTTTGGGAATGGTGGCCCATTTTCTAGACTATTTCCTGTTTATTTGTGTCACTGTTATCTTTTAGGGAATATCGATAGAAATCAGTACAATCTTTAGGTCTTGATTGGAGTATTCTGTGAGGCTGAATCATCTCAGCCAGCAGTCTTGAAGTTCTTTTGGATGCTGGGTCATCTGGCCATCTGTTTTAATTAATGAGTGGTTCCCTTGATTTGAAAATGAATATACTTTTAAAGGTAACAAACATATATTCATTGATACAAGTATAGATTGTGCATTGTAGAAGTCAGCCAAAAATGAGTTTTTATTTTATGTTTGTAGAGGTTAAATAAATATTACATGTTTTGTAGTCTTTGTAGGTTTATTTCTTCAAGTCTTCAGTCAGAATTTTCAGGTGGTCATCCTCGATCAAACATGATCCATACCAATCTGGAGTGAATCCACAGCTCTTCATTTTCTGCAGAAATAAAAGCATAATCTCTCACCCAAACCAACATTTCTTTTGACTTATATTTTGAAGTCAAGGTATTTTTAAAATATACATATTCATTTAATCTATCAGTTTCCTTATTCCAATGTCTCTTAGTAACTAAAAAATAATAATAATAAAATAAAGACAATACAAAAACATATAGGATACAGACAAACTCTCTGTTTATTTTCCATCTTTATGTGGTTTATTTTTATTATTTATTTTACTGCTTTTTAAGAACTTTATTATTTTAAAACTATTTATTTTTAATGACTGACTTCACGTTCTGTTTTCTCTCTCAAGTTTATGTATATTTTTAAACATACTGTAACCCACATAGAAGATTTTACTGTCCGATTCTGTCTTTAATGCATATTTGTAACCTTCTCTGTCTACACTAGCAAAACCCCAAACCCTCCACACTACATGCTGGCTTAACTTTTGCTGACTGCTCAAGCCCCCAAGCAGTGACTGAGATATGCCTCCCTATACTGTGGCCTTGTAGTAGAGACTTTGGGAACCAGTCTTATAATTTACATAATGGCATGCTGGCAGCTTCCAGGAGACATGTCTCTGTACTGGGACTGGCCTGAAACACAAGAGACTAGGAAGCTGTGCTTGATTCCATTTTTGTATTCTTAGAATCCTTTTTGTAAGCTTTGTTAGGTCTTACTTGGAAATTCTGGCCCAACATTAGAGTTTCATTTGTAAAAAGAGTTTTCCTGTGTCAGAAGCTGTCCCCAAATAATCACTCAGAAACTAAATATTAATAGTAAATATTTGGCAAATGGCTCAGATGTATTACTAGCTAACTTTTACTGTTTAAATTAGCCCATATTTCTTATGTACACTCTTCCACATAGGTCATGGTTTGGTACCTCATTTTTATAGTCCTACTTTCTCTGTATCTGCTGGTGTCTCCTCTGATTCCACTTTTCTTCCTCCCAGCATCCTGAGTTTGGTTGTTTCACCTATACTTCCTACCTGGCTACTGGATTTACTGGCTTGTCACCTTCTGTAGTAAGCAAATCACTATAATAAATATTAACATTGTACAAAGAGACTATTCCATAGCAGAAAAATACTCAAAAGATATAAAAATGGATACATAGAAAACTTTTTTTTTCGGCTTGGTGTAGTTACTGGAAGTTATGGCTTTTTCCCCCCAGGATAGTAGACAACTTGAGAGAGACTTGGAAGCAGAGCATTTAGCCATTTGGTAATCTCCTTGACTCCTGATTATAGAAGAAAACAAAAATAATTCCAGGACATGAAAAATGAATGATGTTGTTCATCTTTACATTTAAATATTTTAATATTAGCTCCATGGACCTCCTTCATTTACCTTTTTTTATTTTGGAGGATTATTTTTCTTTTATTTTTTCTTCTTTAATGAAGTAGAACTGCTACGATAGCAGATAATGATGAGAATTTCCTCAGAGTAACCAGCATTGTTCCCCAGTATGTGCGGAATGTGTATAGTCTGCTTGAATTTGAATAACTATGGTAAATACATTTAAATTAGGAAGTTATTTGTTTTTAATTTGATTCTTTGCTTCTTCTAACTTTTAGTCATTTGCTAAGAAAAATAAAGGAGAATGAAGGCAAGGAAGGGAACTGAAATCAACAGTCTTTTTGTTCAATTTAACAATAAAATAAAATAGAAAAAAATCTAGGTGGTAAAATATTGGGGATAAACGTGAGACACATAAAGGCAAGTACACAGAGTGATGCAAACAGGACTATAAGGAATAGAAAACAGAATAAATCTCATCTTTATAAATCTTTATTTCTCCATATTATTCTAGAAAGAAATCTCCTCTCTGCCCTTGTGTGTCCATTTCCATTCAAGCTCATTTCCCTTAAGGTCCCTTCTTTCCCAGAAATTCCTCTTGCCACTTCTCTGTGAAAGCAGTATTGATTGAGTGATAAAACAAATCCAGTTACATGGCTGTGGTGATCTCATTTCACAAAAGAGTCTGGAGAAATAAATGTATCCTCAGTGCAAACTTCAGAACACTTAGCAGTTTTGAAATCTTGAAATGCCAACAAAAAGAACATTTTCAGAGGAAAAGAATGGGTAAAAAGACCAAGTATGATACAGAATAAAGCTGAGAGAGATTATTCCAACAGGAGAGGAAACCGAGTGAAGAGTGGACAATGGTATTTAAATGACTCTGTGTTGGTAAGCATACCTGCATTGAGACTCAAGGTATTTATAAAAGCGAGTCCAACTAGATGTGTTCTGTTATTTTTGTTGTTGTCATCTGCTTCTTCCCTTTCAGCTTCATATTATTCGTTAAAAACTGACAGACGATATGTTTCCAATGTATTTTCACACTGTGTGCAGTGCCTTCATTGCAATGATTTTACAGCAGGATATAAGTGATTTAATTGGTGAAATGTAAGAAACATTCTCATCTCGGCTGACAATGTTCTTTCCAAGAGCCAAAGTCTATCTATAAAGAAGCCAACAACAGCAATGAAAAGCCATCCATTGAGTTGTCTCTCAGGGTTGTGCTAGAGACTCCCAAAACATGCAGTGTCTTCTTATTACCCAACGTTGATCTAAGAAGTGGCATGTCAGTTCCTATTGATGAAGACATTATGCACTTCAGAAATAGCTCAGGGCTTCCGGAGCTGGAACTGACCTGAATCCCTCCTTTTGAAGAATCACTTTCATTATGCATGGAGATGACATGAAAGTCTTCAAAGGAGAGGTGCAATCAACAGTCCGACCTGGCTTTGAAGCCTCTGAACCCCCACAATAACTAGCATAGAATATGAGTGCTATAGTGAGCCACATACTTCAGTGGTAGCAAACATCTCTCTAACTGCAGTAAACGTGTGGTGATGCAATATTTTGAAAACATCTGATACATTCTAAAAAACTGTGGCTTTTCCTGGGACTCAGGGTCATAGTTACTAATTATCTTGTGTTCCCATCGGATTAAAGATTGCAGTACTACTGTCTACTCAGCCTCTTTGTTTAAGTGCTTTTACGAAAACAATGGAAAAATCAACCTTACATGATTTAGATTTAACAAATAATCAGCTTTTAAAACCTAAACTAATGAATGGCTATAATCTCAAGTTATACACTTTATAAAACCCCTGAATCAGAATAATTCTTATGTATCATTTCCTGAATGTGCCAAATACCGCAATTTTTTTTTCTATTGAGACAGGATTTCTCTGTGTGTATCCTGGCTGTGCTGTAACTCACTCTGTAGACCAGGTTGGCCTAAAATCCATATAGATCTGCCTGCTTCTGCCTCCCAAGTTCTGAGATAAAATGTGTACGCCACTACTGCCCTGCCTGACAGTAATTTTCTAAAGTGAATATCAGAGCAAATGGGAAACAATTTTATATTATTGGTCCATAAACCGTGATGATTCTAGTATTATTTGCAGCCTGTTCAGTTGGAGCAAGTGATTTAATCACTTATATAATATGTAAAATATTTCTTTAAACTATCTCACTCCTTACCCACATGACAATTTCGGTGTTCTTTAATAAAAGAGAGATCTTTGTTAGGGATGAAAACACACACACAGTCACACAAGACACAGATACAAACACATGAATAGATACACAAGACAACCTTCAGGTAGACACAGATTCTGACTCTTAGATGCAGTTTCATACTCATAGACAGGTTGAAAACGCACATGGAGCATGAAGTAGAGAATTCAGATCTGGAACAGCTCTTTTTTAAACGATTTCAAGTGTGAGTGAGTTTTCCTTATTTTCTTACGGTGACACTGATGCATTATTGGTAACTTGCAATTAGTCACTAACAAATTGAATGCAGACATTAAGAACAGTCCAACACAAAGGGAATCATGTGCAGTACTGGAAACCTAATCAACTACCCAACACTAGTGAAGCCATGGATTTTCAGGAGATCCTACAACCACTTTGCTAAACCAATATAATCCTTATTGTGACTCTAAATGTGTGTTTCCTATGCCCATACATAACTGTAGTCCTGTCCCCTCATTAAGAAAACATCTCATAGCAACAGACAGAAACAACTATAGAAAAACATAGCCAATCACAATACGGAGTTGTGAATATCACTACACCTGGATATAATTGCATGATAACTCTTATACTTAAAGTTCAGGGAACATAGCAGAAGAAAAGACAGAAAGAATGTAAGAGCCAGAGGTTTGGGGGATTTGCTGTGAGACTGTGTTTCCTAGTATTATCAGATTATACCCATAACATTTTATCAACCTGTCTATGAAAAAAGAATTGAATAAGAGCAGCAAAAATACATATGATAATTGAACAAGAGAAAGACCATAGAACCCTGCCTCTATGTGAAGACACACCAGAAACTATAGAATTCTAGAAGTGTGAGAATTAGTCTCCCCCAAGCAAGAGAACAACTGCTTATATAATAACACCAAATAGTCAGTCCTAAAAATGTAGATACAGGTAACATTTTACAGATTGAGGTCATGTTTAGGAACATATATGTATATATTTATATAAATTTGTGCATGTCACTGCAGCTACTGAAAACAGAAGGCATTAATAAAAGCCAACAGGGAGCTGAAGCACATATCGCAGGATTTGTAGAGAGGAATGAGAAAGGATAAAAGATGTCATTATAGAATGATCTCCAAAATAAAAAAAAAACATATTATTATATCTTCAACACTGTCTTGGACAGGAGCCTGTGTAAGAGGATTGTGACAAGTGATCAGAGAGGATGAGAGGGAGAACATTAACCAGATGCATGAGACAACTAAGAACTCAATTTGGAGATTTTGGGCCAAGCAGTGAAGTCAAATGATGTGGACATTTCTGATTGTGAATAGAAAAGGAGACTTCCACTTCAGTATAAAAGCATAAAGTCACAAATAGGACAAAGCTAAGAATGATGGTGGAATTATTACCAGTTATGGAAATGACTGTTCTGTAATTAATCAAGAAGGCTAAATAAATTGGAAAGGAAGAAATCACAATAATATTATTTAAAGTGATGTACTCAAACTTATGCATATGTTGACAAATTCATTTTAGAATTGGCTTTCTTGTTTTCCAATTAGTAAAATTAGAGATTCTTGGTCTATAATGTGTAATCCTTGTCTTAAACCTTCACATCTAACTAGCACTTAAAGGAATTCATTATAATGAATGTTCCTTTTACATTTTCTACTTCCTTCCATCACTCTTTCTCTGCCTCTGCAGGAGCTAGAAAAACGTTTTATCTGTACATTCACCTGGTGTCTAGATGTCCTGAACTGAAATAATTTGTTTGTTCTGTGATCAGCTAGTTGACTTTGAATAACAATACTTTCTCTCCGTGGATTCATTCACCCAAAGTCATACTCAGTGACAAGTCGAAATCCACAGTACCATGACTTGGACTAGAAAGCTGACTGTTCTCCCTTTCACACACAATTCCCCAAGTGTCTTCCATCACACTCTGACTTGACACTTGTAGACCTTCAGAAGTCAGGACAAGACCATTGACGAGAGAGCTGGTTTGGAAAACCACAAAGCCACACAGAAGACAATGTTTTTCAGGATAAAAATAAGTGTGTCTGGTGATTTCTCCATAGGAGTAAAAGAAATTGCATTTCAGAGCTTAGTAAAATGAACATTTTCACGTACTGAGACTAACTTAGGCTTTGTGTAATCACTAACCACAACCTTTGCAAGTGGAGAAATCAATGAAATATTCTGACAACTAAATCAGGTAAGTTGCAATATTTAGCCTCAGCTACTAGACTTAAAGGGTATGCTTTTGACGAAAGAATAATGATTTATTTGCTTTTAATTATTTATCAGTTCTTTATGAATTTCACACAACTCATTTTGATTAATTTCACCTTTCCTCCAACTCTTTCTGGTTATGAAAAGTTATTTAATTCAAAATTTTAAGACAATATCATGGAAGAAAATAGAGTAGAAAATGTGAAAATATGTATTTCAAAATGAACATTGGCAATGATATTGGTACACTCTAGTACACAGTCTTATGATATTAACTATATATAGGTGCATATCAACAATCTTCAAACATAAATGACAGACAAGCAGAAGGATAAGGAAAATATTTAACAACTATGCTATTAATTTACAGAAAAATTTTGAGAGACATAGATGCCGAGTAAAGATTTTAAGTATTCCCATTAAAATATAATTTACAGCTAAATACAGTTAAAGATGTGGTAAACCAAGTGTTACTCAGGACTAACCACACTAAGAACAGATAAACTTCGACTTGTATGACAAACAATGATCTCATTTCTGATGATAATGTAAGCTTGTACTACCTCACTGGGAGAAACTAATTCTGAGAACAGAGGAAACATTTCCCCAAAGGCATTATCATCCCCAAAACAAATTATATGCAAAATGGCAAACATATAATGAACATTGTTATATTAATCTAAGGATACATTCAATGACTTACAAAAATCACTATGTTGTTCAAGTAAAGAGTCTTAACAGTAAAGGAAATTAGCCTAATATATTCTGATTCCATGTAATTTTAAGAAATACTTGTGATTTAAACTTTCCATTTCTACATGTATCTATTTGTATTTGTGCACATGTGTTTATGCAGGGTGTGTGTGTGTATGTGTGTGTGTTTGCATTTGGGAAGGTAGAATTGAAGCTCAATGTTTTTTCCCATTGTTCAACTACTCAATTTTTGAGAGACCCTCAGTGAATTTCGAACTTATCAGCTAGAATGGTTGACCTGAAAGCCCAGGGGACTCCTCCAGTGATTCTTTCCCAGATTTGGGACAACAGATATGCTGGCGCACATGATCTGGCTCTTTATGTGGGTTATCTGGGAAAAAATATGTCTTTATGAGCATGTGGCAATCACTTTCCTATCAGTACTATCTTCCCATTAACTATATATTATTAAAGCATTCAGATAACAAGAGATAGTTTCTTACTTTTGAAATGTTGAATGAAGGAAATGTCAACAGCATATTGTTTCCCAGTATCCTATGATTATATACTTTATTCGTCTGCACAGTCAGGAGAGCAGAGTAAATCATAGTTATGTATACTTCCAAAGAAATGTAATTATAGGGAACTATCTTGTTCTCAGATAAATGATTGTAAGCCTGTAATAAAAGCATTCCATAATTAATTATATATATATATATATATATTAACATAAACAAACAACTTTAATAAAGTACCAAATCCTAGACGAATGCACACAAATCAATGTTTCTGTATCTATAATAAAAATGAAAATATCTGTGAATAAATTCAGTAAGTGTCATGAAACATCCCTGTAAATAATCTCCTGAAATACTAAGAAATAAGCCTTCAAATGTTTTGCATTGACTACAATTCTGTATCAAAGACTGCAGTGTGCTATAATGTAATCCCTACAGAATCAAAAATACCAAATCCCAGCGTTTTGTTAATTAATGTCAATGGATTCCATTATTACATAGATGTTGAAGTATACCATACTTAGCAGAGTTACTCAATCAAAACCAAAATACTAAAAAATTGTTGTGAATGAGAGCTGGTACTGCTCAGTGGGTAAAGGCACTTGCTGCAGTGTCTGAACCAGTGTTTAATTCCCATGACCCAAGCTGGGCGGTGGTGGCACACGCCTTTAATCCCAGCACTCGGGAGGCAGAGGCAGGTGGATCTCTGTGAGTTCGAGACCAGCCTGGTCTACAAGAGCTAGTTCCAGGACAGGCTCCAAAACCACAGAGAAACCCTGTCTCGAAAAACAAAAAAAAAAAAAAAAAAAAAATCCCATGACCCAAACTGTGAAAGAAGAGAACCAACTTTTTAATTTTTTCTGTGATCTCTATATACATGTATGGCTGATACATGCATACACATGTGAGCACATAAACATGCATATAAATAAAGATAATAAAATTACTAAATATATTGTCAGGTACTAATGTAGAAAGACATACATAGACACAATCCTAAGTAATTATATAAAATGTCTGAATATGGGTAAATAAATTATAAACATTTGGTTTATAGCAAAGGTATCACTCCAGCAATCTGAATAAGGACACTCAGCTGAGGTTGATGTTGTCTCATCACATTATGTATATATTTTCTTTGTTCTAGAAATAGACTTGTTCTTACAAAGAAATTCTGTTCTTTGAATATATAAGAATGGGTCAAAATTCAATGGTTTTCCATCTCTATGAGTTCCCATAACTGACCTAAGTCATCATAACAAAATAAATATAAACAATAATAATACTTTAAGTTAAAACTGCATGTGCACAAGCTAACTGTCTTCAAATTTTTATTTTATACATATTTATTGAATAAAAGTTGTATCAAAATGTCATTGTTTTATGAGTAATATCAGAGGATTTTGCATATTTATAAACAATTCTATGCTTGAAAAATGATTAAATATAATTTGTAAATAAAAATAAGTACAATGTTGACCTAGAAACAGTCTCAGAGGTTAAAACAACTTATCACAGTTGTAGAGGGTCCCAGTTTGACTCCCAGCACTAACATCAGGTGGTTCAAAATCTCACATAACTAAAGCTCCAATGATCTAACTTATTTTTCTGTACTGTGGTCGCTGTATGCACATGTGGATATATACAGACAAAGACACAAAGAACTAAAAATGCCTATTATGTTTCTTACTTTCAGAATTTAGTATATGTACTATTTAGCATAATTTAGATAAATATATTTTCTGTAAACAATTTATTGATAGTACATATGCCCTAAATAAGCAATTGTGCTGTAAGTATTATTTGCTGGATTGATGTATAAAGGAACTTCTGGGGTTAAAAAGACACACTCTACCTGTTAGAGAGTATATATTATAGGTGTACTCTTCTCTTTTTCTATACTTCTGCCAATCTGTGAAAAGAAATTACTTATATGATTTTATGTGAAGTTTAAAAAAGCTGTAATAAGACACTGAAAAGATAATTTTAATGTTAATAATGTAATGATGGCAATCTACCCAGTGACAAGATCTCATTTTACTTTACTTCCTGCAATTTAACATTAGAAGGAAGTTATATTAAATTATTAAGAATAGCTTACCTGGCAGCATTTTCAAGTACTTTGATGTTAGTGGATTCCCAAGACAACAATTCTCAAACATTTATCATTTGTAGTTACAGGAACTGAATTTAAAACATCAAAATCAACTATAATTGACATCATTATAATTAACATGTTTTAAACTAGAAGACAAGAAAAGAAACATATCAAAAGATAACTACGTGACAAGGTCCCAGCAGAACTTATTCTAACCACTTTAAATCATTTCTGTGTTCACAACAGGATAGTTTGTATTTTTGAGACTCTTCTGGAATAGAATTTTTAGTTTTAAATGCTGTTTAGTTATAAAATTCCTTTAAGTAGTAACATAAATGCACACACCATGCATTACATTATCAATGTTCTTAATGATGTGAGCACAGGCCCGTTTGCCTCTCTCTTTTCTGTTATTTCATTTGCTACCATGGACTACATCCTTAAATTGAAACAAACTTTCTGTAGAATGGTCTGAAAGGCATTAACTTTTACAATTCCTAAAGACCTTTAATAAAGTACATGGTATGTTTTTTAGTTCTTCTTATAAGTCACTTCTGTCTAAATTTGAAAACACAGACACTTTTAATATCACTTTGATCTTTTTCTAAAGCAAACATAAAAACAGAGTCACTGAAAAATTATGAGTGGATATTCATCTTTTGCTGTCTGGTTTACTTTACTCGGGATAGTATCTTCTAATTCCATCCATTTGCATGCAAAATTAAAGATGTCATTTTTTTTAATGTTCAGTAGTACTCTAATGTGTAAATGTGCCACATTTTCCCTATTCATTCTTCAGTTGAGGGGCACCTAGGTTGTTTCCAGGTTCTGGCTATTACAAATATTTTAAATTTGTTCTAAACTTTCAAGTAATTTCTAATTTATAAAAATGTTGAATGAAAATAGAAGATATGAGTTTAAAGAAAAGCTAGGAAATGTCAAAAAAATTGGAGGAATAAAGAGAAGGAAAGAATAATGTAATTATATTAGTGACGATGCCAAAAAGTCTACAGGCTTACATCAATGGAAAGGATTTGCATGTTTGTTCCCTCCCCCAGAAGACTGGGAATGGATGTATTAATAACCTGGTAATAATTGCTATTCTGTGGAATTAGCCCTCACTGGACAACCGATTCTTATGAAAGACATCATGAAGTTCGCAAAAGAGTTTACTTTTATGCGTGTTACAAACACTTTCTCCCTAGTCAGTTATCCAGAGCAATTTTTCGCAGTCAGTAGAATAAATTCTTGTAGAGATGTCGCAGGGTGCTTTGGGAATTATGTATTTTCCAAACGAGATTGATGTGGTCATGTATTAAGTGTTATTGTGATAATTACCACAAGGAAACTTTTCTCCAAACGTTTACAGTGTTAAACATGTAAAAAATAAACCACTAGGGGTCAGACTCTAGAAATTTGAACCAGTCTGCCTGTCAGTAAGCCAGATCTTGTCTTTCTTGGATTGCTTCTTACCCTACATATGCAGGGACTTCTGCACATTAGACTCTCAAATATACTCTTCTGCCAGAGTCCAACTCCGGTAGGTCACAGAAATTCAAGAGATGTGGAGTCTGCTGCTAAATACACACACACACACACACACACACACACACACACACACACACAGAGGAGGTTTATGTGCAAGAACAAAACTTAATCCCTGGCTTTATTTTTTTTATCCCTTTTATGTCACTTAAGACAAAAATTTCCGTCCCCCCAAAATTGACCTCACAACCACATTACTTATTTGCTAAAACAAGTTATAACCTAACCCTAGAAGAAATCACATTATTATCGCAAGTTATTTGTTTTACTTAGAAGCTCACATGAGTTAAACATTTTCCTTTGTACTAATTTTCCCACCCTAAAATCTTTACCTCAGAACAATGATTCTTTTATTATTGATCAAGAAGGTTTCAAGCAATTGAAGTCTATTTTGGCCAATTACTTTCTACTGGCTGACAGCAATTTGCAGTTAGGTTGTAGCAAATACCTATCTTTATTCTGTTCTACAGAACCTTATTCAAGTGTTCTAGCTAAGCATCTGTTTTTCTTTTTTCTTCAGACAACAATAGGGTCATTTAATTTTCTTTCCCAACGTTGTTTTTGCAAAGTGCACACCAAACCTCGTGATTAATTCTGTAAGCAACATGACCAAGGAACTAAGTCCTAACCTCGGGTGTAGGGACATAATTGCCTTCTTCCATCATTGGTCTGTTTTCCACAGGCAGAATTCATGTGTCTATAAAGCATGAGCTCCCTTGTTTTCACTTTCCATCCACAGAAATCTCACATATCACAAAAGAGAAAGTGTCTTCTACTCTCATTTCTGTCTTTTGTATTTCTCATTGTTGGAGCAGTTGGCAGAGCAGTCTAAGCAGTTCCCCTAATTATCTCCAGGAACTGCCTTCACGAACTGAATCTATAAATTATAGATCCAACAAAGGGCCATCTCCTTATAAAAATCATCTTCATTATGATATGCAAGTAAATTGCCATATGAGGAGTGGGACCTTTCCAAGAAAAAAACACAATATGCTAGATACAGTGGGACTCTTCCACTCAGTAACACCATGACAAATAAGTAAGAACATGAGAGCAATGAGCAAAAGAGGAGCCAGCAGAAACAAGGTGCATTCTGGAGACAATTCTGAACCCCTCATCAGGCTGTACCTCTCCAGGGTACATTCATCTTAGCTATGCTAGCCAGTGAGTTCTACTCCATAAGCTCTGGTGCCCCAAGCTGTTTCATTGACCTGACAACCGCCATAAAAGGAAATGTAAAAATATTAATCCCAGCACTCGGAAGACAGAGGCAAGAGGGTCTCTGTGACCTGGAGCTCAGCCTGATCTACAGAGCAACGTCCAGGATATGCTCCAAAGCTACACAGATAAACCCTGTCTTGAAAACAAAACACAAAAACAAAAGAAACAAAACAAAAAACAAGAAAGAATGAGTGAGTATATTGAACACTAATGAGGATTTTTTACAATGGGTACAAGACACGTTTTTACAATATTCTCATATGCATTAGACCAACATTATCTTCGGACTAAGAAAGCCTGATTGCTCTCAGCTTGATTAAGGAAATAAAATACAAAGAACATTTGCTGTGGTGGTAATTCCCTAAGCTTCTTGCTTGCCTCTTCTTTCTGACATAATAAAAGGCAATCAGACCTAGGCCCTGGCTGGCATGATGCTCTAAGTGATCCAGGTAGCTCTCTTGGGCCAACAGTGTAATAGGTGTAATATTTTTTTTCTTTAAAAAACTGAAAGCAGCTCTGCTAATAAGGTTTTCTAAATTTCTGTACTGCTTTCCCTGTAAATATTCAAAAATAATGTAACAATATGAGGATTCCCTCTACAAATTTTAATTTTTATTTTCAAGAATAGTCGCTCTTATGTGATAACAACAAAACCATAATTATCAAAAAAACAATTGATGAAACATTTAACAATGAATTCAAGTATCATCTGGTATCCTAATGGCACTGTTTAGCCACTGAGACCAGAGGGCTGCATTTCAGGTGGGTAATGTGCTTTTTTATTCTTTGTTAGTGCAGAATGTTTTTCTATTTGTTCTGACTGACCCAGTTTAGACATGCATATAATTGTCAGTTATTATAGGAGACTATGTCTGGGAAGGTGAGAACACATTTATACTTACCCTAGATAAAACTCTAATAACACACCATGAGTACAGACACCATCAGTGTCCAACTTGGTGAGCCAATGGGCTTTATTCTCATTGTTTACAGGAATATGGATAATTTACAAAGTCAAAAATTGCTCAAAGAATCCACCGCAACTTGAGTAACAGTTCACACATCTGTGTGTTTGGGACATATCATATAATCTGCCAAGAAGTCAACATGTTGAAAAGTGTTCCTTGCTGCAGGTGGCTTCATCGGAACCTCTTCTAGACAGCTTTGACTGGTCTTTGTTAATTGTAAGTACTTCAGAAGGTCTGTCTAAGCCACAACTGTGCAACTCAGGTTCCCTAAGAATGATGCTCAGTAGTATTCACTGTTTAAGTACTTTGGGAAAGAAGAACTCAAATAACATGGTCAGTTTTCAGATTCCAAGAAGCAATTTTCAATTTTCACAATTCCCTGATCATTTTCCTGTAAATTTGGCTTTTTCTTATTCTGACCCTGAACAGAAATGTTCTCAGCTATAACAATTTTAGTGATTATGATGGATTCACTGGGGTAATATCATCATTTCCTAAGTTTTCGTATAATAATATCTGCTATGTTATTTTTAATATGAACTAATATAGCCATAACTATAGGGGAAAAAGTATGTAACCACTAAAAAGAAATAGACTGTTACCTACTATTGAAAGAGAGGGTAGAAAATTGGTATTAACGAGTCTTAAAAATTATAAGTAGATATAACAAATAGAAATAATTTGTTTTATATTTATTTTATTGATATATGATTTATTTATCATATAAGTCACCTACTTAATGTTTATTGGTTATGATTATGTAAACAATACCAGAATCTCATTTCATAGCATTTTCATTACCTTCTAAATGAATTATTAAAATCATTCCCTTTTTTTCCATGAACCGTACTCCTGATTGTTTATACCTTTACCTAATATTGAAATTTCATGTAAATTGTTAATTCAGTATGAATTTTTATGACTATATCCTTTTACTTAACATAATACAAGATACAGTGATGCTGACAGTGAATCAACACTTAATTTATTAAAAAATATTAAGGTATAAATACAATTAAATTTTATGAGTTCCTTGTACATGTATGACATTTTTATAAATTGATAAATATTTGTATATAGGCATGCACATTGAAATGACTGAATCAAGCTAATTAACATATATATGCATATATATTTCTTCATATACTTATGAAATGCTTTGGTAATTCTATTAAATTAGCAGATTTTAATCTAGTGATTATTATTAGCAATGGAGCTATAAACAACCTTTGGGTGTAAGTGAATATATGTATGTGGGTATTTGCTTTCTTTTCTCTTAGGTGTGCATAAAAGTAATATTACTCTGTCTTTTGTTAGATCTACCATTTCCTGGTACAGGATAAATTGTCTATATTCTGTCAATTATGTTTTAAATAAACACTGATTGGCCAGTATCCAGGCAGGAAGTATAGGCAGGACAATCAGACAGGAAGTAGAGGCAGGTCAAGGAGAACAGGAGAATTCTGGCAAGAGGGAAGCTCCCTCTGCAGTCCTGTCCAGACACAGAAGAAGCAAGATGTGACTACACCGCTGAAAAAGGTACTGAGCCATGTGGCTAACACAGATCAGAATAATTGGCTAATGTAAGTTATAAGAGTTAATAAGAAGCCTAAGTTAACGGGTCAATCAGTTTATGATTAATGTAGACCTCTGTGTGATTTCTTTGGGACTTAACGACTGCAGGAACTGGACAGGACAGAAACCTCAGTCAACAATTTACATTTTGATCTACAAATTGAAATGATTTTCAAGTGGTTTTCTCATTCTATAATTCTAACAACCAAGAAACAAAATTCTCCCATTTTCACATGTTTATCCACAATTAAAAAATTTGTTATTACTTGCCATACTGATATATATTCATCTGTGATAACTAATTTTGATTGCTAACAATACTGGGTTTGGAATCCCTTACGAGAAAATATACTACTTACATATGTAAGGATGATTCCAGAGAGGTTTATGTGATGCTAAATCTTATGAGTATGATCGATACCATGCTGTGGCCTAAGGTTCAATCTGAAAAAGGTAAAAAGGAAGAAATCAATCTGTGTACCAGGATTCATCTCTCTCGGTTTTCTGACTTTACACGCAAAGAGACTAATTCATGCCAGTGTGCCTTCTACATCATGATGGAATATGTTCCCTCAAATCTCTAGACAAAATAAATATCAAGTTCCTTTTTTCTAGTATTTTTATACAGCAATGAGAAGAGTAATGTAACATCTTATATTATTGTGATACTATTTATATTCCTCACTTACTGAATGGATTGATTGACTGTGAGTTTTGGGATTTGTTGTTGTTATTGCTTTTTGTTGTTGTTGTTTGTTTGGTTTTGATATTGTTAAAGTCTTATTAGAGATTGAAAATTTATTTAAGTTATCAGGCATCATATCTTGGAATAATCATTTTGTTTTTTGGGTTCTCTTAGTACTGTCACAAGAAATGTATTTCTCATAAACAGTACTTTATTTCTGGATAAACTTTCTTTATGCAGATAATATAGCAGGTTGATTACTCTAGTATTAATAAAAAAGTAAGTTTCTTGATTTTTGACCATTTTCAAATCACATACTCTTGATCCATTGCATTTCAATATGTTAAGATAGATGTTAAGATAGATCACGATGTCAATTGCTATAAAAAGAAAACTACTGATTTTGGTAGGGATGATTTTTTGATTTAGGTCAACTTAAAGAATATAATTTTCTAACAAAATTGCATCTCCTTAAGTATCATATCTTTCAAACAGTACAAATCTTTATTATTTCTCCATAATTCTTCATGTATTTTGTTTTACCTGTGTTTTTACTAAAATTTCATATGTTTTACTCTTATTTACACAGTTAAGAGAACTGTTTCTCTTTTTTTCTATTATTTTTTCTTTCTTTTTTTTTAAATCCTGTTTGAAAAGGCCAAAAAAAAAAAAATCTGTTTAGCTTTGAAGCCTATCCTGGAACTCTCTCTCTAGACCAGGCTGACCTAGAACTCAAAGAGATCCATTTACTTCTACCTCTTGAGTGCTGGGATTAAAGGCCTGTGACAGCATCTCCCTGAGAGCTTTGTTCCTTAAATTTTGGTCAGGAGATTGATCTTTAGTTTTGATACATTTCACTATGGTTTATGAGTATACAATTTAGTTTTGCATATTAGCTTTATAGTCTGAAATCTAAGAGACCCAATTAATTAGTTTAAATTGCTCAAATATTAAAAATATTTGCTAGTTTTTTTTCTGAAAATTCATGTTATTTAAAAATATTAAAGATTTGTCTAAATCATTTTGAAACTGCATGTGTTTTATCTTTTTTTCTCTTGGTTAATTGCCTTTGCCATTAATAGAGTCAAGTTTTGTTCATAACAGGCTAAGAAAATATCCCCAAAATAGAGAACAACAACAACAGCAAAATAAACCAAAAATAAATTCAGCCCACATGAAACAAGTTTGCCCCAACACATGTGAAGTTTTTCGGTAACATGAGATATTTTTCATATACACTAGCACCACGCAGAGAGGAGTCATGACTAAAATGTGTAAACTTCATCGTCTTATTTCCAAGCTTTGCAGCAGGTCATAAATATTATGCTAGGTATAATTTTCAGCATTCTCCATTGTCAATTCTGTTTCTTTCATTTATAAATAGGTTGGATTAATTCTTTTTTCACACAGTGGACCAATATTTAATTTATTCAGAAAATATATTTATTGAAAATTTATTCAGGAGACTTTGCTTTTTAATCATGGGGGTTGGCGAAGATACTTTGCTCTCAGAGAAGAACTAAAAGAACCAAAAATGTTAATCATGCAGCCTTGTCACCTCAGTGTAGGAGATAAAAATCAAAGACGTGCATTCCATCCGGAAAGCTGAGAGTGGATTTTGTTAACAACCTGGTGACCGTCTTGCTCTCCATGGAGGCAGACCTCAGCCACGTTTTGCTACAAAAATGGGCCTCACCCGTTCCCCCAAATGATTATCTCCACCTAGACCAGTCCCCACAATTCAGCAGCTGTTACACGTACTTAATTGATTGCTGACCTCTAGGCTATGGATCAGAGACAACAATGAATTCTAGGCCATTTTGCTATAGACCCTACTTGTTCTTTTTTTATTATTTGTTTTTATTTATTTATTTATTTATTTATTTTAGTTTTTCGAGGCAAAGTTTCTCTGTAGCTTTGGTGCCTGTCCTGGAACTAGCTCTTGTAGACCAGGCTGGCCTCGAACTCCCAGAGATCCGCCTTCTTCTGCCTCCCAAGTGCTGGGATTAAAGGCGTGCGCCACCACCACCCGGCCTGATACTTGTTCTTTGTAAGAGTTTCTATGTAGTCACAACTTAAGCTTTCTTCTGTCCCTTGAATTGGACTGACTGTCGGCTGGAAACGTTTCCCAAGATTGTACTGTGTTTTAAATATGCTTACAATGAACTGTCAGGCATTAGGATTCTGATCCAGGTTGATAAGCTAATCTGCATGGGGGTTCCACTCTTAGCACCTCAGGAGTTGACTTCTCTTCCTGTACACCTGCAGTAACTCCCTGAATTTTCTCATCTTTAAAACAGCTTATTTTTTTCTTTCATATCCTTTTTCACATGTATGTGTGTGCCATAAAAATATTAAAAATTTTTGCATGTATGAGGAAATACATATGGCTGCAAGTGAATGTAGACATGTGTATGTATAGAGACTTGGTGTTGACAGTCAAAATACCCCTATCACTAAACAACATGCCTAGGGAGGTAATGCCTCACTATACTGGCAGTTTGGAGTTTTGAAGGTCTGGTGTTCCAGCTTGCTTTTGATATTCACTGTCTTCATATCCTCTGTAGTGGGAATGCACTTAGTCACCTTGCAAAACCAGCTATTACAAGAGTTCCGGGTATCTGAGCTCTGGTCCTCACACTTATGCCATCAATTTACTGTAGAAACTGTTTCCTGAGCCTGCTATAACCCTTTGGAAGGTGACTTTTACAGAGTCATATCCAATATTATTTAGTGGGGGCTATTTGTATTCACCTTTGATTGCTATTTTGAACAATATTCCTACAAAATACAAATATACAATTACACTGATTTCTAGTAGGAGAGACAAAATGAACATATATCCATTATTATTCTTGGAATAGTCTTTTAAAGAGATGGTCATGTGATGATAATAGTTCGAAAACACCTGTATGATTCTCCACCGAACTTTAACTTTTGTGTGCACCCATTTGGTTCTTTTCATGCTGAAGTTTATGTCTGTTGTCAATGGTCTCCTCCAGCATAGATCAAAGTAAGAATTTGCGATATAGATTCCAAACACTGAGGAAAGATCTAAGGCAGAGAATCAAAGAGGCATTCCCCAGAGGTTTCATTTGCTCATTTCTTCCTTCTGTGGTAAAGAACCAAAATGTTAACTTCCAAAGTCTAGGGAAAAGATTAACAGGAAATCACACAGAAGCAAATTTCATGCTTTGTTTCTAATTTACCATCACAGTTTGCATTCAGTATTCTCAGGAATTCCTAGCACCTAATTACAACGATATTATTTTTCTTTTACGCTACTTTTCTTTACAATAGGCTTTGTGCATTGAACGATTTGCTCAAAATATCACATTACATCATGATGTTTCATGCCTTTGTCATTTGTTTATTATAATAGTAATATATATGAAAAAAATCATTAATGACTAAATGTCCCCTGGTAGTAAGATGCCCCAAAGAGTAGAGAGACTGAAAGTTCATTCTTGTACTTTTAATTATAAATAACTTAATAATAATGGATTTTTCCTTTTTGTAGGAAGTGGTTCTTCATATGCAAATGATATCTTTTATATAGTTTTATTCTAAAGTATTCTTAACCTCCTATACTGTCTTGCACATATTTGGTTGCAGAGTTTGCTAGTGTCAGGAAATAGAGAAAGCCTAAACTTTATAAATAATGGATCTTAGTAAGATACTTAAAGAAAGATGGATGTAAATCAAATCAAAATTTTGTTTTTCTATTCTATACTACCATTCATTTCTATACTGAATCTTTTCCTGTTATCAATTTTAAATAAATAGTATTAATTTTTATTCATAACTCTGAGTTGAGATGATAGTGACTGTCTTGTGATGTCACAAATAAAGTTTTGGCATGATCTTGTTTAACTTAAAACAGCATTCTCTGTAAATACTGTTAATCTAAGTATTTGTTGATATCGTCAGAGATTTGTAGAATGAGCTGTGATTTCCTTGCCTGCAATCTGTGAAAAAGCCAAAGAACTAAGCATTTTCTCAATCATTTCACTCTCTTAGTTCTATAAGATGTATAGTTTTTATAAAATGTTATGTACTTCAGCTTGCCAATAGGTGTTGAATCTCTATACTACAAGTACATATCTTCTAGGGGAAGCTAAGAACTTACATAACAATAAACCAAAAGTGAATGTCTGTTTCCATTAACTTATAGATACTTTGTATAAATCTTATAGGAATATAGTAAAAGTAAATCATTAATCTCCAAATGTTTGTTTTTATTTCATCTTTACCTAGTTTTTTTTAAAAAAAATATTTTTATTTAGTATGTGAGTATTTCATGCAATATATGTCTGTCTTCCCACACTTTCCTCTCCACCAAACATCATGTTCTCTATTTCTCTTTAAAAAAATAAATAAAACAAATATACAGTCTGATCATATTGGCTGACTATGCTTGAGTATGTGGCCTGCCTCAGAATGTGGTGACATAACCTTTGTCAGTTCATTGACAAAAATTATTTGCTCTCTCTTATCAGCTTTCAATTGCAAATAGTTTCTTGGCCAGAGGTGGGATATCCCTCCCATTTCTACTCTTTGTTTGGATTTGGTCTGCTTGAGTTTTTGCAGGTGTTTAAGATGTTGTCACTCTCTCTGTGATTTTTCTTGTTGCCTTCTTCTGCTCTGTCTGGGATACACTTTTCCTTGATGTCATACACCCCCTCTAGCTCTTGATTACCCGACACAACTTGACTGTAAGACTATGTTGCAGAAGACACTACTTACTTTACAGATCATTAGCACCAACATAAGGTTATTGAAGGTATAATTCTAAAGCTTAAAGTCATAAATTTAGAGTTATATCAAGTGCTTGAAAATGTTCCCTGAAAAACGAACATTTGTTTGTTTTAAAATACCTCCTTTTGTAATGGATAATGGTTAATACTAAGACTCACAACTGGTCAAAGGGTCATGAATTAATGACACTGAGTTGTCATATTTTGATGTCATATATAAACTTTTCACGTCTACAATTTCTGGTTCTTAATTGAGCTGTTCATTACTGTGGTGATAACTGAGTCTTAAGGGGAAAGGCATGATATAGATATGCCACTTATATCTGAGCCCTCTCCAGTCCCTTATTCTCTTCAATTTGATCATTCTTGAGTCTCTGCATTAGTCACAATGAATTAGAATGAAAGGTTTCTCTAATGAGGTTCGAGAGATTCACTAGATTATTTATGTAATATTAAACATTTAGAAGGTAGTATAATACTATGGACTTTTAGTAAAATGATAGTTTGGAAGTTCTACCCTATATCGTAAGTACTATCCAGTCACAGATTCTTGGCTCAGTTTAGAGTACCAGGCCTAGGTCTCTTGTGGACAGGTTTTATGTTAAGCTAGGAAGTGGTTTGTCAATCCTGTAGCATTCATGTCATTATTGACCATAGGGCATATCTTGTCAGGCTGGCTATTTCTGTAGCTCACAGGATTCCGAGCTGGCTAAGACTGTTGTTGACTTTTCTCCCCCAGAATCCTGCAAATGCCGTGGTGGTTCTATAAAATCTTGGTGTTAATGATTAATTTTACAGGTCAGTAGCAGTTTAATTTTCTATGTCCCGTTGTTTGTCTTTCTGTTACTGAGTTAACTCGCTTAGGATGATGATTATTTTCAGTTCCATCTTTTTACTTGAAAATTGCAGAACTTCCTTTTTTTTTTAATAGCCGGATAAGATGCCATTGTCCCTTATCCATTCACCACTTGATGTATACCTCAGCTCTTTCTATTTTCTAACTATTAGGAATAGAGGATTTGAGATTTTTATTTTTCCTAGCTCTTGTTTCTAGCATATATATATATATATATATATATACATATATATATATATTTCAAACCTATTATACTTAAGGAAAAACAGAGACCATTAGAAATTATATATATATTATATACACATATAATATAAATTATATATCATATATAGTTTGTATATATTATATAATAATTGGTATCTTTATAAGGCTTATTGAGCTTTACTTTTTAATTTTTTGATAATTTTTTTTAGATAGGTGCTATTTGTGTGGCCCCATCTTTCATTAAACTAAATCTGTAGACCAGATAATTCAAATTCAAGCTTCTTTCTGCCTCGGCCTCCAGATTACTAGAATTAAAGTCATGCAATGTTAACCTGATTCTATTCAGAGTTTTAAAATATTATAACACATCCTTAAGTACATCATAATAGATAATCGTGTTTAAATTTGTTTAACTTTGTTTAAATCCTATGTAAATACAATAAATGACAACAAGTTACTATGGTTTTCTGCTAAGAACTATGAATTTTCAAATGTAGACATGGTTCATTTTCATCTGGCTGTCATTGTGTATTGACAGATAAAGATATAACTCTGGATGGTATCGAGAAGCAATAAAGTAAGTTATTTAGGAAGGAACAGAATTTCACAATGAAGTACTGAAAGTTCACATGAAGGCTCAGGTAGTAATTATGAATGTTTGAGTCCACTATACTAACAAATGAGTACTGCAGTGTTTTCTTAGTTGCATTCAGTCTTTCTCCAGTACTACGCATGGCAGTAGGTGATTCTCAGGCTTGGATTTCTAACTGATTAAACTTAAACAATTTCAGTGTATATTCAAAGAAAAATAATGCTGGGCAAATTTTACTTGTGAGCCAGGACATTATGCCGTTTAATAGTCACAGTTTACATATTTACAGTCTATATGGGCATAGCTTTGCATATTGCTTTACAGGTGTTTTTCTTTGACTGGCATTAAAGAAATGAGGAAAAAGTTTTGCGTCCTTAAAATTATGTAGATGAATAAATTTAAAGTGTCTTGAGATTATTCTGAAACTTCCCATTTAAAAATGTCAGCTGTTTTGTTACTTAGTCTGTAGGTATTTGTTGAGATGTTTCCAGGAAAAGGAGGATGTTGTTGAAGACAGATGAATTTCTGAGTTTAATACAGCTTCAAGTGCTACAGTAGGAAAAAC
Organism: Microtus pennsylvanicus; assembly: GCF_037038515.1. Lineage (NCBI taxonomy): Eukaryota > Metazoa > Chordata > Mammalia > Rodentia > Cricetidae > Microtus > Microtus pennsylvanicus. The sequence continues at coordinate 20,830,080 of NC_134584.1, forward strand.
AAACACATGCTAAAAGTATACGATTCACAGCATTTGAACTGATGATAAAAACTAGAAAAATTAATCAAACTTTTCTTCTTTGGGGGAACCAGAAATAAAATTTGATTGAGTGATCTGACAAGTTTGTATGAAGGTGAGGTAACATTACTCAGAGTTGTCTAGAGGAACAGAACTGATAGAATATATACACAGATATATGTATATACTATATATATATGTAGTCATACGCATGTGTGACGAAATTTATACATATATACACATACATGCACACATATTTAATTTACTAGAGTGACTAACAGGCTGTGGTGCAGATCATCTAAAAATGGCTGTCAACAAACAGAAATTCAGTAGTTGTTCAGTCAGAGGTTAGATATCACATCTGGTCTTTAGTACATGCCAGAATCAATTAGCCTTCAAAGAATTAGACTTCAACACCATTAAAGTGATAATCTTGCCAGAGAGATTAGAAAAAAAAAAATAGAAAATAGCTTGCTTTGTTTTTGTCCCTTCCAGGGAATCCAACCAGAAGGTGTGGCCGAGTTTTAAACTGGATCTTACCACCTCAAAACCTGAGTTAAATGTGGGTCTTCCTACTTCAAGTGATTTAATTAAGGACATCCCTCAGAGGTGTAGTTAATTTTAGAAGTAATCAAGGTGGCAACCAGGAATAATCATCCCTGTTTAGTAACTGAAAAGACTTTGTTTTGGGTAGAGAAACTTGAGGCAGGAAGGACATTCTGAAAAGGGTTAATGCAAAAAGTAAAACCCAGAATTGCAACATGGCTCCCACCCAGGAAGGGGGAATTGGATGGCACATGACACAGACAATACTATTAACGCTTTTCATTCTGAAGTTAGTCATTAGCCAATTAGCTGCCAGGGAATATGCTTCTCTTTTTTTCCTGACACAGGGTGACCATCTGCTCAACTACAGTGTCCCTTTCTGTGGAAACAGCTATAGTTCCTACACAAATTGATCTAGCCATTTGTATGAAGTAAATATTCATAATTTCATGAAACAAATTTATTTCATATTTATTGCCTCTAAAAATGTGGAAACAGCATAAGCTTAAAAGTTGACCAGTTTCACACAGAAATGCTAAAATTTACATTTAATAAAGTGCCCTTATTCTTTTACATCTATCAGAATATAAGATCAGATACTATAAATTTGAGGTCTGTAGACGAGAGGTGGGAGAAAAGTATGGAAGAGTGCTCTTGAACAGCTCATCCAGAGTTCTCTTTGAAGAGAATTTACTAGTAGTTCTGTGCACTTCACCAACGTAATAGATTACATTTCAGTTGGCATCCTTCTGTAAACGGAAATGTTCCAATTGAGTTACATAAAGTCTTTTCAACTGTAATCATCCATGAGTTACTGAAAATTGAATGAAATTTCCTCTTCCATGTCAAGATCCTCAGCACTAACACAGAATTGAGATGTATTCATTTGCAAGAGTAACACTAAGCTGATACTGCAGAAGTGATGGTGTTTGCAGAGTGCGATGAAAGATTCAAAACCCTGATTTCTGATTCAGTATAATTTCAGTTGCTAATTTGGTCAGAACTGCTTAATGCTTTTTCTCAGAAACTAACCCAGCATTTCCTTGTGCCACAGAGTCTGGAAAGATAGGAGAAAGTAGCTGCAAGCATTTTCTAAAAGCAAAGTGAACAAGCACATAATGCAAGGATAGAGAACACAGCAAGGTGTTGCAATGTTTAACTGGGTAGAATCCAGTTTTTTATAAGTAGAGTACATTTACAAAAGTATGTTCCTCATGTGTACTATACAGAGAGTCTCCGGTACCCATGTTCACGACTGACAGTTGCAATGTGAAATTGCTTTTTCTAACTAGAAGAATAAATGGTATCTATTTACAGTCAGACAAGTCATAACCTGGGACACATTTTCTGTGTGATGAAGAAGACCACAATATATTACATGTATAAAAGAGACAAGTGTAACAGAGAAAATGAATTACTTAAGAAATCAAAACAAATTATTAACACAAAATGGAAAACTGAGGTTATATCCTCTTAAAACCTGCCTGGAACCAGAGGGTCCATCAGTACCTGTTTCTTCTGTACTATTGTTGACACAGTGTTATCTTGGTCTTTGTTTGAATAATATTTCAACACAATTGGTACATCTGAAATCATAAGAAAACATAGAAATATCTTCATTCATATTTTATAAAATGCTCTGCAGATGATTTTTTCTAGATAAATTATTTTATTTTCACTCCCAATCTAACCTTCCATCAATGACTACTATGCAAAATACACTAATTTACTGATATGTTAAAGACTCTGTAATTACTTTTTAGAAAGAGGAAGATGGAGTCCCTCCTGATCATTCACACCATGATTTCAGAGAGAAATAATTCTATAAGAAATGATCACAGTGAAAGGAAGATGAAGGATGCTGGGATGAAAACCAGAAACTCATCTTTACTATTCTGATATTCCTTAATGCACATTAATGATCCAGTAAGAATATTCTTTTCAAATAAAAAGGATTCCTAGTATCTCCTAACATTGTTGATGAATTCTAATAAGCTTAAGGGTCAGTCGTCATTTAATGAAACACAAAAGATGAGTTTTTAAAAAAGAATCGTGTAGGTCTCAAGATCAATTTCATGGATGTTGGGGCACTACAGGGAATAGTAGTAAGACCTGGAACGACTATATTTATGATGTTTGCTAAGGTGCCATAGCAGCACAGTGCCTATGAAGCACCTGTGCTTGTAGCCACAGAAAAGTGCAGCACCCAACCTTAATCAAAGAAGTCTCTCCTTGCGGTAAACAGTGGTGAATGCAGAGACTCAATTCCACTCAAGATGCAGAGAATAAGCCAGAGAAATGGGCTCAGCCTAAAACAAGATTTGATAGCACAATAACTGCAATTACCTGTGCTGGTCCCACACAAAACTGACACTATCATCAATCAGAGAAGAATGGAGGGGAGTTTATCCTTTATCTATAAGATACTGGCTGTTGATAGATTCAGGAGGAGGGAATCACTCTCTTTAGTTTCTTCAGGTATATTTATTCCATCTGTTGAGTCTTATCTGGCTCTCACATCTGGAAATCCGCACAGCTGGAGGCACATCTGTATTTACACATCGGGAACACAGCTGGATCGGACAGCTTGATTTGCGCGTCTGGAACACAGCTGGATCGGACATCTGGAACACAGCTGGATCACATATCTGGAACACACATCTGGAACACAGCTTGATTGGACATCTGGAATACAGCTGGATTGCACATCTGGAACACAGCTGGATCGGACATCTTGATTTGCGCGTCCGAAACACAGCTGGATCACACATCTGGAACACACATCTGGAACACAGCTTGATTGGACATTTGGAATACAGCTGGATTGCACATCTGGAACACGGCTGGATCGGACATCTTGATTTGCGCGTCTGAAACACAGCTGGATCGGACATCTGGAACACAGGTGGATCGCACATTTGAATACACATCTGTATTTGTCCATCTGGTTTCGCGGAGCTGGATTTACATATCTGGATTCGCATATCTGGATTTGCATATCTGTGATGCACATTTGGATCCATGGTTAATCTTGGTGTGTGACAAAGAAAATGGACAAACGGACATGAACTCACAGAGAGATTCATTGAGAAGGGATAAGAGGACAGATATCAGGAACTTTTGGATTAGAGTAGCTGGTATGCAAGTGGAAATTCCTATGTAAAGTGGTAAACAAAAATTATAAATCAAGGAGAAGTGATAACATTTTTAAAATTATTCCAGAATTTATAACATAGTTATCACTTGTGTCATGCTATTGTTTTGGGTTATAATTGAGTAAATGGATATCGTATTTCTAGGTTCTAATGCAACGTCTACTGAGGTATGCTCTATAATAGTCTGACTTAAAAACTTGTTTATCTGGTTGTAAAAGTTCACTAAAGAACACTGATGAATTCAAACTTTTGTAAGAAATAAGTAAGTAAACAATGAACATAACAACTGCTTAAAGTATAATTTGTCATTCTGCAATAATAATTTTATGAGATTGAAGGAACATAAAAAAAATACTTGAAAAGCAAAACAGTGAAATTACAGAAAAGCATTTGTGAAGTTTGTCACCAAAAACTATCTCGACTACTTCACGTGTTTTGTTTCATGTGTTCCTAATTTTACAAAATATTTATTAATCTACTTTCTCAATGTGATATTTATATATTTAAACTGAAAAAATCCTGTATTTGAAATACAACAATTATACATTATAAATAAAAGAAGCATATTTAATCCTGATGGGTGCTGTAGCCACATTTTTTTGTAGAAATAAAGTTAAAAGAAAGGAAATTAGGATAGTGTCTAGCCTATGTGGACATTATAATCATGAGAACTTAGATATACTATACAATGTATTCAACCACTGTTGTTTGCAATAATGGTATATGAAAAAAGGATATTGATATAAAGTAATATAAAAAGTAACAACACCTGATATGTTCCTAATGGACACAATACTGTTCAGATTATGTAGGAACTGCAATAATCTAAATATTGCATTTGTTCTTTGGGGAAAATAATATTTTTTACAATGTATGTAACGTGTAAAATTCAATTTACTTTAAGGAATAAAAAACAGAAATTCACTTTGAACACTATGGGAATCTTAATGAAAGAGTATTCTGTAATAAACAATATGAAAAACTACAGTTAACCAGGGCACAGTTATAAATATAAAGAACTTATCACAGAAATAGTATGTCTAAACACAATTATCAAAAATGCACCTCCCACAATGTTTTTTTTTCCCTTGTATTTTATAATTTATTTGCTTATAACATTTTACTCTCAATTTTTGATTGAAAACATACATAAGAAGAGAACCAGAAAATGCAAGAAACCGGAGAACCCGACACAGAAATGGAAAACTAATTTTAAAAATGTGCATTTTATTTAAAACATCTAATATAAAGTGCAGTAATAATAAAAATTGCATAACCCCTAATACAGATTAAAGAAGCCAGTAATGAAATTTAACTGTCCATAATCCAGACTCTAAATGCTGTTTACACAAGAAATTTAGTATTCTTTGTCCCGATCATCTTTCTAAAATATCTATAGAAAACTGAGGCTTTTCATTTACAAGCACAGTATAATCATTTTTTTAAAATTATTTTAAGCAAGATAACTTGTGCTAAGAATGAACACCAAAATCAATGATGCAGGCTGATTTTGTATTTAAAGTTATGTTGTGATAATGTCACTTTGTTGACAGCCAGAGGTGAGATGTAAAATGCATTATCAAACCACATGTGACCACATATATAAAATATCTGAATAAGCTAAAATTGGCAGCAGAAAGGATTTGGAAGTGTAATTAAGATCTCTGTGGATCAATTGACTCCAAGTATAACGAGAATTTCAAAGCAAAAATAACAAATTTAAAGTTATTTCTAAGAATAATGAAGAATCACAGAGTGTCTACAAATAGTATTTTTTAAAAGGGAATGACGGTTCAAAACATTCAATGTTTCCTTCTGTAGCTGCAAAAAGACCTGAGAAAGTTAGCTTAGTTACAAGTACTTGAATAAAGCCTTGGTAAAGACACTGTACTAAACTTGTTGGAAACTAGGGGAGTAGGATCTTGACAATAGAATTCTGAAGTACAGGTTTCTTTTCTTATCCTGCTTAGCAATATGCTGGTAGCCCCATTTGTAGGGGCATACTTAATTCAAAGAAAGAGTCTCGTATAGAAAAATAACACTAGTTATTTGAAAATCTCTGTGATATATTTTATGTTTAGAGCCCATAGTTGATCATTACAGAATATGATTTTGTTAATGTTTCGCTTAAACCGTGTCTGATAACAAGCAATATAATTATAATAGAAATATAAATGTATTCCATTCACACTTCTTCTGTTTATTGAATTATTGTCAAATACAGGAAAAAACAATCACATCACCTTTTTACTTTTCTTATACTTGCAAAGGTATTGGAGAAGTTGGAGTTTAAATGCAACTTAAATGAAATGAAATGAAATGAAATGGCCAAAATTAGATCAATTTTAATCTATGAAATAAGGCAGTTCTTGTTTGTCCAACTAATTTTAAGTTTTAAAATCATGCACTGTTCTTACCATGTGAAAAGACAAATATGAAGACCATATGCATTTTCTTTTGAGCACCTTTTAAAACAAATTAGACATTCATGTTTACCTAGGCCTTACACACACACACACACACACACACACACACACACACACACACTCACACACATCAAACTCAGTAAACCAAAATTAAATTTTTCAGTATCTATGGACTAAGAATGCCAGTTCTTTATTTCTGCCACATTTTCAGATGACTTGCACACAACTCCACAGAGGTCATAGGTTAATAAATATGTCTCAGACTCATAATTAGAGTGATTAAAAACTTCAGCTTAAATTTTGGCTATTAAATTTTCATTCTGATTTGACAAGCTGTACCCCATGTTCACTATCTCTCTGCCAAAAATTACCTCAGAATAAATTCCTTAGGTAAATGATCTACAACAATGAAGATTTCCCCTTGTCTGAGAAGAGCATGTTTAAGCCATTCACTTCTGAATCTTTTGGGAATGATTCACCTTGTTAATTCATTTATTTTTGATTTACCATTTTAATTAGTCTCAATTTAATTACAATGGATTGAATTGAAATATCAAACACAAAGTTACTTGGATGAGAAGAATGATCATATTTTCTCAATAGGGAGCAAATTACTCATAGAAGAAAATATCCAAATAACTACCACATACATATTTGGGTATATGAGTTTCCAATTTTATTTTCTAGGGATTAAAAATTTACTTGTTTATGAAAAAGATGAGATAATTATTGAAAGTAGGTCATCTTAGCTTTCTCTCCCTAAACTGCTGAGAAAATCCACAGGTAGCTCTTACACATGTTTGGAAATCAACAAACACAGTTTTGCACATTTTCATCTCTAATTAATTTTTTCTGATATCTCTTATGCTTATTTTAATTTAAAATATTTTTATGTTTTAATGACCTTTTACAACAGGTAAAATAGGAATTGTACATTGTTAGAATAGTGATTTAATGTGCTTTTCTTTTCCCCCAATGGTTAGCAGAATATTTGATTTATTCTTGTCCTTACTTCATTCATTTCCCCACTGTATTAATGAGTTTTAAGGAACTGGTGACAATAGAGTATTTTCAGAGGAAAGAGTTATTAAATCTTACCACTTGGGAGATATAAATCCAGGACAATTCTTCTAGGACAGAAATGTTTCCTTATTCCCCACACTGCCTCCACACCAATTTATCTACTTAATGTTCATTCCCAGTTGTGAATAAAATATTTCAAATTTTATTATTATGACTTGTACAAGATTCCTAAATGAGAAGAGAATACAATTTTTCAACAGAATACAATATATGGCATTAGCATTCAATACTGCGTGAGGACAAATTTCTAACTTTGAAATTTGTAATAACATTGAGTTACATTTTATGTTATTGGGTAATCAAGACTCAGTATTCTACCGTTGTCTTTAATATTTATAAAATACAATTAAATTCAAGTAATATTTGTATTGAAAATCATTCATATAAAATATATTCTAATTATGGTTTCTATCCCATAATTTCTCAAGATGGTCTCCACTTCTCCATCCACTCAAATTCACAACCTTTCTTTCTCTCATTATAATACAGACATGCATCTAAAAAAACAACATAATATTAAAATAAAGAAGGCAGAATAGAAAAACAAAACAAGGAAAACTCTTGGGAGGCACCAGCTTGACTTATCAGTGTTCAGTGAGTTGCATAGGTGTTCACTTCCACAATAGGGCCTTAATATCGATTTACAGAGTGCATTTTGCAATTCCCCTGAGTTGTTTATGGGTATCCATGTGGTCTCTTTGACCCACAGCTTCGTTTGATATAAGTCATTTCAGGAACTGGAGGTTTCATTTAGTGTCAAGAGAGGTCTAGTTAAGGCATGTTTCCTCTGTTATTTGGTGATTACAGATTAGAACTCTTTCTTGGGTGTACAAATATTTAAGAAAATTAAGATGTATTAAGTTTTTATATGATGCCTTTAAAAACCCTTAGTTTTAGCTGCCCCTCCCTATATTCCTTCTATTAGCGCCCTCTTCCTTCTCTCTGTCTCAAATGTGTGACCCCAAAATATTACATATGGAAAGAGGTAGCAATCTTTAAGTCAATTTATGAAATAAAATATATCTTCTATTGACATTTACTTTTCCATATATTAAACATTTTATACAAGTAGAAATAAAAAATTTCACTAAAACAACTTATTGTTTTCATGACTTTTTCAAGAACTTTATTCAGTCCACAAGGTATTTTTTTTAATGTACGTACTTAAAAATGTGCTTAACCATTTGCAAGAGTACCACCTTTAAATAATCCTTTTGCTTAATTTTCAATAAGAAACATTAATCTAAATGAAGTTTGAGTTTTGGAAAGATATAGTCATTTGGTCATGTCATGCGCATTTCTTTTTGCCATGATCATTAACGAAAACAGGAGGTGGAATCCCCACTTCCTGGTAGTTTTGACGTTGTTTAGTAATGACCAAAATAAGTTAAATCTGAAAATTTCAAAGGGAGCTGTTTTAAATTTAGAAAAACGGAATCTGTGAAGGAGATATACAGGTGTGGGGGAAGCTTGTGTTAAGTCCATGGGACAGAGTTCAACATAGAAAGAGGTTTAGAAATGATGGACAGTCATGTTTGGAAAAGCCACATGGAAAAATACAATTTACTAAACTTCTGGCAAATTACATAGCTAATACAGACATACACAGACTCCTAAATGTGAACATATATGAGTGGAAGCTCCCCACAAAGAATAATGCTCACTAGTAACTTTAGACTGTCAAACAAACAAAAAATCCCAAATAAATAAATACACATATAAAAACACATTTACAGACAAATATTCCTTCCAGTTGCATGTAAAGTGGGCCCAAGAAACCCTACTCCAAAACACAGGTTATTACTATTACTTTGGTGTATCTACCAGAAATTGAGGGTAAGACTCTTGTGGTGAAGTACACACACCTCAATTACATTACTTAGAGGAATGAATTACTCTAGATCCTACAAATGAGATCAACATAGACTTTATATTGGACAGATGAAACTGATGAGTAACTTTTGCAATTTTCCATTTTGTGCAACCTATCATAATCTACAGAAAGCGCCAAAGTAAAATAAAACGAATTAAATTTATCTAACATAGATAAAGTCTCTCCATTAGCATTTTCTTTTCGAGACAGAGAAAAGAAAGTCAGGACAATAAATTTTAGCGTACAATTCAGGAGAGTAATATTTTTGGGAAAGGGCAGTATTTCATTTAAACTTTCATATGCCACTGTCATAACTCTTAAAAAAATAAAAAACAGGCAACAAAATAGAATTCATCTTTGTCTTCAGCCTTTCCATTATTAGACAATCCTAGTTTTTTCATTGTAAAATAGCACTTGATATATTTCTCATTAACTGTATATTCTGATTAATTAGTTAGATGCAAAATTCTAGGCTATTTCCAGTGTTACAGGGAAGTTTATTATGTGTTTATTCATTGGCACCATTGTTTCAATTGGGGCCTTGCAAATAAAAGACACATTTTCCCACCACTGGAAAATAACACAGGTTATGAAAGACCTACCTGTGAATGTCACATCAAATTCCAGGTAGCAAAAAGTAAAGAAAGGAAAAATGAACTCATGTAAATGCCTCACTCTATGAATTTTACCCTTAGTTCAGTAATTGTCCAGGTGTGTCTTATATACAATATTTGCACAACCTTTTATCTTAATTTTACTCATAAGATATATGCGTTAAACCAACAAATTAAGAGCCTGAATATGAAGCTATCCTCCATATCGTTAAGCAAGGAAGGCCAAATAATCACTCTCATACGTAGCAAGAAACAAAGAAACAACATCATGATAACAATGCACAAAAATACTGCAGACTAAGAAATAAAAATATACTTTTCAAAAGGTAGATAAAAGACATTATATTCAATGAAGGTTGAATGGTAATCATAGATTTCCATCACCCAGACTTTACCTGATCAAAAATTAAAAGAAGTTAATATCTCAAAAATGTCCATAAAATGCTAAAAGAGATCATTGAAGTAAGACATACAAAAATATAGTTTTGCAAAAATACCATTATATTATGAATTTATTAATATCAGTTTTTTTTTGAAGAGAAAAGTAAATTGCTGGGGAGAGTGACAGAAGTGTGAGTACTAAATATAATAGGTGTAAGATGGAACTTATGTGTGTATGCCATTCATGTAAAGAACATTCAAGAGAAAAACATAGCAATTAAAAACAATTAAACAATTAATGCCATACTATAAAAGTGATAGATATTTATCTAATTTATTTCATAAGTATTACTCAAAGAAATAAATATGCACTTCAACGAATTTTTAATCCTCTTATAAAATATTGACATTTTGCCTGCAATGGAGACAGCAAAACCCAGCAAGTTAAGACATGACGGGAGAGACAAAGGTCAGCATAAAGTTATCAGAAAAGGAGCCAATGAGAGTTCAAAAAATCAGAGCAGAATTGGTGTCAAAACACATTATATAACTTGTATTGTATCAGTGAAATAAAGAAGGACATCTTAAAAATTACTGTGTAGTGGATATGAAAGTTTTCACACCAAATAATACAGAATCAAAATATTTATAACCAACACAGTGGGAGATGCTGATATATATAAAACAGAAATTTCAAAAACATTTACTCATTTCTCCTTTTATGACAGGCAAAGCAGAATAATCTAGAGGGGTGAGTATTAATTTGAAAAATTAAAGGATTGTGATCAATAAAAATCTCAACTACATAAAACATTTTTATATTAATTATTTTTTCTAAAAAATAATATACTTTTGTCATATTATTTGAAAACTTCATCAGTGTTAGAAATGTTACAAATGCTCCCCAAATAAAATCAAATCATATGTAAATTAATAATAAGAAATAGTGGGCCAGTAAAAAGGCTTACAGGTAAATGATCACTGTGCACACTTTAACGTAAAATTGAAATACTTACTTTTCATATTTAAAATGTGGAGTTTTAATGTATCAGCATATAAAAAGAAAAAATTGCATAATTGGGTCAAAGTTCCCAGTTGGAAATATTGTGGGAAAATATTTATGCTTTGTAGCAAACTATAAGGTTTTCTAATATGAGGCTTGATGTTGACTTTTATCAAACTACAATAAATTGATTTTTTTCAATTTTATTAAACAGGATGAGAGCAGTGGGCCTTTTATGTAATATTTTATGATACACAGTCAACTATCATTTTCCTTGGAGTGGGAACAGATGAATAACCAATTATGTTTCTTGTCATATAATCAGGAAAAATCACAGTCTGGATAGTAGAACTGTCACTATATACTATAATGAGAAATTTCCTCCAATAAATAAATTATATTATATAATTGAATACCAAAAGTAGAACAGTCCTATGTCCAAAATTCATGAGATTTTCTTTTTTTAAAAAGAAATTCCATCAATATTGTTCATACTACTCTGGAATTAATGGTGTTTTGGGTCTAATTCTTCCTATCAAAACATCACCAATGAAGCCTATGTAAATAATAGCACTATAGTATATTTTAGGTGCTGGAAAATTATTATTCTGAAAACATTGATTCTAATTGATAAAGCAAATGCACTGATGTGATGTCAAAATATGTACTTGGGAGAGAATTAATACTTTTTTTACTGCAATTGTTATAGTTTTGGGAATCTGTAATTATATCACTTCTTGACTAATCTCTTAAGCATATTTCTAGCTAGCTCTAATACTTTGGTTAATCAATTTCTATTATTTTATATTTTACCACAAGGCTTGTGGTCTCCCAGCAAAGTTCCATCCGGAAGCTCATGTCTTTTCCTCTGGTTGCTCCATGACATCTCTCTGACTCTGCCTATTCTCTCTCTATATATCTCACAGTCTGGCTATATTCTGTCAAGTCATTGGCTGAAAGCAGCTTCTTTATAACCAATAAAAGCAACACACACACAGAAGGACTTCCCACACCATTTCCCTTTTTCTGTTTAAGTAAAATGGAAGGTTTTAACTTTAACATGGTAGAATTACATATAACTAAAAAGACATTAAGCAAGAATTACAGTTACAATATTCCCATGTTTATCTTTTATCATAATTAAGGAAAACTATAATTATAACCATCTATTCTTCAACTTCATCAAAGACTCCAGAAGGATATAATATTACCCAAGCAAACAGGAAGTACATTTTAAGCAACTTCCAAAACTTTAGAATTGACAGAGAAATCTTGCTGCCTGGGCTGTCACCCAAAGTTCTGTATTATTGGGGCACCCAGTCATCAGCCCAAAGGCACATAGTATCCAGCAGACTTTTTCATCAAACAGGACATTTCAAAGAGAGTTCCACCTATCTTGGCAGTTTTTCAGTCACATCTTTCTGTATCCTGCAGGATGTCTGGCAGACTCTTCAGCAACCCCAGAGGATTGTCTCACCTTTTTAAGGCTACTTCAGTAGTCATTCATCTGTGGGTCCTGCAAATGCAGTCAAACAGTTTAGGCAAGAGCAGCTTCTTGCCCAAAGGGCTAACAAAATCCACGAGGAGACTCTTTGAAGCCAAAGAGGCTTTATCCACTTTAAGTAGATCGGTACTGCCAGGAGCAGATGAGTCTCATTGTCATAAAAAGTCCTGAGCACTTAAAACATTTTAAATACCATATCCTGTAATCTTTGACAGATCCCAAAAATATATATTCATCTGAAATACATCTCTGTACAGCTAGAAAACCTAACTAAAATAAATGCAAGCTTAACTATTATTCATGACTTTCTATTAAGCTATATTTCTTAATTATACCTTATATTTTTAAACTAGACAGTCATAGAAGACTTTAAAATTAGCCTCCAGTTAATGGAGAAAAGACACAATCAGCAGTGTGTTAGATTCAAAACTAAGTGAACTCTCGTCAGGTGTGTTTGATAGCTACTAGGTTATTTTCACCTTGCTCTTATATCCCTTCATGAGACAGTAAGATCATTCTTTATTTCTAAAGAATGGAGCATGCCACTCCTTTGAAATACAATGTATGTTTTTTTTTTTTATTCATACCCTTGAGAAGCATTTCCCTAGGAGGCTGTGTTCGAACAAGTGGCCTTATCACTGGCACTTTGAGCATGGGCATTCTCCTTTAAAATTTTCATACAACTGAACTTTAAGTGGATGGGGACTTGCTCTCAGGGCACCTTTTTTTATTTTGCCAGTGCAGGACATAAAGTTTATTTTTAATGACACCGATACCTTTGACTATTGCATATACTTTGGTGCATGTTTTTTATGTAACCTTATAAATGCCAAGGTTTTTTCTTTATCTATCTTTAGATTTTTACAGATTTCCAAATTTAAAAAATATATTATTTCATATCCTATGCTCCCTATTTTGTTCTCTTTCATTTCAGAACTGCATGAGAGTTGTAGACACTTGCCAACATACTTTCTAGAAAACATAATATTCTTGATTTTGTACACCATGCAGTGGTTTATGAAGGATGATTTATCCAACAGTCATTTAAGTATTATATCAGTTATTTTGTGGTGAATTGGTATTTTAAGTGATAATATGACTAATGATCTTGTTTTACGCTATTTCAACACTTTTGGAAAAAAATTTTGCTACCACAAATGCAAATATATTTAAACTTTTGATAAGTACTATGGCATGTTTTGCTGAGTGATATGGACTTAATCAATGTATAAATATGCCAATGAACCATACTTTCTATAATTATTTTTATTACTTTTTAGGTAATCAATCATATATTTATGAAAATTTTTGTTCCCTCATCACTGATGCTAAAGTCTTACATTCATATATGTATGTGGATTTCTTTATATTTCTCAGTTGACATTTCATATTCAAATCATTAGTTCATTTGTTTTCTTTTATTTTTACATCATTTTTCCAGATCAATGTTAGAAGGTATTTATAAATATAAGTATTGCTTTCTCTTAAATAATGTACAACTTTGCTCTACAGTATATTTTGGAGGAGGCCACTAGCTAGTTTCCTGCCACTATCCCAGAAATAATCACACAGAAACTGTATTAATTAAAACATTGTTTGGCTCATTAGTTCTAGCTTCTTATTGGCTAACTCTTACATAATAATTTAACTCATTTCTATCCATCTGTTAATTGCCATGTGGCTGTTGCTTACACGCTAAAATTCTGTCATGCTCCAGTAGGGCTACATGGCTTCTCTCTGACTCTGCCCTTCTTTCTCTGAGCATTCAGTTTAGTTTTCCCCACCTACCTCTATTCCCTTCATGGGCAAAATATAGTTTCTTTATTAACCCATTATTAAGCAAGCATACAGAGGGGAATCTTACATAAAGTCTTTCATCTGCATTTGTTATTAATATATGTTGTGTTTGAGATAGAATGTTTAGCATAATCAACTTCATTTCCATTAGTATTACAAGATGTTGAATATTTATCATATATATTTCCATGCATGTATATTATTAATAATTCCCTCACCACTTATACTTGATGATTTGATTTCTATGCATATGTATTTTTAATGTACTTACAAACCGGCAGCATATGTTGATGTAGTGTTAATGAATTGATTGGTGTTTTACAATTTTTCCATGTAGTCGGTCAGCTAACTCCAATTATTTTTCATAAGGCATATGTTTTCACTGATTTCAGATTCTTCTTTACTGCATACTAATTTGTTCTACATAGTATCTGTCTGAATTGTGGTTTTCTTGCTTTTTATTTAGAAGCTTGCTGTGGTGGACTTTTACATATCACACTTTTGGTCTTCTCAGCTGTTGTGGTGAACAATCTTTATAAATGCAATTAATAACTAGAGTATCTTAAGTTTGAATTATTAAACTGACAACTGGATAAAGTTTGAATTAAATTAACCTAGAGGAAAATTCTATAAATCTCTGTGTTGAGATTCCTGGTTTAGAAACATGGAATGTCTTTTAGATATTCACTGATTTAAAATAAACTTATGGAATGCTTACTAATATATTTAATGAAATATAAGACTATGAATAAATAAATAGAGAGGACAGAGAGCCTTGAATGTGTATAGAAAGACGCACAGGAAGTAGTGAGTGACTTAAAAATTTTTCTTTTCTGATTTAGGTTAAACGTTCCATGTCTCTGATCAAAAGGGAAGGTCAGCTTTTAGGCTTATCTGATTTAGCAGGTTTTCTCCCCAACATTTGACTTCCAAGTCTTCTTTAGTAAATAGAATAGAGACTTAGTTAAAAACATACATTTGGCCCCTGAGAATGAACAAATGCTAAAGTGACCAAAAATCTTGCCAGGCGACCCCAGTGTCTGAAATGTGGGGTACTGATTTGTGGAGCCCTAAGACACAGAAGTAGTTAAAGGTATTAGATTCAGGTGTGACCCCCTACACCTACAGAAAAACAACATTTGGAATTTCAATATGGGGCACAACTACAGGTAACAGAGAAGCCATGCCATCTGGAGTTGCTGCAGCATGCAACTGCTCTTGCAAGGCTTGGTTCCAGCTGCCTAGGTGGGGACTCTGGAGGGCAACCTTCTGCTAGGGAATGGCTCGCCAAATGGAAACTGAGCTAACTGCTGATGTGCTGATGCAGACAAATCGAGAAGTCAGCAGGTTTGTAGAGATACCGGGAAAATTTGTAAGGAGAGAGCTAAGTAATATTTTTAAAAAGAAAAAGAAAAATCTTTCCCACATTAAGAAGGGTAATTATCAGAAAGCAGGGAATTAGGACTCTGAAATGCTACAATGAATGGCTTGAGAATGGAAAAAATAAATGAAGTGATACCCAGTTTAGCTGTGATTGACAATACTAGTTATCATGACTATCAGTTTGGTGATTCATATTTTATCTTTTTTTCTTTTACATTAAAGCTTTAATATCAAGAATTGGATTTGACAAGAACAATTGATTCGAACAGTGGGTTATGTATACGGTTACTAGTTATAAATTCTTTGTGTGTGTGTGTGTCTATTGGCCACTTGAATTTTTCTTTTATTTTAATTAATTTATTTATTTTATTTATTAAAGATTTCTGCCTCCTCCCCGCCACCACCTCCCATTTCCTTCCCCCTCCTCCAATCAAGTCTCCCTCCCTTGGTACTCACTCATATTTGGTTTCTTTTTTTTTTTTAATTGATAAAAGGAGAATAAAAAAAACAAATTTCCACCTCCTCCCAGCCACCCATTTCCCTCCCCCTCCTCCCACTCTTCTCCCCCTCCTCCCACCCTTCTCCCCGTCCCCCCACCCCTCTCCCCCTCCCTCTCCAGTCCAAAGAGCACTCAGGGTTCCCTGCCCTGTGGTAAGTCCTAGGTCCTCCCCCATCCGTCCATATCTAGGAAGGTGAACATCCAAACTGGGTAGGCTCCCACCAAGCCAGCACATTGCGTAGGATCAAAACCCCGTGCCATTGTCCTTGATATCTCATCAGCCCTCATTGTTCGCCATGTTCAGAGAGTCCAGTTTTATCCCATGGTTTTTCGGTAACAGTCCAGCTGGCCTTGGTGAGCTCCCAGTAGATCAGCTCCACTGTCTCAGTGGGTGGGTGCACCCCTCGTGGTCCCGACTTCTTTGCTCATGTTCTCCCTCCTTCTGCTCCTCATTGGGACCTTGGGAGCTCAGTCCAGTGCTCCAGTGTAGGTCTCTGTCTCTATCTCCATCCATCACCAGATGAAGGTTCTAGGATGATATGCAATATATTCGTCAGTATTGCTCTAGGATAGGGTCATTTCAGGTTCCCTATCCTCAGCTGCCCAAGGAACTAACTGGGGACCTCAGCTTTGGGCACCTGGGAGCCCCTCTAGGGTCAAGTCTCTTGCCCACCCTAAAGTGGCTCCCTTAACTAAGAATTGTGCTTCCGTGCTCCCCTATCCAACCTTCCTTTATCCCAATCCTCCTGTTTCCCCGAGTCCCCCCCTCCTTCCCTTCTACCTTTTCTTTCCCCATCTCCCCTTACCCCCATCCCACCCATATTTGGTTTCTAACCATAAATAAAGAATATTGAGCCTATAATTCATGATCCTAGAGAAGCTAAATAAGAAGGTGAACCCAAAGAAAAACATATAGGCATCCTCCTGGATATTAACCTTCATCAGGCGATGACAGGAGACAGAGACAGAGACCCACATTGGAGCACCGGACTGAAATCCCAAGGTCCAAATCAGGAGCAGAAGGAGAGAGAGCACAAGCAAGGAACTCAGGACCGGGAGGGGTGCACCCACACACTGAGACAATGGGGATGTTCTATCGGGAACTCACCAAGGCCAGCTGGACTGGGTCTGAAAAAGCCTGGGATAAAACCGGACTCACTAAACATAGCGGACAATGAGGACTACTGAGAACTCAAGAACAATGGCAATGGGTTTTTGATCCTACTGCACGTACTGGCTTTGTGGGTGCCTAGGCAGTTTGGATGCTCACCTTACTAGACCTGGATGGAGGTGGGGTGGGTGGTCCTTGGACTTCCCACAGGGCAGAGAACCCTGATTGCTCTTCATATTTTATCCTTAGAAATGGTTTGATAACTATGGCACGTATGAAAATTTGATTCATAAAATACAAACTTTAGAAAGACTGTTGATCAGATACAAGCCTTATAAAAGCCTACAATAAGAATTATATTATTATAAAAATATTATTATAATATTAGAAGAAAAGAAGAATACTCAGACACGGACAGAGGAGTTTAGATAAGAACCTACTGCACCACTTCACGATGAAACTGAAGAGGGGCGACACAAGATTATCAGAAAACCAACCTTAGTGAGTCAAGTTACTACACAAAAATGAGCCACAGCCATTAGAAAAAACCATAAAACAGTTTTTTCAATCTCTGACTTACCATTATATGAATGGTATCTTACTGACTTCTTCAGACGTTGATACCTAAGGGTGGGGGGGGGTTACTTTAAATGATGTAAAGAGAGTTTTGTCTTGTTAGGGGTTACCAATTACTCCTGAAAAAAAAAATACATAGAGGAGATTTTATCAACTATTTAGTATAAAAGATAGGTTTATAAGAATTCAACTACAAAATATAAATCAGGAGAGATCAATTACAATTTTTTTTTAATTTTCTGGGAGATATTAACTGACTGTGGCTTTATTGGATTAACTGCTTAAGAACTAATTCATTTATCTCAAACCTCACAAGTTTGAAATAGTGCTAGAATGTTACCAACTGAAATTGAGAGAGAAGTAACCGTGGTAGAAAATAAATTACAGGAAGTACATATGGATCATTTGGATTCAGAGTGTGATTTTACTCTAGTCATTCTACCTTCTCCCTCAGGGCACAGGAGGTAGTTAAAACATTAGTAGATTCACGTGTGGCCACTAAAGGCAACAAAAAAACAATAAACCAGGTTGGGGTTGCCCAGGCCTTTTTTTATTTGCAGCAGTCGGGAGGCAGAGACCAGTGGCTCTCTGAGTTTTAGGCCAGCCTTGTCTACAAGAGCTAGTTCCAGGACGGGCCCTAAAGCTACAGAGAAACCCTTTCACAAAAGAGAGAAAGAGAGAAAGACAGAGAGAGAGAGAGAGAGAGAGAGAGAGAGAGAGAGAGAGAGAGAGAGAGAGAGAGAGAGAGAGAACAATATTCATTCTCTTGAATTGCATAGGAATTTTCTGTCACAGTCTGTAAAATGTTTTCTCATTGTGTGTCTATGTCTCAGCAAAACATCTTCCTCTTTTTTATGGTACTCATTACATGAAATCAGAGTCCATAACAATAATGTGTTAAGTCAGTTTTTTCTGTCCAGATAGTGCTTTTTGAGCATGGTCATATTTTCATGCATTAATTTAGGACTTTGAAATATCTCTTATTAGAGACATGTTTCAATCTGTGATACAAAAATTACATTGCAGAAATTATACATTATATTTATTTTTGGAGATTAAATATGAAAAATTAGTTTGTTATAAACGTGATTTTTTCATATACTTTTCCATTATAATCTGAAAGAATTTTATTTTCACATGTCATATAATCATGTTTCTAAGACCCATGAAAATAGTAAGAACTGTGTATATTTTTTCCACTTATGTGTTGGTTTAAAAAAGATTTAATTCCAATTAGTTAAAGATTTAATTGTTATGTTTGCATTTTAGAAGCATGTATAATATCTGTCTATGTATTCAATAGTTATTTTCTTTTAATAATTATTTGAGAAATATAGGATGAATCAGTTACATTCATATGGGTTATTATATATATACGTGTGTGTGTTTTGCTCAGTATATAAATGTGTACATATATGCACATCTGTATATATATATATATATAATGTCATTACTGAGGCAATTACATTCAGGCATTATCAACCCTGAGGCTAAATTTTGGGTAATTCTTACTGGTTTTATAACAATGAACAGAGCAAATGCACCAAGTTTTCACTCCTACACATTATAATTTCTGCCTAATCAAAACATCATCACAGTCATTGAAATTCTGTTTCAGTATTTAGTACTTGCAGTTTTCCAATGGCTAACTAACACTTTAGCTAGAAAAAAATGGGGCCAATTTACTGTAAATTTCCAGACTCTATGAAGCATTCACTGCACAAAGGTATTGAGAAAGTCAGCTATAGTCTTTGAAAATAACAATTGATTTATTATCATTTGATCAACCCAGAAAAATCTATCAAAATTGCACCAACTGGAGCACTGCTGCTTTGAAAGAACTAAGAATTTCTCATCACTGTCAACATGCGTTATTTACAATAGATTTTCAATTTAATTTAAAAATTAAAAATGAATTTTAAATAAAAAGTAGGATATTATTGGAAACTATATGTAACTTTGTGAAATGTGCTATCCACAAAGCTAGTATGAGTCTTTAATAAACATTTGATTTTAGTCTTAATATTTTGTTTCAATTTTAAATCTTTCTTGTTTTCAATAAGTGTACATCTATTGTAAATGTTTTAATTTTTAGGATCATCTCATAAAAGTAATCTGTTGATTTCTCCTGTTTTATTTGGTCATTTTGCCTTAGTTGTTTTGTTCATCCAAAACAATAAGATTTATGCCTCTTTTTCTATGTAAAATACATCTAGAATTTTTATTATAATCACATTAATCTACATTTTCATCTATTAATATTATGTTTTTAGGAGTACAAATTATTTCAATCTCTGGTTTTTCTTTATATCTTGGGATCAACTGTCAGAGTGTAAAGGAGGAGGAAGCAGAAGAAGGGAACAGAATTTGGACAACTGTGGATGTAATGGAGATAGCCTTCCGAGATATGACTTCAGTGAATCAATGTAGCCTCATCCCAGAGTATAGAAATATATAGGATTAGGAATCCTGGCGATGAACCCGATTTTTCATTAAGTGGCATGCTTCCAAAGTAAGGCTGAGTTAATGACAGTGGGGCCCATGAAAATAGTGAGCAAATGTTATTTAATTACTATGTGGTCCACAGGGAAAGGTGTTTGCAGGGAACTATATCAAAGGACATGCTTGAGATAAGTCAGGCATCCAGGTCATTGTTTGGAGGAGCTTTCTAGACCTCTCTGGTGGTGAAGGAATCTTCCATGTTTCTGAGCTTAGAGAAAGCAGTCAGGCTAATGTAGACTGCAAGCCCCCACCAGCAGGGTTTCCCAACACCAACCCACAATACAGAAGGCATCTTCTATTTATTTTTGTGTCCTATAATTCAAGTTGTTTGTGTTACACTTTCCAATTAGTTAATTTTTCTTTGTGGTCAAGGCTTTCCTTATTAATTTTATGATTTTTATGCTATTGAAATTGAGATTTTTTTCCTTTGACAAACTAGGGTTAATGTAAGGAAATGCAATTGTTTTCAGTTTTAGTTTCTTATTTTAAATTATTTGTCTCTGTGTGGGCATGTGCTTGCGAATGCCTAGAGTGTGTTCTGCAAGCTACACTTTTATCCTCTGAATATGTCAAAAGTGCTCTTAACAGCTGCACCAGTAGAATCAAGATTTTATGTTTAGTTGAGCTATCAAATTTTATTGACTTGATGTATAATGACTTCTGGATGTCTTTAATTTTCTCCACATTGTATCATCTCATCAACATTCAGAAGTTTAATAACTTTCCTTCCCAATTATGGTTTTTCTTTTATTGTGTCTACCTGTTGATATAACTAGACATTTCAGGACAACATTAGTGAAAGTTGATGACATGGAACATTTTTTCTGATATTATAGAATTATTTTGACTACTACTGTTAAATATGATACCTTTTGACTTGTAACCATTTATGGCCTCAATTGTGTTGAAGTAACTCTTCTTATTACAAATATTGAAAGAGTTTTTCCTGAATGGAAGACAAGAGCCTCATACAGTTTCTTCACATATATTGTATTTTCTGATTTGATTATATTTAATTATCCTTATATTTCAGAGCTAAGTCTCTTTTGATTAGGGTATAATATTGTTTCATATAAAATGCATTTGGTTTTCATGTTCATTAGAAATATTGCTATAGTAATACATATTATTTTTCCATCATGAGCTGATAGACTTTGCATCTAGAAAATCAAATCTCTAGTAAATTTGAAAGTGCATGCTTTCATTTAAATCTTTGGGGAATTTTAGAAGAGATTTGCATAAGTATTCATGTAAACTTTCAGTAGAATTTAGCCCACAAGCTATTAAATCCTTGACTTTGCTTTAACAAGAGATTATTTTAAATTACATATAAATTCCTTATTCATAATGTCAATCTCTTCTTTTATTTCTTCATATATTTAATATGAATGATATGGTTCTTGTTAAGTTTCACCCAGAGACTAGCATTTTTACATTCGGCCAAAAGGACTGTTGTCTTAGAGATTATATAGTTTGTAGATGAGGCTTAATAGTATGAAATTAGTACTTGAAATAGATTATGTGTTATAGCCTTATGTATTTTACCTCATGCTAACGTTCTGTTTTTTGATTGCCTACCAAGGTATTGGGTTTTCTCATTCTCTTGATTCCACATATGGGCCTCTCTAACTGCATACCTTTGCTGTAAGCCGAGATGAACCTTCCTTTACTTTATGTGCTTTTCTGTGCAATTATATTACATTTGCAAGCAAAATTAATAGTTATAGTATGTACTGTCTATCAATTTGTCTATTTTGTAGAGATTATCTGGTTTATAGTACTATTCATAAATCAAAGACATCTCTGATAGATATTTGTGTAAGTGTTAATAATTGTAGCATTCTGCCTCATTCTTTGTTTTGTTGAGTCTGTTCTTTTTTATGTATTATATGTTAAAGACTTGTCTATTTCTATTTCTTTTTTTTTTTTTTTTTTTGGTTTTTCGAGACAGGGTTTCTCTGTGGCTTTGGAGCCTGTCCTGGAACTAGCTCTGTAGACCAGGCTGGTCTCGAACTCACCGAGATCCGCCTGCCTCTGCCTCCCGAGTGCTGGGATTAAAGGCGTGCACCACCATCGCCCGGCTTGACTTGTCTATTTCTTGTAATTCAGTTCTGTCATTGAGTATTTTTGTCTTCTATTCAATTATATATTCTCTTTTTCTCTTGTTTTTTTCTAGTCTCTACATTTTTTTTATTTCTTTCCACAAAAAACTGTTGCTATATATGTGAAGAAAAGTTGCATTCCGAGCAGATAGAACAGACTTAACATTGACCATACCATGGTTCTTCCTCAGGACAAAAAGCAAGTCTTAATATTTATTAAAACTGATTTCTGTTTCCATCAGAAGGAAATAAAAATTTCTACCTTGTGAATCTGCTTTACAATTGAATGTTTATAGAATCTTGTTAATAATGTCAAAAATTAAAAACACATGTCAATAGGGTGTATTATAATATCATCTGTATATAACTGTGGTCTAATTCAACCATAAAAACAGGAAATGATGGCATTTGGAGTACAAATATATATTGAGGACAATGCTCTCCAGGAATTAAAACAGTCAGAAACATATAGGCACTGCAAGAATTCATATGTGATAAAAACTAAGTGTGTATGGATGGAGGGGGGAGGACCTAGGACTTACCACAGGGCAGGGAACCCTGAGTGCTCTTTGGACTGGAGAGGGAGGGGGAAAGGAGTGGGGGGAGGGGGAGAAGGGTGGGAGGAGGGGGAAAAGGGTGGGAGGAGGGGGAGGGAAATGGGAGGCTGGGAGGAGGTGGAAACTTTTTTTTTTCTCCTTTTCTCAATTTAAAAAAAAACTAAGTGTATAGCAGAGACTAGCATAAATGAAATAGTGGGGAAGAAAGAATGAAAGTGTTGGTTAAGACAGTTGTCAATCACAAGCTTTATAATACTTGTAATATGTCAGACATGTATAGTGCATGGTGTGCTAACTAGAAAAAATTAATAATGCATGCTTGCAATTTTCTAGAGAAGAGTTTTCAACACAGAAAAAATTGATAGCATTATGATGAAAAGGATTTGTTAAGCAATGGCAATTAATTTAAAATGCATACGTGTAAAACATGATAAATAACATAAATGTATACAAATGTTATATCTTTTTAAATTTTATAAATCTATGAAGGATTTTGGTGTTATTGTAAGCTACAATGTTTATATATTGAAGGTTTTAAATGGTACTTTCTGAGGCAATTTATGTTCTATTAATAGTTTATCAGTGAGAACAGGAGACAATATCTCAAGTTAATTATAAATTAAATAATGAGACATTTATGTTTTAATATTTAATGTGAAAATAAACATTCTGGATAGAGTTACTTGTAAAATTACTAAAACTTAACATAGACAAAAGTCCATAAAAATTTTTTAATTATATTTTTAAATAAGTATGAGAATAGTGCAAAAGGGCAAAAAACTATGTAATTTCAGATATATGGAGAGAAGGAAAACATACCAAATATTTAAAATAGTTCTAATTCTCTGCAGTTTTCATTTATCTGAATAGTCAATAACCTTAAAGTTCAGTGATGAAATAGGTGACCCACCACTATGAAAACTAATCATGAATCAGCTTAGGTTTGAAGTATGAAGTTCTCATGCCAGGAAGTGATTAGTTTATTCAATGCATTATCATTGTTAAGTGGGATGTGTGGATTGAAGAATAATTTTATATAATAGTTATCTGTCAGTAGCTTTGACATTTGACATAATTTTTTAATATATGAAAAATTATTTCTTTATCTGTAACTTACATATTTTACTAAAACAATTGGTAAAACTATCACCTAAAATGTGTCTTTTAAATGTCACAGCAACAAAATTGCAGTAACATTTGTTTTTCTTTTTATTAATACAAGAGTTAAGACATCTGATAAATATAACATTTTAGCTAACACGTTTCAATTATTCTGTTTTGAATTCATAGATTATATGTTTATAGTAGTTCATACTGTCTAATTACATATATAATTTGATTATATATATTTAGATACTATATATGTTGCACCATATTACAGAAAAATATTTCTATTGCATTAAGAAAATTAATGTTTAATTTAGAAGTTTATACATCTGCCTAAAGAAGATCTGAAATATAACAGCACTAATAGACAAGACAACATTGAAGGAAAATCACATAGAGCCTAGAATTAGACAGAGAACTGCTAACAACTCATGACTTTTTAGAGAAGAATTATTCTCTCATATGAATGAGCCCCTAATTGCTTATGCATTTAAATGTTGTCATTCATGAAATGATGCACACACAAACAACACTAATCAGACTCATCAGGTTGTTTTTTTTTATATTTATGCATATATGCAGCAATAATAATCAAATATGAAGAGGTCACAAATTTGAGAGTTACTGGATGGGGGAATGGGAAGGTTTGGAGGCAGGTACCTTGTAGGTGTAAAGTAAGAAAGCCGAAGGAGAAAATGTTATGATTATATTTTCTTAAAATTCTAAAACATTTAAAGTAATAGAATAGAGAATTGGAGAAAAAGTTTATTTCAATAAAAGCTCAGCAAGAAAGCTGCCTAAATAAGAGCTGAACAGGGAGAGCACAAATAGACATGCCAAAGTGGAAGGGGAAAAAATTCTCAGGAGACTTCAACCCTAGAGAAAGAAAAACATGAGGGCCTGCTGAGAGCATAAGATACTGCCTTCTTGAGGGAAGAGCATAGCAATTGCTTATCCATTACTAAATGGTCAGCCCTGAAAAGGTAAATACAAGTAACACAGACTTAGCAGGTGAAATTTAGAGATCAATATGTATATTACAAAAATATATTTTTATAACAGCAATTAATAAAAAAAAACCAGGAATGTTAAAAAAGACAAAGGATAGCTATATTAAAGGTGTGAATTGCTGAAAAATGGGACAAATTTATGAAATGAGTAAAAAATGAAATGAGTAAAAACAAAGCTTTTAGTAATATACTGAGAAACTACTGTCTATATAACTCTGAGTTATGGTAGGAAACACCTATATTTTTAAATATGGTTTTACTAGTACTAAAAATAAAGCAAATGTGAGGGTGTCTGTCCATAGGTACAAATGAATGTGTCCTAGAGGCCAAATGGATTGGATGTCCCATGAAGACTGAGTTATAGACAGTTGGATGTTAGTTTCTGAACTTGTACAGGATACAAGTGCAATACGAGCGCTTAACTGCTGAGCCATCTCTCTTGCCCATGTGAACTATTTTGAGGATTGGTTTACATGACCAAAATCTTAAGAATTCCAGAGAAAGGAAATAAGCGTATTTTGGTACTCGTTTTATTTCTTCTTATTTAAACATTTAAATCAAAACACATTTTTGCTATTATGGAAGCTATGCAATAAATGTTACCAAACCAAACTACTACTAATAAAGTAGAGCTCAGAAAAGTAGCTATTAATTCTATCTACTTAAATAACTTATGCTATTAATATCCTCACACATATCTAATCTTTTGAAAGAAATTTTAAGTAAGCAATCATAATTTCCCATTATTTGCTGGTTTTTTTTTTTGTTTTTGTTTTTTTTTGTTTTTTTGTTTTTCGAGACAGGGTTTCTCTGAAGCTTTGGTGCCTGTCCCGGAACTAGCTCTTGTAGACCAGGCTGACCTTAAACTCCCAGAGACCCGCCTGCCTCTGCCTTCCAAGTGCTGGGATTAAAGGGGGGTGCCACCACCGCCCGGCTCCATTATTTGCTGTTTTGTTTTATTTTGTTAATTAAAGAAATTTTAAGATGTTCTAAAAATAAATTAATTTTGGTTTTTTATAATATTTTAATTAATTATTTGAGTGTTTTGCATAATTTGTTTTGACCAATCTCACCTCCTTTCCCCAATATCTCCCTGTTCCACCCCTGTGTCATTACCCATCTAACTTTCTGTTCTTCTTTCTTTAGTATCTTAAATCTAATTCCAGATAGACATAACATTTGATGTGGGATATTCTGTTTGAACTTGAGTGACCTAAATCACAACTTTGAACTAAAATGACTCACTCTTCATCAGTTATAAATAGGATAAGATGTTTGCCCCACCTTCTCCCTTTACGTTGGGATTTTTTGCAGGCTTGCAATTGTGCAGATCATACATATGCTGCAATCACCACTGTGATTCATATGTGCCATGTGACATTCAGCACAGCTTTTATCTTGAAATAATTGACTGTCTCTGGCTCTCACAGTGCTTTCACCCACCCTTAGAAAAAATTCATGCATCTTAAAAGGAATCAATGTTATATAGATGTCCCATTATGGAGAAGCACTCCACTGTCCTTTATTCTTTGCATATTGACTTATTGTGGGTCTTTATAATAATCACAGTCTTAGTTTTCTATGACTGGGAAGAGACACGATGATCATGGAAACTATTATATAATAAATGTTTAATTGACTCTTTCTTACTGTTTCAAAGGTTTAATCCATTATTATTATGGCAGCTTCCATGGTGGCATACATGCAGAAAAGGTATCTAGATGGGAGTTCTGAAATCAGATTTGAGGACAACAGGAAGAAAGAGTAACATCAGGCCTGGCTTGAACTTTTAAAACTTCAATGCCCTCTCCTCTGGTGGCATTCTTGCTCCACTAAGTTCATACCTACTCCAATGGGGCACTCCTAATTTTCAACTAGTTGCACTCCCTGAAGACTAAGCATTCAAATATAGAAGCCTGTGGTAAACATTCTTATTCAATCACCATCACTGAATAAAAACTCTTCTCTGATGAGGGTTGAAAAAATACAATAATATGTAACTATAGTGATAACTTTAGAGTTGGTATAGCACTATGTCCATTTAACAGAGTACTAGTAATAAGTTCTGCCCTTCAGTCTATCACCTCCTCATCTCTAGGTACTAGGTCTCCAAAATGTGCAGAGTTTGGGTTGTATGATCTATCATTTCTCTCTCTCTCTCTCTCTCTCTCTCTCTCTCTCTCTCTCTCTCTCTCATCTATCTAGGTAAAAATTGAACATCTTTTTTTTATATTTTGAGAAATATAAACAAACCATAAAATGATACTATTTCTTTTACTGTTTTCCTTTATTCTTATTTCAAACTTATTTGGTTATTTATTTTACATCCTGACCATAGTTTCCCCTCCTTTCTGACCTTCAAGTCTCTCCCTCCCAGCTTCCTTTTGCTGCCCCAATTTAGTTCTCCATTTTTCTTCAGAAAAGGTCAGGTCACCCATGGTTATTAGCAAAACATGGTTTATCAAGCTGCAGTAAGACTAAGCACTTCCCCTTGTATTGAGTCTGGAGAAGGCAAACTCATGAGGACCAGAGTTTCAAAGGTCAGAAAGAGCCCCGCTCCCACTGTTGGGAGTTCCATAAGAAGACCAAGCTACACCACTCTTCCGTACATAAATGCAGAGGGCCGATGTCAGACACACACAGGCTCCTTGATTTTTCAGTTAAGTCTCTGAGAGATCCTATGTGCCTATGTGAATTTTCTTGTTATGTCATTGACCCCTTAAAAATTATGGAATGTATCATTAATTTGTATGTCATTTTTGCTTAGATTCATGAAAATCTTCTCTGTATCATTACAATTTTAGTATATGTGCTGCCAAAAGAATCACTCTTCAATTTTTTACATCATGTTTCATTAAATATTGTCTTTGTACATTGAAATACTGGCTTTTAAAAGATTTTCAAAAAAGATTTTTCATGAAATTTTCAAGGATCCTCCCCTTCTCACTTTTCTCCCCCCATCTTCCCTTATCCCCACCCCCGAGCTCCCAATATTTGCCTGGCAGTGGGAGAATATGAGCAGGGGAATCAGGACCATGAGGAGTGTGCCCACCCACTGAGATGGTGGGGCTGATCTAATGGGAGCTCCGCAAGGCCTGCTGGACTGGGACTGATGAAACATGTGCTCAAACCGGACTCTGAACGTGGCGGTCAATGAGGGCTGACTGAGAAGCTAAGGACAATGGCAATGGGATTTGATCCTACATCATATACTGACTTTGTGGGAGCCTAGTCTGTTTGGATGCTCACTTTCCTAATGGAGGGGGAAGGACCTTGGACTTCCCAAAGGGCAGGGAACCCTGAATGTTCTTTGTAATGGAGAGGGAGGGGGGAGGGGGTGGGGAGAAGGGGAGGGAAATGGGAAGAGTGGAGGAGGTGGAAATTTTTAATAAAAAAAAATCAAAACTTTAAAATATAAAAAAAATGCTATGAGGAAAAATAGCTAGATCCTGAACAACAATATGTAGATTAAAATGTAAAATCTCACACTGCTGAGATACAACAAGAAAACCATTGACAATGAAATGATTAAAATGGAGCACTGAAATCAGGAATGGGATGTTTCTGTTCCTTTGTTTAAGAGTGAGATAGATAACAACTTCAACCAGAGCCCAGCACTGAAGAATTAAAACTTAACTGTTTTGCTGAACTTAAATTGTTGAATAATAATAGAAAGTGTAAAATTGTTTGGACTACATATTTCCTTTTAAAAATATAACTAACATTAATTTTTTGTAGGTCAGTGTTGAAGATGTTTACATATGAATATAATATATGTTTATCAAATAAAGCCTAAATTTTCTGCTCTCCAATTCTTGTTCTATAACTCCCACTTCTTATGTAAGCAGTGGATTATATGATACTGGGACCACTGATGCATTTCCATCAACTTCTTTTTGTAATGCATACTTGTTTTTGAATTTATGGAGCATTTAGTGCTTCCAAGATTTGAAGTATATAGAATTTAGTAAAAATAAGAATTTCAGAAAGATTATGCGGCCTTCTTTCTGAATTTAACCCCAAAGAAAAATGTAGTAATACTACATTCTCACTTTCCCTCATTTATGCTTGAAAAAAAGTAATTTATCTTTACAAAGAATTGAAAAAAGATACCTATAGCATTCCTAGGAACATGGTGATATGAAATACATGGTATCTAAAACTGGAAAACATTAATTTCAATACAGAGGTGAATGTCAATTGCTAATGTGCTTCCAGTTTTTTTGTTTTTATCTGTTTTTAAGGAAAATTATGAAACAATCTAGGTTTATGCTGGTGCTACATATGCTCATGGTTGCACAGCAGGGAAGCACAAAGGTATAACCACTGTACAGGTGCAACTCAAACACACCGAGCTCTAATGGTGCCAGGTGCATTCCCACATGTCAGTGTCTGGTATTCTGATTATCCAAGTAGAAAGATTCGTTCTTGGCAGCACAATGCTACAGTGTAGCATTATATTATTGTTCTCAATAAAACAGAAAAGACAATAGCATTTCCATCCTGAACAGACAGAACAATAAATACTAAACAGAAAACAATTTACAACCTATGCCACTTTTATATTTATGACAAAGAAATTCTATGGCCAAGAAGAAAGATCTTTATAGCTTCCCAGTTCCATAAGATACCTCTGGCACAACATTTACAAACCCCTTCTCAGCTGCCTATGCATGTTACATAATTAAGCTGTGAAGACATTCTCAACATCACTACACTTTTAGAAAAGTTGCATTAGTTCATGTGAATTCAGAAGTTACAAGGAACACTAGACCTTAAGCATTGACAATTTAAGTATATATTCTGTCTTGTTTCCCTTCAATTTATATTGCAGTTTTACCATGCTCATAGATCTAGACCATATTTATTTTATTTTCAAGTCACATATTGTTTGTTTTTTTTAACTTTCTTTTTGTTTTATTGAGAAAAAAAACAATTTCCGCCTCCTCCCAGCCTCCCACTCCTCACCCCCCCAACTCCTCTCCCTGTCCCCCTACTCCTCTCCCCCTCCCTCTCAAGTCTGAAGAGCAGTCAGGGTTCCCTGCCCTGCGGAAAGTCCAAAGCCCTCCCCACTCCATCCTGGTCTAGGAAGGTGAACATCCAAACTGGCTAGGCTCCCACACAGCCAGAACATGAAGTAGGATCAAAACCCAGTGCCATTGTCCTTGGCTTCTCAGCAGCCCTCATTGTCCGCCATATTCAGAGAGTCCGGTTTTATCCCCTGGTTTTTCAGTCTCAGTCCAGCTGGCCTTGGTGAGCTCCCAATAGATCAGTTCCACTGTCTCCGTGGGTGGGTGCACCCCTCTTGGTCCTGACTTCCTTGCTCATCTTCTCCCTCCTTCTGTTCCTCATTGGGACTTTGGGAGCTCAGTCCAGTACTCCAGTGTGTTTTATGATGAAGCATCACTCAAGATATAATTTATTTTAAGATATATTACTTGGCTATTATAGATGACCGAAGGTGTCATGGAGAGGGACACTGAAACTGGCAGATCAAAGACTGGAGATAAATCCTTGTCTTCCCATTTTATTTTTAGTTCAATTTCGGGATTATAATATAATTATAATTCTTCTCCTTTCTATTCCTCTCTTCAAATCTTGCCATAAACCCATCCCCATTGTCTTTCAAATTCAGTTTCTTTTTATCTTGCTTATTATTATTGGGTATACATGCATATATTTGTTAGCAGTCTATGCTG
Organism: Microtus pennsylvanicus; assembly: GCF_037038515.1. Lineage (NCBI taxonomy): Eukaryota > Metazoa > Chordata > Mammalia > Rodentia > Cricetidae > Microtus > Microtus pennsylvanicus. Next base: position 20,861,026 of record NC_134584.1, read on the forward strand.
AGGTTTGTCCTTCCTTCCCTAGCACTGGATTCTTGTTCTTTGGGTACAGAGTGTAGACCAACAGCCCTCTGGGAAATCCATGGGACTCTAGTACCAGGTGTGGACTGTTGAGCCATACAGTCTTGTGGACTGAATAATTCTGGAGTTCTATTATTTTCTTTCAGGAGACAATGCTTGTTGAACTATCCAGATCACAATCTGTGTACCACTCAAATAAATCTCCATTGTGTGTGTGTGTGTGTGTGTGTGTGTGTGTTTATGTACATGCACAAGTGCTTGCATATACTGCAAGAACATTTGAAGATGAATACATTTGATAATCCTGATTCACATAATGTGCAAGGCAAGAAATTTAATAACTCCTAACTGAAAGTTTCTGCACTCCAACAAGCCTCTCTGATGATGCAGTAATCCAAATCTGACCAAATCAAATCAAATTAGAAAAGCCCAGGTCTAATGTATACAAATGCTACTGGGTGACTCTCCACCCCCTCCCCCCAGAGAGGAGACAGGAAAGGAAGATTGGAAAACTGTGTGCTTGTTCTCTGGGGAGGGGCAGTTTAAATACCCTATGGAAGTGGTCTTGAGCATCTCTAGGGAAGGGTCAACTTTTGGCAGGTTTTGTTGGGGGGCAGAGTCTACAATGGGGCAATTTTGAGGGGGAGGGAGCTGGAGTAGAGCCTCCAAATGAACATTCCAGACTCTTTAGCTATATGAAGGCCAGGGGAGTGAAGCCTTCACTCAAACATTATATACTCTTTGGGTATATGGATGCCAGGGATTGGAGTGAAGCTTCCGCCCAAACAGGAATTTACTGCAATATCCTAAAGATCCTCCAAGAAGACACATGGCTAAATATGAACTTCCTCCTGGAGGCTTACCTTTAGATATGACAAAGGCACCCACACAGTAAAAAAAAAAAAAATGCCTTTCACTTCAACAGTTGACTGGTTGCCTGGTCCTTGCCTAGACTAAACAACACTGGGGGTTTGGTTGTCTCATTTTGCCAGGAAAGGAAGTCTGAACCCTACCCCCACAGGAAAATTTTTCAGTCCTCCTGGGCCTAAAAGCTAAAGGCAAGTATTTAAGACTGGTATTCACCAAAGGCGACAGAGGAATTTGGGACAGACTCATTTCTTCTAGTTACTTATCCCTCTTAGATCTGTTTGCTGGCATTTGATGACTTAAGATATTATAGCTAATTACTTCATTTGTTAAGTTTCCTGCTAAAAATACAGACAGGTGTGCCTTTTCATAGGCTTTATAGTCCAGAACTAACAGGTTTCAGATGTATCTTCAGAGGCTCAGAGTTTTCAATTTCCTTTAATTGTCTTCAAAATTTCATGCCTTTTAACCTAAAGCCACAGTCTTTTGCTAAGACACTAAGATGTGGATCTGTTCCAGCTGTCTTAGATACCTGCTTGTTCCTGAGGAAAGTTCTGCTCCTCTATCAAGAAATCTGGTCTGCTGAAAACAGTTTCCAGAACCTATTTTATCCCACCCATTTTCATGCATATTTTACAGATCACTCATCCTGCCTGGGCTGAGGAAAACCTGCAGAGGGTTCTCCAGGTATGCTAGCACCTGTAAGAACTTCTGGGACTTCTCTTGCAACTCCTCTCCAAGCTCAAGTGGCACCTTCCCAGCAACTAAAATCTGGTTTTAAAGAGCATATCTCTGATCATATCTCATTCATTCACACTTGTCTCTCCTGTACAACCAGGGCACTTTTCCAGTCCTTTTTTTCTGGCACTTAGCACCTTTCCCATGACTATCCACATTTATGGATTGGATAATATCAATATTTTTTTTTCTCCTAACAACCTGCCTTCTCATCCATCTCAAGGAACAGATGCCTGAGGTCTTTAGAATGACAGTTACCATATGCCTCGCCTGTTGAGTATGAACCCACCAAGTCCCAACTTGCCCCCTCCCCCACTTTGTTTCATGCCCGCACACAGAAAATAGTCAAAATTGAACTGGCATCCCTATACTTCAAGAGTCTGGGATGTTTGGGTGGAATCGTCGTCACTCCAGCCCCTTGCATCCATATACACAAAGAATATGGAATGTTTGGGTGAACGTGGCATTCACATACCTGATGTGGAAGTCCCCTTTGTATGATGAGATTAACATAATGAATAAAGGTACTGCTTTGGACTTACGGTAGGGCCTAACTTAGCTAGGCAGGGAAAACTAAGGAAAGAAGGGCCGAGTCAGAGAGAAGCCATGGAGCTGCTGGCTTTAGCCCGCAAGCTACAGCCACGTGGCGATACACAGATTAATAGAAATGGCTTAAATTAATACGAAAGAGTTAGCCAATAAGTTAGAGCTAATGGGCCAAGCAGTGACTTAATTAATACAGTTTCTGTAAGTGATGTGGGAGTGTCGTATATTAATCTGTTGATTTCATTGGTTAAGCAATAAAGAAACTGCTAGGCCCATTTGATAGGCCCACCCTTAGGTGGGTGGAGTAAACAGAACAGAATGCCAGGAGGAAAAGGAAGTGAAGTCAGACTCCGCAGCTCTCCTCTCCGGAGCAGACGCTTCAGAGAGACGCCATGCCCAGCTCCGACCCAGGATGGACTTAGGCTAGAATCTTCCCGGTAAGACTGGTGCTCACAGATTATTAGAGATGGGTTGATCGGGATGTGAGAATTAGCCTAGAAGAGGCTAGATAGGAATGGGCCAGAGCAGTGTTTAAATGAATACAGTGTCTGTGTAATTATTTCGGGGTAAAGCTAGCCGGGCAGGCGGCTTGGGGTGTTGGGGACGCAGCCCCGCCGCGCTCCTTATTACTACAAATGGCGCCCCACGTGATGGACTAAACCCACTTACAAAACCTGAGAAGGCTTAAAAATAATGGAGAGAGAGTTTAACACAGATTTTTGCTGTTTGTTGGTGGTGTGCTGTAGAGAGATTTCCTGATTCAGCAACAGCAGCAGAAAAAAAAAGCTGCATTATTTTAAAGCGCGGCTTCCTGGGGCTTTGCCACCAGTGCAAACTCTGGCTTTATGTTTGTGTTCCCGCTTGGGATCGGAAGGAGAGTGCTCTGAGACCGTGACGATGACTCAGAGCTCCCCGCCTGCTCTTGGGCAGAAGGCAGAATCAGGCTTAGGCAGGCGGAAGAGCATGGCGGATTCCTGCCGCCATACAGGGACGTGTTTTCAGACTGCGCAGTGCTCTGCGTGTCAGATTTGGATGTTACTTGGATGAAAAGAATTTCTGTGCTGCACGCTCAGTCTCAGAATTAAAGTGCTGAGTGCCGCTCCTACCTGGCGGCCCCAGAGCTAGCACAAAATGGTACGTCCTCCACTTTGAAATTTTCCTGACTCAGTAGCAGGAACAAACCTGTGTTGTTTTAAAATGCCGGCTTTCTGGGCCATCCTGCCAGGGCAAACTCGGACTGTTTGAGGCAGGAGGGCCGGCTACTGAGAGAGGACTTGAGTGTTGTCTGTTGTAGCTTGCTGGCTGGCAGGGACCTTGAAATGCCATAGAGGTGTGGCTATAAACATGGCTGCAGCCTGTGTATCCGCCATGAGGCTGGAAAGCTAAGGAATGGACTGGATCTAGCTGGCAAAGCCAAGCCTTTAGTCCTACTGATATTGCTTGGTAAATTAAAGACTCATGTGGTCAGAAAAACAGAGAGAGATACAGTAAAGAGAGCGTCAAAGACAAAGAAAAATTTTAAATGATTTACTGTGTGTTAAAAATATACGCAAGCTAAAAGTTAAAGTTCTTAAAGTAAAAAAGAAAAGGAAGAGAGTTGTTGTGTGTACACACCTTTAATCCCAACACTTGGGAGGCACAGGGAGATAGACCTCTGTGACTTCAAGGTGTGGTAGCACATGCCTTTAATCCCAGTGCCTGGGAGGCAGAGACAGGTGGATCTCTGAGAGTTCAAAGACAGCCTGGTCTACAGGGTTATTCCAGGTCAAAGATATGCGCTCAAAAAGCAAAAAGTTAACCTAGGAATGTCACAGCTTACATTCTTAAGTGCCTACTGATTTAAAGGCGCAAATCAAAAGTGCTCCTGGATAGTAAAAAATTACAGATTCACAATAGGACAGATTCAGACCACTAAATGAATCACACTGTTGGATAAATGTACGTTGGCTTGGGAGAGAGAAGAAAAAGAATATAGAGAATAAAGTTAATGGTTTAAAAAGAAAAAAGTAAAAGAAAAGTCTTTAAAAAGACAGAGTACAGATAGTTATAGATATAAATAAAAATAAGCCGTGTAAAAATGGAAAATTCACAGAGAGTCTGGATTCTTTGTATTATTGTGTTTTCTTTAAAATTTTTGACTGTGAAGGAGCTAAGTACAGAGAGAAATTTCATTATATGGGCTGCCCAGTGGAACCAGAATGGATATCATGAGGGTATGATTTTAGAATTTGGATCTAAGGATATGATACTTTGGAAAAGAGATTCTTCTTTTGTTTTCACAGAGGATGAGACCCTGTTCATTTCTTCTATTCCGATTTGGTATGATGGACCACATCCTCCTGAAGGTTTGCTGTGAACATCTTCAGAAAATTGCTTTGCTCAACTGCCAACTGAGATGAAACTAGCACACAAGTTATACCATGAAAGATCTAATTAACGACGCCCCCATTCAGCAGGAAGCAGTTTGGAGAGAAAAAACTGCGCCCATGTTCCCAAATATTGTTTATAAATGTAGTTTTACATTTAAAGGGGGAAATAATATAGGTATGAATAATTTGCATTGGTATGGATTTTAAGGTCAATTTTGTTATATGTATATGTATTTCTTGATCTTGATTAAGGTATTGTGATTGTGTAGTTCATTTAAAAATGTACTGTATAATTAGGAAATATAAGTTGTTGATGGATAATTGTAAATAATAGTCAAGTTTGTAGTCATGTTAGTTAATATTTTCTAGATGTGCGTAGATATATTTTAGATAGGCATTCTTCATATTTTTCAAAGATTATAGAATATGGCATTTTAAATGTTTTAATAACTGAGGACTTTTCATGACAATGGCAGCACCAATCTACTTCGAGAAGAAGATGGGCATCGAAGAGGCTCGTTATGGAGTTTGATAGCCATTTGGGCAAGAAACTGCTCTTGCCTGGACTATTGCATAAACTGGACACAGAGAACCCACAGAGAGAGGACTACTGAACTTGCCTAAGGTGAGATGATCTTTCGGGGTTCCTGATTCATGAAAGAGTCTGCAAGACATTCTGCAGGACACAACAGATAGTGACTGAACTGACTTTGAATTTTCCTGCTTTATGGAAATGTCTGCTGAATACCATGGGCCTGAAGGCTGAAGATGGATGCCCCAACGGTACAGAGGAACTTTGGGTGACTGTCCAGGCAGCGAGATGTCTCTGTCATTTCTAGAGTTTTCTTATTTCTTGTTTGCTTAGGTAGTATTATATCCTTCTGGAGTCTTTGCTGGAGTTGAAGAATGAATAGATAGTTATAGCTTTCCTTAGTTATGATAAAAGATAAAATAGATATAAATATTGTAACTGTAATTCTTGCTTGATAACTGTTTTGCTATATGTAATTTTACTATGTTAAAGTTAAAGCCTTTCTTTTTTTTTTTGTTTAAACAGAAAAAGGGGAAGTGATGTGGGAGTGTCGTATATTAATCTGTTGATTTCATTGGTTAAGCAATAAAGAAACTGCTAGGTCCATTTGATAGGCCCACCCTTAGGTGGGTGGAGTAAACAGAACAGAATGCCAGGAGGAAAAGGAAGTGAAGTCAGACTCCGCAGCTCTCCTCTCCAGAGCAGACACCTCAGAGAGACGCCATGCCCAGCTCCGACCCAGGATGGACTTAGGCTAGAATCTTCCCGGTAAGACTGGTGCTCACAGATTATTAGAGATGGGTTGATCGGGATGTGAGAATTAGCCTAGAAGAGGCTAGATAGGAATGGGCCAGAGCAGTGTTTAAATGAATACAGTATCTGTGTAATTATTTCGGGGTAAAGCTAGCCGGGCAGGCGGCTTGGGGTATTGGGGACGCAGCCCCGCCGCCGTCCATATTACTACACTGTATAATTATTTTGAGTCTAAGCTAGCTGGACGGCCAGGAAACAACAAACAACCTCCCTTCTCCTCCATCATACTCCAAAGAGTATGTAATATGTGCATGAAGGCTTCACTTAGCTGCTGTCATCCATAAGTCCAAAGAATCTGGAATGTTTGGTTGGAGCCTCCACCCAAGCCCTCTCCCCCTCAAAATTCTTCAGTCTAGATTCTTTCCCCAAGAAAGCCTGTCAAACAATGATTCTTTCCCGGAGATGCTCAAGGCCACTCCCACAGGATATTTAACTGCCCCACAGAAACAATCTATCTGGCAAGCCCAACTACCTTGTTTTTAAGGAAACTTTTGCTGCTGTATTTAGTAAATACATACTTGAAATTCGCCAAGTTTCTGCTTGGTGAAAAGCAGAGGCTCTCCGGGCATTTCTAGGGATTCCATCAAGTCCTAATCTTGGACTGATGAGATATCTACTCTCCTGGAATGAACATATGTATCTCTTTGCCTTATATTTAAAAGACATCCATTGTTAGTGTATATGAAACACAGTCTGTAAACCACTCTAATAGCTGTCTGATATACATACATACATACATACATATATACATGTATATACATATATGCATGTGTATATCAGGGATTATGTATATATAATCAATTGTTTTCCTTCAGTAAATTCTAACAAAAATGAATATACAAATATATAAGCACATAAAATAAGTCATCCAAGCAAATATGTTATTAGATATATACAATTGTTTTCCATTCAGAAATATCACAAGACTTATGTTATCACCTCTACATACAAATGCAGGAAATAGATAGACAATTTAATGAAACAATAGAGTACTCTTTTCTACTTTTATGATATGAATACTTCAGATGATTTTTCTTGTTACTGATACCTTCTTGTTATATTTTGACCATTTAACAGGCTATTTCTCTGCATCATTACAGACAGGGCTGCAGGCAGCCTAGGTTGCTAAGTTCAACACAAGGTTGACTATAGCTGTTGTAAGCAATTTAGTCTCTACTGAGATTCAGCTCAAACTCATAGTTAACCTTCAGCTTCTAGTTTATCTTAGTTCAACATGCTTTGCAGATTCTTTGAAACAATGCGTCATTTACATATTTTGCCACAGTACAATTTAAGACCATAGTTATCAGAGTATAACAGCAGTACAATTATTAATTTCCTGACCTGAGGCCATGGTCCTTCTAAACAAGTTAGAAGTACTTTGTGGTGGACCAAAGCAGAATAATACTCAAGAAAAAATAAAATAGCAACTTTGACTAATGACTAACAGATGAGCAAACTAGTGATTGCTCAACTGAGTTTTAAAAATATGAATACATAAAGAATAAAGTGTTTGCATGTGTATATATTTGTGTGAATTCATACACATCCAGATCACATGCCTGGAAGAAAGAGGAAAAAAATTGTTAGAGCAACCAACTTCAGGGATACTTAAATATTAAAAAGAGAAAATGCCGAGAGCTGTGCACTTTTTATCTTAGCTATTTTGTAGCTTTTAAAACTTTGTACACTTGCAAGTATAAGGTATTAAAATATAGTTTTTATTTTTTGAGAACAAGATAGAAAGAGAAATAATGGGAATATTGAGCTGGAATATCTTACAGGTAATAATGAATGTGACACATGAGATATAAAAATGACTTAATTTTAATAGAAGCAATGTTAGATATGTTCTCTTTAAATATTAATATTCTATTCATGGCTAATGTCTCAGATATCTACTACAGAAGAAATTGTCATTGATGATGGATAAAGAAAAATTATTTACTCCATTAAAAGCCTTGCTAATTATCCCAAGGTCTTCAATAATGACTATATGACATGAAAATACCTTTAGAGTTACTAATGTGTTTATTATAAAGTTAGTGATAATTTTATTGTACACATTACAATGTGCATTAGAGATGATTAATTTGGATGATCTCAATTATTGTTATCCTGTTTGTACTAAATTTCCAATTTAAAAATAAAGATAAAAATGTTATTTCAAGTTAAAAAATGTGAAACAATTGGCATTGCTTCCACTGTTTTCTCAAATCTTGCATCCATTCCCCAAAGGAAAAATAATACTCAACTTTTAATAGTATTTTTAATGGAAATTAGTCACCCTGGATTTTAGTTTAGCATGAATGTAAAATGCCAGAGGTGGTAGAAATCCATTAACTTCTACAGATTTGTTTTAGCCAACACTTAAGGAACATTAGCTCATTCTTAACTGGAAGACTGAATGCAAATCTGTCACAAGAATAACTACAACTTTCAACAATAACAATGGAAAGAAATGAATTTATGATGTTGCGGCTAGATGGCTCAGCTGATAAAAGTGCTTGGTGCCAAGAAAAAGAGTAGAAACTAAGAATACTTCCTACTTTCTTAGAAGACCTGGGTTCAGTTCCCTGAACCCATACTAGTCCTGTCATAATCACCTGCACTGCATCTCTGGGTCTTATTCTGGCTTTAGAAAGCACCTGCACACATGTTGCAAATGTACACACACACACACACATACACATACATCCACACATGCTTGTGTGCACACAAAGACACATTAATAAATAAATAAAGGTTGGGTCTTGGAAGATGGCTCAGTGATTTAGAGCATTTGTTCTTATAGATGATCCAGGTTCAATTGCCAGAACCCACAGGATTGCACGGAGGCATACATATGCTATCCAGTTCTAGGGAATCTGTTGTCTTCTTCTGGATTCTGTACAGTCACTCACATGCTGTACATACATGCATAAATGCCAAACAACATACATACAAAATAAAAACCCTACACATTTAAGAAACAAATTATAAAATAAATTATGTCAAGAATATATGAACTGCAAGATGGCTCAGTGGAGGTAAAATACCTGCTGCTAAGTTTGTTAACCTGAGCTGGATCCCTGTACCTCCATGTTAAAAGAAAGAATCTAGTTCTGGAAGTTCTTTTCTGACATGCATATGATTATCAATGCATATGCACTCACACTCACAATAAATAAATAAACAAACATTTAATAAAATGAAGTTAGAATAGAGCGAGTCAAACTTCTTATGTTTTATCTTTTGCATATTTATTTATATTAATTAGATGTCCAATATACATGTTATATTAAATTGTGAATCTAATAACAGATTCCCTTAAGTAAACATGCAATGACACAATATTTATTTATTTCTGTTATTTTACTTTTTACTTATTTTTATTGAGCTCTACATTTTTCTCTGCTCCCCTTCCTCCCTTTCCCTTCCTTTTCCACCCTCTCCCAAGGTCCCCATTCTCCCAATTTACTCAGGAGATCTTGTCTTTTTTTACTACCCATGTAGATTAGATCTATGTATGTCTCTGTGATTGTGATTTGTGGAATGGTTTTCTTTGCTTTATGTTTAAAAACCACTTATGAGTGAGTATATGTGATAATTGTCTTTTAAAAGATTTCATATGTGAAGAAATACTCAAAACAATATTTGTTAGTTTCACAAAATCTTTATTTTGATTAAATAAGTTTACTAATTGTTAGTTTTTTCAGATCTGTACACTTCTATCCTTTATCATAACTATCATAAATTGATATTCTAAATCTGTCTTGATTAATTAACACAAAGCATTCCATAATTAATGATTTTTATTATTATTTTCTAAGTGTTTAATTTCGAGTTAAAGCCTCTCTTGTGCTTAAGAATCCCACTTGAATAACGATCCTTTAGGTGTGTATAACCTAGCTGAGAAAAAAAACCATATGGCTGGTAATTGTCAATAGATTGATGTAAGATTGTATCAATACCTGATGACTTGATGTGTATAATTTTATTATGTACAGATTTTGAGCTTTTTTTAAAGTTTTAATATAAAAAAATTAATCTCACCCCAGAGCATGACACCATATTTAATTTTCATGGGTTCTTAGACCTCTGCTGTAAACATTTATCAGATTTATTTTTGTCTTACTGACTTTGAAAAGCTTGATAATTATTGACAAGGTACTTCTAGAGGCTTTCATTGGAAATTTATCTGCTGCTCCTATTATGATTGGCTAGGGTTATGAGCAGTGGATGAATCTATGGAAAAGATAAAATTATATATCTTTTATATTTTATATAGAATACATTATAGTATTAGCATGGGGTTCCTTTGTGTGCAAAGACCATCATCCTTTCTATTAATTTGATCTGATTTGATTTGATTCATTACATTGGCAGAGTAACCCAATAATCTCGCATCCAATATTTACCAACTAGTGCTTTGGGCCAGGGTGAGTCAAGTCTTTCTGTGACCACGTGGCGTGGTGTGGTCATGGGAAAACCATTCTCACTCTCCCTTCTCCTCTCTGTATCAACCATAGTGAGTGACTCCTGCCTAGGTAATTCACCAACTTACAACCCAAAATACTATAAAGGAATCCATGGTCTCCTCCTTCAGAGTCTTCTGATCCCTTCTGTGTGAAAGGCTTTAAGATTGCTTGCCAAGTCACTGCCGTGCCAAAGCAATTTCTGCCTTCTGGGTTAGGGACGGTCCCCGCCCCTTGGAATTCATCTGTTTGAGAGACATCCTGCACACTGATAACCCAACTCCCAAATGTTTTGGCTCCAAACTATCTCAAGGACTAACCACCATAATCTCTGGTCTTCTGCTAATGGTTTGTGAACGGGTACTTGTTGAGACCAAGTTCGGTCCCCAGACACCCTTAGGGTCTCTTCTGAAATTAATCCAATTTGGGGCTGTCTCGCTCCAAATGCATCATTGAGGTTTTTGAGGAAGTATTGAACTCCTGTCTCCTTTCCCCTTTCTCTCTTTCTCTCCATCATCCCCTTCCCTGCTTGTCTGCCTTTCTCTCATGCCTTTGATCTGAGATGACCTTTAGCTAAATTGTTCTCCCAGCTTCCCTGATGCACTAGCTTTGCCGTTTTTCTGTTTTCTTTTAATAGCACACCTTGGCATAGCCCACCGAAGGGTGCTCACTTTCCCTTTCCTTACCAGGCTTTCCTGGCATTTAATCTGGCCTTGTGGGTATTCTTCCTGCAGCAAATCCATTCCCTTTGCCATTTCTGCCTGCTCTTTCACCATACCTTGATAAAATTCTATCAGACCTACCCTAAACTGTAAATGTCTCCCTTTTCCATTTGTTACAGCATGTAAAAATAAATAAATAAACTTAAAAAAAGTCCAGAGACACTGACAGTCTGCTTCATGCCTAGCTCATGACTGTTCACTCCTCTCTCTTAGCTCCAGTCTGCTGAGTTCTCCATATGTCTCTGGCTCTTGTCACCTGTAGGTTCTGCTCCTTCTTGGCTTTTTCTTGCCTTGTGGTTGGACTGCGGACCCACTGTGCTGTCTCTAGTCTCTGCCTGTAATTCTATAGCTCGTTTCTCTTTCTGTTAAAACATCCTGTACTTTATGTGTATGTATGGAAATGTATAAATGTGTGACCATAACAAGCCGGTTTCTAACTTCCCTTTGGATGCCTGGATTTGCGTGTTCTGTGTCTTTTGCTTATTGATCAGCTGATTATTACAGCTAGCTGCCCAAGTTTGCGATTTGCCTCTGGGCTTTGCTGAATCTGATATGATATCAGAGAAAGTTATTTCTTTCTAGCTTATTGTAAAGAAAAGAAAAAAAAAGACAATGAATAGGGTATGGAAAATATGTAGAAAAAGTTAATTTAAAACTGATAATTCCAAATTTAAACTGTTCTAGAAAACAGAAAGTAGAAAGTCGCCATTTGGGTAAATAAGGAGATTATATGACTTCACTGCCGCCTTGGATAAAGGTAATGATGTGGAGACATGAGATTTCCAAATTATTATGGTTTTGTATGATAATTCCTATCCTGTCCCAAAAGAAAGGTTTATGAAAGATAGGATTTGAAACAATGTTGGTTTACTGAAGTAATAAAGTTGTACTTCATATATTCATGTACAGGGATGCATATTGCTGGCAGTCATATTTTATGACCTAGGAGTGAACCGGTTGATACTGATTTTAAAAAACAATAAATTCTTTACAATGTTAACTTGGTCTCAAGACCGTGGCTGAAAATATTCCTTCTAATCTTCTTGCTTTGACCAACATAGATAGGCTGCAACTTATTGGGCAAACTCTGTGCCCAGATTTAGCTCACTAGTTAAACATTTGTCCAATTAAGATACACTTAACAGATAATTACATCCTGATCCTCAAACACTTCAGAGATCTGAGAATAGGACATTTCCATAGAAATAGGGAGATGCCAACTCCTAGCAGCAGGCCTGTACCTCAAAGGAATAAGGAAGAACTTCCACCTGGAAGCTTATCTTAAATGTGGCAAAGCCAGGCATGTAGCAAAAACTGTGTTACACTTTATACTAGTGCCAAGACTGCCCGGACTGGACAACAGGACACCGGAGGATTGGTTGATCCCATGTGGCCAAATCAGGGTGAGTCACTCTTCTCAAATTCTTACCCCACAGGAAAGTCTGTCCGTTCTAGGCTTTACAGCTGAAAAGGAATACTTTTTGTTCTTGAATTTTTGTCCTGAACGACCACAGAGAGACCTCAAATTGCTGCCTAGGTAGCTGGAAAGCAGTCTCACGTCTGCTTAAACCCATCTTTATCAGGTCTGATGGTGTTTGATTTCTAGGGTACTGATAGATTTGCCAGTTTAAAGGTATACCCTAGAAACCCAAGAGTACAAACACTTTGGTAGTTCATTAATTACGTTTCCTGCTAAAAGTACAGACCGGTGTGCCTCACTCATAGGCTTCATGGTACAGGATAAACAGGTTTCAAATGTAAATTCAGAGGTTTGAGGTTTTAACATTGATAAACAGAGTTTTTGTAAACCGATAGAGCAATGACTAAATTTCTGAGCATTTTACTGGTCCCAGCTTTTCAGTCACATATGACAAATTTCTGCTGAAATGCCAACTCCTCCCCCCTTTAAAAGAGGTTAACATTAAAAAGGATATAGAAACCTGCAGGCTTGTTCAAATCCCTCCTCCTTCGCTTGCCTATCCTCTTTTGTTCAGTTACTTTAGACTTAAAATTGTTCATGCCTTTTAACCCCAAACCAGAGCCTTTTGTTATGACACCATGATATAAACCTGTTACAGCCATTTTTCAGATACCTGCAGGATCCTGGGAAAAGTTCTGGTACTGCACCAAGAAATCTGGTCTGATAGAAATGAATTGTCTTTTGTTGTATGATAGGGCCTGGGTCTGAAAAAGCAAGGGATAAATCCGGACTAGCTGAACATAGAGGACAATGAGGAATACTGAGAACTCAAGAACAATCACAGTGGGTTTTTGATCCTACTGCACGTACTGGCTTTGGGGGAGCCTAGGCAGTTTGGATGCTCACCTTAGGAGACCTGGATAGAGGTGGGCGGTCCTTGGGCTTCCCACAGGTCAGGGAACCCTGATTGCTCTTTGAGCAGATGAGGGAGGGTGACTTGATCGGGGGAGGGGGAGGGAAATGGGAGGCGGTTGTGGGGAGGAGGCAGAAATCCTTAATAAATAAATAAATTTAAAATAAAAAAAAAGAAATGAATAGTCTTCATAGCCCCTCTTTGACCCTACCCATTTTTAAATGTATTTTACAAGCTCAGTCCTCTTGCCTAGGACAAGGCCAACATGGACGGGATGCTACATTTCCATCAGCCCCTACACCAGTTTTGAGGACACCAAATGGGATGAACACATTCCCTACCTCCAAGGAGGCAGCAGACTTGATGGCTCAGCAACCTGCCTTCCCAGCTCCCTCAAGGAATAGATGCCTGAGGTCTCCAGGGATGGCAGCTAACTGAATGCTTCTTCATCCATACTGCCCACTGAACATGAGCCCATTGTCATGATTCTATTTGGATGCATACTGTCCTAAGCCCGAATAAAGGGGGGGGGGTCTTGGACTTACCACAGTGCAGGGTACCCTGCCCTCTCTTTGAACTGGGGAGGGAATGGGGAGGGTAGTGGGGGAGCAGGATGGAAGTGGGAGGAGGGGAGGAAGTGAAAATTTTGAATGGTATTATTTTAAAGTAATACATATTATTAGAAAAAAATAAATAAAATGTTAAATAAAACTTTAATATATCAAATTTATTGACATTTCAAGTTTCAACAAATTAACAATTATATTGGTGAGTTATATACAAATATATAGTCCAATAGTAGTTATCTGTACACTGGAGTATATGTTCTATTCAATAATAGGAGAAGATGAACAGACAAAATAAAACAAAACAAAATAACCTTAAAACAAAATAACCTTATAAAAACCTTTCTCCTAACCCACAGTGATATATATATATATATATATATATATATATATATATATATATATATATGCAAAAAGATAAAATAAAAATTATCATACTAGACTTGGACAAAACAAACCAACAGAAGCAAAACAGACCATGAGATGGCACAGGAACCAGAGAACCACACATTTTTATACTCAGCAAAACCATAAAAACACTAAATTTGAAGAAATAACATGTAGGTTGAGGACCTGGTGGAAACCCTTGAAGGCCTGCACATGATGCTTCACTTTTGTGAGATCATCTGAGCTTTGCTCATGTTGAATTAGAGGGCATTTTTTTTTTTGTCCTCAATCCCATCTGGCTTTTTTTGTATCCTCTTCAGCAGAGGTTCCCTGAGCTTTGAAGGAGGGATTTGAAGGAGAAAACCCATTTAGGACTGTGTGTCTCGAGGACTCTCACTCTCTCTATAATTTCTGGTGTTGGGTCTCTGAATTTGTTTCCATCTGCTGTAGGATGAAGTATCTCTGATGATGCCTAAGAAAGATAGTGATGAAATTCATCTTTCTGTTGGCATAGCTATAATCAATGTTGAATTAATTTTTATTCTCAAAATTTAATTGCCTTTTTTGCTGATCTTTAATTTCAGTATTTTGAAAATGAGACTTAACGTCTATTTTATTTTTAAGACACTTATGTCTTATAGGTGAAAACGTTGAAGATATATAAAATAATTTGTGGGCGGGCATGTAATTTTTCATGTTATTTCAATGACAACAGCTGTTGAAACGTAATAATGCATTTCAAAGTGTGTAGACTACCTGTGCAAAGCTTGAACATTATAACTTCAGAATTCTATTATAAAATACATGTTTCTTCTCCTCATTGACATTAGTCTTTGTTTCCCAAGCACCTCTGGAAATATTCTTCCTGATTTTCTATTAGGATATGAGTATATTAGATGTCAGTACTGAAGACAATGGTTTTTCATCAAGCATTAATCTTTGCATCATGTACTCATCTTTCATTTCTTACAAAATGCTTACTTACATGCTTAAGATCACTGTATGCTATTATATGGTGAACTGTTAAACATGAAATATTTAAATGAATATATGACCTAAATATGAAGTAAAACTGACCTTCATTGTGAAGAAACATATTTTGATCATTATAACTAATACCTTTATTCCTTTATGATACATTTTAGTACTTACAGTATATAATACATACATCAAACATATTTTATTCACATGACATCCTGTCCTCTTTTGCAAACTGAACTCATCTGTTAACCTTTTTAATAAATTTATTATATTTAAGTTACTTATAATGCTTTAAAATTATATGGTAAAAAGGTAACTGCTTTCTTTATTCTTACTTTTTTAAGAGAAATTTCAAGATTATTACTCCACCATCATGTTTAAGACTTTTGGTATGTATTGTTAAATACTAAAAATAAATGTATTATAAAGGCAACCTATGGTGGAAATAATTGCAAGTTGTTGTCTACTTTATTTGGAACACCAGATTGGAGTTGTTAATAATAGTTCTTAACAGAGTGTGCTATTGAAAGATCGTGACAAATAAATTCATGAATATCAAAGCTGATCTAATCTCCTTTTTCTGTAAAATTTTATGATAGTTTTAAATCCTTTCTGCCATCATTACATTACCTGGGACAACGTATCTTGAATTATTAAGTATCAAATATTCAACTCATTAATTTTACTGTTATTAACTTGTATAAAAAAGGCAGAACTTCTTAACACAGAGCTTGTATTCCTTATCTTGAAATTCAATCAGTTCTTAATTTACTCTTTTAGAAAATGATGCTTGAAGGACCCACAGAAAGTTGTTGCATTAGCTAAGTACTGCATGCAAAAAGGGAAATGAGATTGACTTTTTATATCATACAGAATCAAATCTTGATAATGTTTTAAACCTCTGTTGTTCTTCAAGAACAGCACATTGGCCCTTTATAACACCAGCCAAGTACATTTTTGTTTTCTGGTGAGAGACATTTTGAATAAATACTTCCAATATCCTTTGTGGTTGAGTTCAGCTCTCAGCTCTCACCAGGTTTTGTCTTATATACCTGAATATACTGTACCAAAATCTGCCTATTTCATGAGGGACAATGTCTCTCAAGATATGAGGTCACCCTCAGCTAAGTTACACATGGGGAAGGGTGTCGTATCAAAAACTGCTTATTTCCCAGCCTGACTTACCAACACTCCAAATTGTCATAGTGGCACCTACCATAGACTCATTTAGTTTTTCCCAATGTGTGGTCACTATTCCCGTGACTCATACCTTTCCTGTCTAGGGTCACATAATTAACCATTGGTCTTCTTATAGCTGTATAAAATGCTGGGCATACCTAACCCATTCTCTCTTCTATGGAACACACTTTTCTCAGAAGCACATGACCCTTCCTTGTCACCCACATTGATTATGGTGACAAGAATAGACCACAGGACAAATGGTTTTAGTGAAACTCCATTTTCAATAATAAAAGTCTTTTCTCTCTAACAAATCTGAGAATTTTTGTTTTGGATATCCGAATTCTTTGGTGAAGAGAATAAAGGTATAAACAATATTTTTTGACCTTATTATGTCATAATACTTGAATTTGTTTGAAAATATTGTCATTTATTATATGAAATAGAAGTTGAAATGGTTATTCCCATACCATGGCATAAATTACAGCCAAGGAAGTTATCTTTCAACACAGGGAAATAAGCAATTTTAAATGATGTAGTCATGTGTCCATGTCTACATAGTTTCCATCTATATTGATCATTTATCAATCATCAATTTATGTTTCTATTGTCCCATGATATATTTATTTTTGTCAAGAATAAAGGAGAATGAATAATATTCAAAAGCAAAAACTATAATAAAAATTAATAAATTATATATATATATGTCGATTTTATGTGACTTTTATGTATTTATTTGGTCTGAGGAAAATAAAAATGATCAGGATAGAAAATTACCTCAGAGAAATATAATGCCTGTAATTCTCAGGATGAATTTTATTTGTAAAAGACTTTCTGGCATATTTGGGGGGATTTTTGTCCATGTTTTCTTCATGACTAATAGTATGGCCTTCTTAGAAAGTGAAAATATTTTATTATCACCCTTCACATAAAGAGCTCGTCTATTAATGTCAAAAGAAACTTTATAAATACATGAATTATTTAACCTGCTACAACACATATGTCATATCATGTGACAAGGCATAATTTGTTACATGACATGACAAACTGATACAGTAATTAAAATAGATATCCAACATGAACTCTGTGAAAGAATGCTTTCTGAAAACGCTAAATTATCATTTTTTTCATGCAAACACATAAGGTAGGTGTGCTCACAGATCTATTGGTCCCTCCCACAGAGTGCTGAAATAATATCATTATTAACATAAGTAACAATTTTACAGTAGGTTAGTTTAATATATGATTATATTTAAAAATTAAAAAGTAAATCTAAAACAGGGTTTATAGTTTCATTACAGTTGAACCATAACAAGAAATACTATGCCATCAAGGTTCTTCAAGAAAACATTTTCCCTGTTCATCAATGTTATGCAATTAAAGTAAAACTACTGGAAAACTTTGTTTCTTCAGTATTGTGTACTGATGGAATTAAGACACACACACACACACACACACACACACACACACACACACACACACTGATACAAACTGGTCTATCTACCCAGCTCTGTGCTGAAATTTAAGGAGCTTTCATTGTGTTTTACCTTTATTTTCCTTGGAAGAAAACAACATTCCATAAGTACCTTTTAAATATATCCCCCCCCTTTTAATTGAATAAACCATTAAAGAAGTACATTTTAAAAAATCACGTGCTGACTTTCGAGCAAACTGGGTAAAATCTTATAATATTTCAATAGTTATTTCACAGGAAAATTTTAAATTAATGATTAAATTAATTTTGCAAGCATGCCACAGATCCTTCTAGAGATTCTTGTTTCATTTATATAGTAAATTTTATACCTTTTATTCCAAGTATAGATAATTTGTTATTCATTATTCCTATATGATTTTATAATTGAAATCAGTTAAACATAAGACAGAAATCAAATACTATTATGAGAAAAGCATAGCACTCCAATGCCACCAAGAGGAATTAAGAGATGTTGGAGAGGTGGAAATAGAGGGAAAGTAGGAGGACCAGAGAGATATTTTTTGTTTGTTGTTTGTTTTTGTTTTTGTCTTTTGTTTAGCTCTGATTTTAATTGTTTATTTGTGTTTTCTTTTTGTTTTTCTTTTCATTTTGGTTGCTCTTGCAGGGGTCCTGAGTTCAATTCCCAGCAAGTATGTGCTGGATTATAACCATCTATAATAAGATCAGGTCCCCACTTCTGGGATGCACACATGCATGTAAGATGAACACCATAATAATAAATGAATAAGTCTTATAAAACAAAAGGAATCTATATGTTAAATGTAAATGATGAGTATATATTTTGTCCTAATATTGTGAAAATTGGAAAGTTGGTTATATTTAATTACTTTAGATTAAGAAATGATTATATTTAATTGGCCTCTCTGATAGAAAACTTTTCGAGAAAACTAGCCAGAAGAACTTTCAACTACAATATTTTCTATACCCTAGTAATTTATAATTGTAAGCATAGTAATAATATCCTATAGAGTAGAGTAAATAAGGTAAAAAGGAGATGTAAGGAAAACATATAAAACAAAGAATGAATATTAAGTTGATCATTGTTTTCACAATGTATCACAGCATCCAAATTATGCTGACAATTTTCTGTTTAGTCTGTGCTCTGAATTTCCTCAATTGAGGCCTTAATTTAACTCCAGTTCCTCATTTTCTGGTTGCAGACTTTTTAAAGGAAAGGATAATATTTAAGTGGTAACACCAATTATATTTAGAATCCTTATTTTCTATAAAGTAATGAATGATAAGGCAAAATAATATAAAATTGCATTAGGATTGCTTAATAAAATTTCTAAAATCCAAATACCTCATAATACCCATTTGAAAATTTAATATTAAAGTGTCTTGTGGGTCATAGGCATACACAGATGAAGCTCTCTGTGCTGTACAGAGATAAACAGTCTTGCATTTGTTTAAGTAGAAAACTCAGTATATAAAAGATAAATTTTATATTGTCCACAAAGCTCAAGATGTGGGAGGACTTGTACTAAATAAATTATAGTAGTACCCAGTCACGTAGCATACAATTATAGGAATACTAGTGCCCATTCCATTGTGAGAATAGCGTGTTATTCAATCCCTTATTTTAGAGGTAATACATTTTCTGGATGCCCATGTTGGTTATAATTAAAAGGAAACCAATTCGTCCTCAACAAATGTATTACACCTGGAGACATAAGCGTATTTGATATGGAATAGAGGGTAGTTTCACGCTAAGGACAAGCCAATGCAAAAGAAACATTAAGAAGATGTGTGCATTTGCTCCTTTACTTCACATACAAGTTTGAATTTACTGAATATTTTTGAAACTTGCTAGGCTTTTGTAAATGGTAATACAGTAAATGTGGCTTCTATTAAGTAACTCAAGCAGTTATGGAATGCATTCGAAATAAGTGCAGGATGACTAAAGGCATAATTTTATATGTGTAGTAGTTTTGACATTGTGTGATGTGACCGAGCTGAGCTTCCAGCTAGCTTCAGGGGCTGTTTAAAGGATGCATATTTTCTTTAATACCATTTGCTTCTTTGTATAATTAAGTCAATAAACATAATACTTACAAACTGACCCCTGTCTTAAAAGAATTCCTGAATGGTTTGATAGTTATGGACACATTGTGTTTATTGATTCCACACTTTGTTTTGATTTTTTCCCTTATGATCTTTCTTTTTCTTTTATTGCCTGTCTTAGGTTTTGATTAAGTTTCTTATGAGTTAGGCATTAATGGTGCATACCCTCAATCCCAGTGCTGCAGAGAAAGACAAGAGAATCTCCTCTCCTTGCTTGTCTGCCAATCTATTTGCATCTCCAAACCAATGACTCAGATATTAACACTATCTCAACAAATAAGGAGAGAACTGTTGACATAAACCTCTAATCTCCAGCCACACACCCAAAAGCACCAATAAAGGGAAGAAAAGACACCCAGAACCAAAATACTCTATTCAGGATGAATTCTCACATGTTCCTTCACTCCATTATATTGTCCCTAAATACTGGTGCTTTATTTATTCCTACTTTGCACTTTCCATATAGCTTCATCTCTGTCTGTCTCTCTCTCTCTCTCTTTCTCTTTCACACACACACACACACTAGTCTTTAAGCATATCAAAACATTCTCCTTTCCTAATTCCAGTATAACGAATCCCATGTTAATGACCCCTAAATGGCAATGAGTCGTTGATTAGAAAAATTCTTTCACTAGTAATATCATAGTTGATTTTTCTTTGTTTCCATTAAGAAGATGACATGGAGTGATGAACTCATGGTTAAACAGTACTTGTGGCTCTTGTGGAGGATTCGTGTTTAGTTCCCAGCATCCACATTAGGTGGATTCCACAGGATGCAATATCCACTTCTAGCTTTAGTACACACCTGAATACATGTGCAAACACACATGCTTACACATACATGCACACACATAAACAAAACTAATAAAATATGTGGTTTCAGATTTGTCATCTGTAATAGAATCACAAATCCAGAATTTTCTCAGACCCTTCCTATATTCATTCACTAATACTACTTTAACTATCATATCTTACTAAAGACAATTGAAAAGAAATTCAAAACTGATTTATAACGTCTGTTTTATTCTCTAACATAGGTAATTATAGTATATTTCAAATGTTTTTCTAAAGTTGGTATCCAAACAAAGCAATTCTCAAGCTTTCATTAAGAATAGATTTTATGTTATCTATGCATTAGCCAAAATTTAACATATGTTATCTGACTTTTCTTGTGTTGTTGGGAGCTGTGAACCCCCAGATCCTGAATTTCTTGTAAATAACTTGTTTTCCCCTGATCTGAGTGCCGACAGCTGCTCTGAGCACGAGACCCTCAGGAGTTCCTGATGGCAGGGGAATGGTTTCTGGTGCGTTTGGCTGGGGTGTGGCTATTTCTATATAAGCTGCCCCTGGACACAATAAAGGTGGCATTTTGGCATCAAGGATGACCTGTGTCTCTGTCTGTGAGTCTTTGTGTGTTTCAATCTCCAGCCCCTTGCCCTGTACATAAACTCTATGGTGGCTCATAGAGTGCAGATGCGTGTGGTGTGCCACGTTGTAGATAAGAACAATGCAATCCTATGCTAAATATCATTATCTTTATCAGTACAGTATATCATTCCTGTGACCTTCTCTGCAGTTTTCTAGTTCATGTTTTTACAGTTTATGTTCATGTTGGTATGATGTTGTCTTTGGACAAGTTGTTAGTATCTTTAGTAAAATTTCCACATAAAATTGAAGTCTCTTTGGACTATTTTTCAGTATCCCATTTTTCTAATCTTCTAAACAAACAAGAAAACAAAACAAACTAATGAAGAAAAAATCCTTCCTCATGATCACTTCCAATCTTATATTAAATTACTCCTGTGGTTTCCTGTAGAGTCCGTTAGTCTTCTAACACCACCAGTGCTCAGAAAATCCAGCTTGACATATGCAGTGGTTTGAATGAATATGACCTCCTTAGGCTCATAGGGAGTGGCACTATTTGAGATGATTAGAACTGTGGCTTTGAGGAAGTAGTTGTGGTCTTGTTAGAGAAAAATTATCACTGGAGGTGGGTTAGGAAGTTTCAGATGCTCAAGTCAGGCCCAGTATTTCTCTCTTCCTGAAGCCTGCTATTCTAGATGAGATTTCTGATCTACCTTTCCAGTACACTGCCTGTGGGCTGCCATAATTCCTGCCATGATGATAATTGATTAAACCTCTAAAATGTAAGTCAGGTTGTACTATTTTTTTTATACTTTATAAAAGTTACCATGATCGTGTATTTTTACAGTAATAAAATACAGAATAAAACAATACCCTCAAATTTTATAACATTTTTCATTTAACATTCTGATCATAGTGCATCATTCTTATGAAAATGTTTCTTGACCCTTAAAAGACTGAAAATTTGGCAGACCTAACCTGTTGTCCAAATATGTACTCAGCAATTTTAGGTTTATCTTGAATTTAAGAGAATACTGTAACCACCTTACTATTCCTTGGGTTTTTCATGAAATTAGCCTTACACATATTAATATTTAATATTCAATTATAAGCACATCATTTTCCCTCCCTCCAATCTCCTTCATGTACCCACCTCATAGCTTTTTCTTCACATTTTCAATCTAGATTAACACATATTTTAAATTTTAACTTATACTCTTCCATATTTCTTACTAATAGTAATGTATGTATGTATAGGGGTGTGCTGTGGTATCATGTGATAAAAACAGTCAACATGTTGTAAAAAGTCTTAAACAAAAATTATGATCCACAAATCTTGGATCCAAAATGCAGATATAACTTGATCAATCTGATTGTAATTCTATTAGCTAATTTGGATCAGTTAAGTTACTAATTCCCTTGTAAAATTCTGCTGATGATTTTTGTATATTAACCCTGATTCCTTTCCCATGACAAACTTTTTGTGATGTTCAATAAACAAAAAGCAAAGGTGTTCGTTAGGGGTAGATGGACAACACAGGGGAAGAAGTAGAAAGTTCAAGTTTGTACTTACACTGGGTAAAATTCATCCTACACAAAGTAGATTAGTTTTCATTATTTAATGCAACATCAGTGCATTTCATTATTCTCGGAGGGAATATTTTATGTATTTATGGATGCACAGAGTAGTTAAAATTCAATAGTGGATATATTTCTTGTTAATTATTTCAACTTTTCTCAACTCTACAATAAAAATTTATAACTTAAATTTTGCTACTTTCTCATAGCTGGATTTCCTAATCACTTAATTAAAACATAGAAGCAAATGAAAAAAAATTAAAAACTGACAAATGGTCACGGAATTCGTTGATATGTTAATTTTAATATAGATACCATGATTGAAATCCACATATAAGGTGTTATGGTTTGCACAATAAAATGTCTACCCCTTCCTATGGCTACACCACATTCTTTTAGAAGGAGCAAGGCCTTGAAAAACTTGTCTTCTTTTATTTACAGATTCTTCTCATTCATCATTTCCATTGCTGTTTTGTCAATATAATGATAATTCCCTTATTGCACATTTTACATCACGAGATTTTTTTCAGAAAAATACTCATATTGAGGATTTCCCTCCATAGTTATACCTTACTCATGCTAAGCTCAAAACACCAATTTATCTTAATTACTAGCTTACTCTAAGAATACTTCCTTCCAAATCTATCTAATTATGTCCTTTAGTGATTGCCCATTATGCTCCATTGAATTTCCTAATCAATTACTATATATAAGTAAATGAATACATTGGTCTCTGTAAGGATTTTGGTTAAATTTATGTATAGTGTAACCCATAATATTTCAAGATCATACACTATTAAAATGCAAATAAGTACACTAAATAATTGAAAGTTACTATATATGTATAACTACTTAAAATTATCTGCAAGTATGACTGCTGGGAATATGTGTTTATCCATTCTCTGATTACTGAAAGTGTATTTGACTACATGTTACAGAATTTGTTCTATGTCAATTATCATGGTTTTCACATGGAAAGAATTTTACACAAGACTCTAGACAAACTCAACAAATCAGGGATATTAAGTTCTGCCCCTAGAAGACATGACATTCACTTCAGAGGTAACTACAATTTAAGAAAGGCCTAACTGGGGCTG
The DNA here is from genome assembly GCF_037038515.1 of Microtus pennsylvanicus. Classification (NCBI taxonomy): domain Eukaryota; kingdom Metazoa; phylum Chordata; class Mammalia; order Rodentia; family Cricetidae; genus Microtus; species Microtus pennsylvanicus. Next base: position 20,885,133 of record NC_134584.1, read on the forward strand.
GAAAGATGGCTCAGAGGTTAAGAGCATTGCCTGCTCTACCAAAGGTCCTGAGTTCAATTTGCAGCAACCACAAGGTGGCTCACAACCATCTGTAATGGGGTCTGGTGCCCTCTTCTGGCCTGCAGGCATAGACACAGACAGAATATTGCATACATAATAAATAAATAAATAAATAAATTTTTTTAAAAAAGAAAGGCTGTACTGTTTCTTTAGATCTATTTGCACTCTTGATTGCTTTCACTTGCTCTTTATTTCTCTTTCTCTGCTCCACATGGAGTCAGATCAACATAATGTATGTGTGGTTCACCAATCCCTTTTCTCTCTTCCTGATTTTCCTTTGATTTTACCCTGGATAAAGAACATAGATGATCAATCAGTGTATGTATCTTTGATTATCAAAGATGAATACAAATGACAACTATATTGTAACAAGCTAACAAATGCTAAGGAAAGTAGTAATTTATGTATCAAATATTAGAGCTGGGTTACTGTCAGTAGGTGAGGGACAGATTGCATGGCATATGACAGCACATGAACTGTTAAATATTACACTTGAAATTAGCTTGGAGACTTTCCAGTGGAGCAGACTGCTGTAGCAGATGTGCTGATAAGACAGTCACAAAAATGAGAAGGAACGTATTAGCTACTATAAAAAGAGCAGAAGATGCAGGTTACTTCTAAGTTGTTCTTATACCACCAGGGAGTCATTAAGAGACAGGTCCCCCAATAAGTCCTTAACGGCTGTTGATAAGAAGATCGCCTTGCAAGCTCCTTTATGTTTTTATAATCTGATTTTCAAACAAAAGCTGAATGGGAGCAAATGGTAAACTTTAATTCTCATGTTGGGAAATTTTAGGACAGACCAGTTTCCTGTATTAGTGTGTCATCATATGAAGGTCATAGCACTGTAATTAAAAGAAAACAAACAAACAAAAATCAGAAATAAATCACCAGAAAATCTGAATCCTGTCAAAGTCACAATGTAAGACTTATCCAAAATGTGTCTAATGCATTTCCTCCTGGACTCTCTGGGCTAGTGGAGGCTTCCTCTATCTCTCCTTCCATTTCATAGCTAACTCTTACTGTGTTACTCATTTGATCATGTTTAAAATGCAAGACATTTTCCATTGAATTTACCAACAGTTTTTTTTTTTGAATGTCAGGATGATTATCGTAGACCTAAGATAAAACCAGATTTGTAGGTAAGTCTGTCTAAGAAAGAGACAAACCGCATAATCTATATCAAAACACTATATCAAAAGAGTAATAAGTTTATATTGGGTGGAGCCAATATATTTTTATTTTTAGATTGAAAGTTGAGGGGGCCTCAGAAAGAGGACAAAAATATGATAATAAAGAGTTTATGTTTTTCCATATAAAGTTCATTATTGTTCTCTCAAGGTCTGTGAAGAATTTTGTTGGGATTTTGATGAAGATTGCATTGAATCTATAGATTGCCTTCGGTAGAATCACCATTTTTACTATGTTGTGGACAATATGAGCAAGGAAGTCAGGACTATGAAGGGTTGGTCCAACCACTGAAACAGTGTGCCTGAGCTAATGGGAGCTCACCAATCCAGCTGGACTGGGACTGATGGAGCATTGAATCAAAATGGACCCTCTGAATGTTGCTCACAATTGAGGCAGACTGAGAAGCCAATCTACTGATGCCTGGAATCACATGGTATTAGGGCATGGAGACTTCTACATGTTGGGAGCAGTGAGACCCCAGATTCGGAATTTCTTGTAATCCCCTGATCTAAGTGCCTACAGCTGCTCTGAGCACGAGACCTTTAGGAGTTCCTGATGGCGGGATAGTGGTTTCTGGTGGGTTTGGTTGGGGCGTGGCTATCTCTATATAATCTGCCCCTGAACACAATAAAGGGGGCATTCTTGGGGAATTCAAGGATGACCCGTGTCGCTGTCTCTCTGTCTGTGTGTGTTTGTGTATTTTAACCTTCAGCCCCCTTGCCCGAACCTCAGGAACTAGGTAATCGCGCACCTAGCGCAGATACGGGGGCATGCTGCGCGGCATCTACAGTAATATATTTGACATGAGTTAGTGACACTGTATCAGATGAAAGGTTCCAATGTATTTAAATATCACTTTTATCAAGAAACACCCCCTCCAGGTTCCCATAACTCTTTTTTTTTTTTTACATCTTAACACTTCTTTGGTTTTCTATAACTGTTTCCCATCAATCACACTATTACGTTTCTATTTGTAGGGTGAAAAATGAAGATAACACTCTCCAATTGTAAGATACATACTCCTATCTGGCATTGTTATTCATTAATTGATAAGAATTTCAATAATTTTTATTTAAATTCATGGTATTTTTCATAATAAATTAATATTTTTAATTTGACATGATACATAAACACACTACATATTTGAAATGTGTTTATGTAGTCAAATTCTTTCCATCACTTTAGAATTGATTTGAAATTTCATCTGTCTTGTTTGAAAAGAATACTATATATATATGCCTATTTTATATGGTTTTATGTGTAAAATCATTCCAAAATGATATATTTAATATAAGACCTACCTATATAAATGCATGTGTCTCCCTAACATACATCATCTCTCTATGTCCTATAGGAACAAAGAAATAAGACCCAGTGAACAATGTAAAGAATCTATGCTCTCTGAGATGATGTAGTTAAATCTGGAAAATGATGGAAGGATATGGGTTTCTTTCTTTTCGAAATCACTCCATTGAGAATATTTGAATGGTTTGCAGTGAGCATCTGCAGGCTGCAGACTTTTATTTCTGAAATGAATGTGCAGGGCAAAGGTTGCAGCTATGTGGTAAAGTGCTTGCTTAGCATTCAGGAGGCCTTAAGTTCAATTACCATCCTAGCAAAAATAATTCATTAAAATAAGCTTGAAGAATTTTTCTCAGGATGCACAAGTTACAAAATGGCTACATGCCCAGAAATTTTACGGCTAATGATCTATTATGAAAGGAATCATGAATAGTAAAAGTTGACTTTTAGAAGTAAAAAAAAAAAACAACTTCAGTTCTAAGATATTTAGAGATTATAAACTTTGACAAAATGAATCACATAAAAGGACTTTGTGCTTATAAATGGAAACTTGCAAATAATCATTAAATGTAACTTATTTTTAAATAAAAATGATGTCAATTCTTTTAGCTAATATGTACTAGTAAATATAGTGTGTTGTAGAAATACAGGCGTATACATAAATGCAAATAAAAACCACAAACATAGAAAAAGAGTTATGCTTTCAAATATAAAGGCTAAAACAATAAAACCTCACAAATTATTTTTGGTATTTATTTGTTTTGTTTGTTTAGACAAGTTTTCACTGTGTATCCCTGACTCTCCTGGAACTCACCCAATAAAACAGGCTATTTTGAACTCATAAGGTGTTCACTTCTGGAGGGCTGGGATTATCGGTATGAGCCACCATTGCCAGGCATATTTTTAGTATTTATATTATTGAGGTTTTTCTTGACTTTAACTTTTTTCTAATGTTATTTTGTTGATGTTTCAGTAAATAAGCTTCCAAATACTATGACATAGTTTAATATTAATTAATTTATCAATACTATTTAAATTATTACCCCATTAAATGATAATAAATGAACATTGCGTATATAGTTTCAATTCTAATAGCATTTTACACTTTTAGAGAAAGAAAACTATTTTATCATTTGTGATTTGGCATTAACTGAAAAAGAGGACATTAGGACATACCAGAGAAATTTTATTAATTTTATCTTAACAGACCTATGAACAAAATCATTCTGAGCAGAATATTGATGAAAAGGGGCACAGATCATGGATAAGAATGGAAATCTGTGGGGGAGCTACTGAGTCTTTGTCTCTCTCCTCTAATCTGTAGTCTAGGCTTTGACTGCGTCACTCAGCAGAGAGGCTAGACACTTCCTGGGTTTGTTTAATGGTATTCTAAAATAGATCTTTTCTAGGAATTCAAAATGCTTCTGACAGCAAGAGGCAACCAAATACATCCAGTCAGCTAAGATTCAATTTCAGATCTTCATGGAACACTGTGATATATTATTTTTGTAAAATCCTTTGTACAGTGCTGATTTTCTGCCAGCAAGCAAGGGCTTAGCCATGCTGGTTTAAAAATATTGAAGTTCTTTCTTCTTTTAAGTCAATGCTTACTGCTCCAAAATTCCCAATCTGCACCCATCATGACATTGAGTCCTAGTCCTTTCCCTGTAATATTTTTTACTATTCCAGTTTTGAACAGCTAACTTGTTTAGACTGCTAACTTAAAGTCCACTCTTAATAGTTCATTTCCCTAGTGAATTACTACCTTTATCCATCTGCGCCTATTGCCATTGATTATTTAATTAGTTGAATTATAGCAAGTTTTATAATTACCTATGTAATAGTCTAACATGTTATTAAAACTTTGAGTTATCTTATGATTTACTTTAAAGTTACTTATTTAAAATATCTAGTGTTTAGATTTTCAAATTTTGTCTGTTAAAATAAATTTTTGTTTTTGCCGTTATCCTCTGTGAATTACACTTCATGGAGAAGATTTTAGTGAGACTCATAGAACCCAAGCCCCCATTTAAGTGTCTGCAATAACCACACAGCAGTTTTATATTTTCACAACTTGCTTGCAGAAAACAAAACCTAAAAGGTTGTGAAATGCTCACTTGAGCTAGAATTAAAATTTGCTTGTAAACAAGAAGAGCTGATGTTCCTTATTGATACATTGGTGAACACAGAATTCACTTACAGAAACACTTAAGAATTATTTTCTGTGATTCATGTTTCCTTTCTACTTAACTTTTTACATGTAACAACAGTTTAGGGTAACATGATCCACTAGCTGACTTTATCTGAGCAAATTAAAGCATGGTATTTATCAATAAACCATGACATGCATGTGGGAAATTTTTTCATTTTGGTTACTAATTGCAAGCACTATCTTGTTCTACTGTTGTCATACTATCAAAGTAGAATTCTAATCTGAAGACATTTGGATAATTGTACTACTGGTTTTATACAAGAACTATCTTGAAGACACAAGATATGGCCATACACACCACCCAGATTCCCATACCTTAAGGAATATCTTCCTCTTCATTTTGTTTATGTAGTGTTTTGTATAACATAAAAAATTTCTGTATAAAATAAAAAGGAATTTATCATAAATGATTTCAATACACCATGAACATCTGCTATTTTCTTTTATCTTTTTTTCTTTTTTGTATGACAAAATCTCATAAAGCACAAGCTGTTCTTGAATAGACAATGTATCTAAATATCTTTCAACTACTCATTCTCCTTTTTCTGTCTCTTAACAACATACTACCACACATCCTCAGAATTGGTCTTGATACAAAACCTTTCTTGAATAAAGAGAGTTGAAGAAATGGGTTGCAGCTTTTATTAATTAATTAATTAATTAATCCATTTTTTTGAGACAGGGTTTTCCTTTAGCTTTCTAGCCTATCTTGAAATTTGCTCTAAAAAATGAGGTTGGCCTTGAACTCACAGAGATCCTCTTGTCTCTGCCTCCAGAGTTCTGGGATTAAAGGCGTATACCACAACAACCCAGTGAGTTACAGTGTTAAATATCACTGAAATGATTCTCACAAATTCCCATCTATGTGGAGTAAGGAAAATAGAGCCATATGATAAAACTATTTCTAACTATTTGGGAAGCATTAATTACACGGAAACTGTATTCTTTTAAACACTGCTTGGCCCTTTAGCTCTAACCCTTACTGGCTAATTCTGATATCCCGATCAACCCATCTCTAAAGATTCTAGCCTAAGTCCATCCTGGGTAGGAGCTGGGGCATGGCGTCTCTCAGAGGCGTATGCTCCCGAGAGGAGAGCTGTCGAGTCTGAGCTCACTTTCTCTTCCTCCCAGCGTTCTGTTCTGTTTACTCCTCCTACCTATGCTCTAACCAATAAAATGGGCCAAGGCAGTTCCTTTATTAGCCAATGACCTTCCTCCATCAGTTGTAGCCATAGTATTTTGAGTTCACATGAATGTTTATATACATACAATTGTGTGTATATGTGTGTGTGTTAAACATTCGACTTTAAAATATGTCCCATTATTTTACCTTAAATTTATTTGAAATTAAGCCTACTTTTACTTCTAACTAAAAGATTTACAATATCACAATTAATGTGTGAATAAAAGCATGCAAAATGGAGATTATAAGAAATTTAACTTATACTTCCACATTATAGTAAAACTCCAAATATATTTTTTATTTATTATAGAACAAATTATATCTTTTTGCATCAATATTATTATATCATTAAACAGAAATGACAAGTTAGAGGGAAAGTAGCCTCAAATTAACTGCTGGAAAATATTGGTTATGACAGTTTTCAATTATTTCAAAAAACACTGTGAGAAAATAATGCATATTCTTGAATTTTTAATACAATTGTACAGAAAAATATTGTCTTCGTCATTTATTATTATATAAAGATTTGTTTTTACAAGTGATGATTACTCGGATTTTTAGTATAAAATAAGAACCTATGATCTAAATGTATAGAAAGCTCTTATTCTTATGCTGTATACTAAATGAATATCATCAGTTAGTTCTATATATTTTTTGCTGTTTTCATTGAGGTATATATTTTTGTCTGCGCCTCTTCCTTCCTCCCCTCTCCCCTTCCCCAATTTCTTGTGACCACCATACTTCCAATGTACCCAGTAGATCCTGCCTTTTCCCCCTTCCTATGTAGTTCCATGTAATACCTCTCTTAAGGTCCCCTTGGTTGTTGGGGTCTCTGGGATTGTGGCCTGTAGGCTGATCTTCCTTTGCTTTATGTCTAAAAGCTACTTATGAGTGAGTGTATATTATACTTGTCTTTCTGGTTCTAGGTTACCTCACTCAATATTTTTTTCTATATCCATCCATTTGCATGCAAATTTCAAGGTGTCATTATCTTTGTCACTTGAGTAATACTTCATTGTGTAAATGTATCACATTTTCTTTACTCGTTATAGTTCTATATCTTTATTAAGGTGTACTATTGTCTAAATGAATATTATGAATGAAAATATAATCTTAAATTGTGTATATTTAAATTTTTATTTTAAAATTATTATTTTTTACATTGATAAATGTTTAAAATGATAATTCATAGATTTATTTTGATTACAGCCTACTTTTTGAAAGTTAATATTAAAAGTGTATTCTCACATTCTGAGTCTAAGGTCCTATGAACTGATACTAATTCGATATAGCTATGTCCTTATTCTCTGTACACACTCACACACACACACACACACACACACACACACACACACACACACACACACACGAACTGTACTATTTTGAGATTCAGGAACTGAAATACAGCCATGACATAAAGCTTATATTCACCAACAATGAATTTTCACTTATGTCCTAGTAAAATTTAGGATATACTGGACTATTTTAATGAGTTCCTTTTTCTACTAAGAAAGGAATACAGCCGCCTGCTCAAATGGTTTGTTTTTAAGTCTCTTGCTAATTGTCTGACAAAGATGCACAGCTTTCTTTTTCCAGGCAGACTCTTCAAAAGAGTCTACATTTAAATCTTAATGAGTAGAAAAACTGCTGTCTTATTTGTAGGTACATTTGCAAAACGATTGTCTTCTGACACTCAAAGCAAGCAGAGAAGTATCTGGCAAGCATTTTATACCTAAATGTCTTACTTAAAGAATAACCGTGTGCTAAATCTTAATATACTCTCTTATTTCTTGGGATGGTATTATTTTTACTTATCTTATTGACCAAAGGCTAATTAAAAGATCAGACTGGAACACAAGTAGATATGTAAATGTTTTCCCGAAAATCTTTTTTTTTCCATCTTTACTTTGATGTGTTTAGATCTATTTGTAACATTGCTTACCTTTTTTCTTCTCTCCCTGATTCATCAACTTTTAAATCCCTTATATTCTTTTCAGCATCTGTTATAATTAGCTTTATTTTTACATATACTCCCATTAATGCATACTTTATATGATTATAAATATTATTTATATATTTCTCAGCTGAGTAAAAATACTTGTCATCTTTCTGAAAATAAGAAATTGCATATATTGGATTTTGTTACTCAAAAAAATTGGAGTGAAAGAAAGAGTGCAAATTCTCAGTTAAGACAGCATGACTGAGTTTAAGTTAAGGGATGATCTGCCAGCAGATAACGTTATGATAACTACTGTGCTAGAGTTCAGGAATAGGACACCAGATCCTAGGAGAGCCATCCTGTGAAAAGAACATCAGAAACCTGACCAGAGATTTGGGGCTTTCAAAGACAACTGCCATTTATCTTTAGCTTGTGTGACCTTTCCTTACCGCCTAATAGTGCTGAGTCTGCACCTCATAAAACCTTTCCTTCTGTGGTTTTTTCGCTTCAATTATTTGTAATTTCCCGTTCACCTTTTCATCTTGGAAGGGACCCTCCTAACATGAGAAGATTATAAGTGATATAAGATTATAAGTACGAAGAAAATGAAAATCATCCTGTAAGAGTATATGCACCCACTTAAACAGCAGTGGAAAGACCATGGAAAGGCAGGGTGAAAATTCGGAATGCATTCATACTTAGGGTAAAGTAACCATTGACATATTTGTGAATATGGGTAGTGCTGTGTGGCCCATGCATCAGTGGTAGAGCACTGTCATGGGAATATGGGAAGTGCTAATTCATTGAAATGTGATATATAATAAGGAGGTACAGGAGATGTAAGAAGAAGGAGGAGGGCAAGGAAGGAAAGGAGAAAAGGCAAAGCTGTGAATGGGGGCATATGGTGAGGATTTGGTAGAAGAGGGTAATAGGGGTAGATATGCTCATAATGTGCTATATACCATACATGGCATTTTGAAATAGTAAATAAAATACTTTAACAAGAAGAAATCTTGTTTATTTTCCATAGTGTATTATTTTTCATTTATGCAATACATTTTACAATGTTGTGTCATTTTATTTCAGCTTCACTGATAAACATGTGGCAGTTCCATATTATATTTTAAAATTCTTTTTTTTTATTTTAAAATTCTTTCTGTTGCCAGATATAGAAAGGAAGATGATAGATACGTAAATAAATAGATATATAAATGATATATTATGAAATTATTCAAATAAATGTGATTATTCTATCTGTATTTTGATTAAGCTCACTGTCAATTTGATAGTTTTGCAATCATCTTAAAGATATTATATGTATTATCTAATGGTATTATCAATATTTATGAAAAATATGAATTTTTTGAATGAAATATTATGAATTTTCAGGAACATTTGCAATATGTAAACAGTGTAAAAATCATGGGCACTCTAAATTTCCATATTACTAGTCTTCGTTTCTATGTGATGTCACAGAAAAATTTTTGGAATATAAGAAGATGAATCCAAGTGTAGACTTAAACTCAGCACTCTTATAGTGGAGATAAAAAAAGTTTGGAAGAAATCTTTTTTTTTCTTATTTATTTATTTATTTATTAAAGATTTCTGCCTCCTCCCCGCCACCGCCTCCCATTTCCCTTCCCCACCCCCTATCAAGTCCCCCTCCCTTATCAGCCCAAAGAGCAATCTGGCTTTGGGGGAGCCTAGGCAGTTTGGATGCTCACCTTACTAGACCTGGATGGAGGTGGGTGGTCCTTGGAAGAAATCTTAAGGCACACAGTGATTTAACTGGAGGTAAGTGTAATATTCTTATGTCTCTTTCTTTGCTTGAACAATTATGATGCGTATTATTTAGGTGGATTATTCAAGTACAATTAATAAAAACTTAGATTCAGAAATTAAGGTTCAGCCTAAATATCTGAAAAGCAAAACAGCCAGCCACTGTCTCTTACATCGACCTCAGTCTGAAATAGCAATCCTGCCTCTGGGTATCTCAGAATGAAACTGTATGAGAGTTATCTCAGCCGATCTTATGATCTGTGAATCTATCTCTAAATAAATAAGCCTCTATTATACTCAATTCTAGCATGTGATTTCTTTTAAGCATCCCTTCTTCATCTCTTCATCTGGTGCCCCATGTGGATTCAGACTTCACATCTTCACATCTACTGGGTGGAAGGCCTAAATGCCCTGAAAACTCCCAACCTTACCAACCTAGCCTGCTTGGCTTGCTTTTACCTGAGCCTTTTTTTTTAAATCCCTTCCACAGCAGAGCTAACTGCATACAATAACTTGGAAATTACCCAAGATCGCAAACATCCCTTCCTCCACTGTCACATTCTTTGCCACATGGCAACTTGTACAGCTTCTGGTTTGTGCTCCCTGCCGGAGAGTTCTGGACTTCTTGCTTCATGTATGGAATTGATTCAATTGCTTTTAATTAGTCAAGCAGGGTATATGTCTCAGTATTTAACCACCATCAAGGCAGGAAACTAAAGTGACTCAGGACCATTGGGGTGGCCACCAGTTACATCACTGCTAGTAGTGACTCTGCAATCAAGACACCTGCTGTCAATAAGGTAATTCAATCTATGGGCACTCTCCCATCTGGAATTCCTCTGCCTTCTCTATTACCAAAAGGATGGCCTCTTATAATTATTGATTTAAAAGATTGTTTCTTCACCATATCTTTACAGAAAAAAATAACAGAAAAATTTGCCTTCACAATGCCTACTTATAATAATACTGAACCTGCTAGGAAATTCCAGTAGACTGTCCTTCCATAGGGAATGCTCAATACCTCTACCCTATGCCAATACTTTGTAAATCAGCCTTTGGAAATAATAAATAAAAAAATTTCTCTAATCTATAATTTACCATTACATGGATGATATTTTGCTATTTGATTCAAACATACTTTAGAAGGAATGTTTGAAGAAGAAAGTTTTGTAAAAATGGGATTACAAATTCCTCCAGGAAAAAATACAGAGAGGAGATTCTGTCAATTACCTAGGTTATAAAATAGGTTTACAAAAAATTAGAACACAAACCACAAATTAGGAGAGACCAGCTGTAGACTCTTAATGACTTTCAAAGATTGTTAGGGGACATTTCCATTCTACAACCAGCTGTGGAATAACACCTGATCTAATAATTCATTTAGACAAAACCTTAGATAGTGATAAAGTCTTAAATAGTCCCAGAGAATTAACAGCTGAAGCAGAAAAGGAATTGACAATTGTTGAGGAGAAATTACAGGAGGCCCATGTGTATAGGATGAATCCAAATCTTAATTGTATTTTTGTCATATTGCCTTTCAGAATTTCTCCTATAGGAATTTTAATGTGGAGGGAACATATTATCTTAGAATGGATCTTTTTACCACATAAACCAAGTAAAGAATTAAAAACTTATGTGGAAAAAGTCTCTGAATTAATTATAAAAGGTAAATTGAGAAATTATCAGTTAGCAGGTATAGACCCAGTTGAGAATATAGTGGCTTGCGCTACTGATAAAATAAAAAAAAAGTTATGGAAAGACAAAAAACCATGGCAAAGAGCTTGTGCTAATGTTTTGGGAGAAATTAATAGCAATTATCTCAAAAGGAATAGACTTAACCTCATAAAGAGAACTTTTAGATTCTTCCCCAAATTGTAAATGATGCTTCAGTACCTGGAGCCTGTACATTTTATACTGATGAAAATAAATAGTTGAAGGCAGGTTACAAATCAGAAGATATAAGTAAGGTGGAACAATGCCCTTATAATTCTGCCTTCTGGACAGAATTATAAGCTACTCTCATGGTGCTAAGAGATTATAAAGAACCTATTATTATAATTACTAATTCACAATATGCAGAAAAGGTTGTTTTGCATATTGAAACTGCTGAATTAGTACCAGATGATGCAGAATTGACTTTATTAGTAATACAGGTTCAAGATATAATCAGTAATAGGTGTTGTCCCATATGCATAACACACTTCTGATCCCAGACAGGTCTTCCATGTCTTTTAGCACAAGGTAAAGAAGAAATTGATCAGTTACTGGTTGGAAGTGTGTTGAAGGCCTCAGCATTCCATAAGAAACATCATGTCAATAGCAAAGTTTTAAAGAAAGAGTTTTCTATTACATGACAACAAGCTAAAAAGATTATGATGTCCTACTTGCTCTTTCTATAACCAAACACCACTACCTGCAGGTACTAGCTCAAGAGGTACTCAAAGGAATGAAATCTGGCAGATGGATGTGTTCCAATTTGCAGAATTTGGAAAATTAAAATACATGCACCACACCATTGACACTTATTCAGGTTTTCATTGGACAACTGCTTTAAGATCGAAAAGGCTGATTCAGTAATCACATTCTTATTAGAAGTTATGGCAATTAGATAATGTTCCAACATATATCTCTAAGAAAATAAAAGTTTTTGCTTATTATAATATAAAGCATATTACTGGTATACCAGAAAATCCTACATGGTAGGCAGTTAGAGAAAGATCAAATCAAACTATAAAAATATGCTAAACAAACAGAAAGAAATAGAAAATATCCCAGAAATAGATTACATAATGCTTTATTAATCTGAATTTTCTTAACACTAATGAGAAAAGAACAACAGCATCAAGGAGACATTGGCTAATAGAAAAGTCGTCTGAATTAAACCAGCTGGTGTATTTCAAGGATCTGTTCACCTCACAATAAAAGCCAAGAGATGTGCAACATGGTGAAGGGGTTTGCTCTTGTTTCCATAGGAGAAGAAAAACTATGTATACCATTAAAATTAATATACATTTGGTTTGAAAAAGAGAAACCTATTGAGAGAGAGAAAGGACAGCTCATCCACAGGGGTGACAATCATACAGGTGGTAAGGAAACCTCATAAAGGTTAGGGAAGGGTTTTAGTTTTTTTTCTTTACAGGAAAATACACATCTTCAAAATTTCAAGAAACCCTCAATGAATGGATGCTGAGAGAGGAAAAATACTTATCCAATAAGGATCATCAAGAAAAATAAAATATGACTTGCGGGACAGTTGATCAAAACACACACACACACACACACACACACATATATACATATTTAGAGAGAGAGAGAGTTGGCTTTGGTATTAGAAAATGCACTTTCCTTCTCTAAATCCAACCATGTTGTTAAAAGAAAAAAAAATCAGAGTTTCTATCTTATGTCAAGAGCCATCTGGTATGGGACAAAAGAAAGAATTTAGAAAAAATTTTTACTCTTCTTTATACCTATTTTTGTCTCTATCATATCTTTTATTGAATATATATGTCTATACATGTTTACATAAATAATGTTTAAGTTTTCCAGTGAACAATAAACTTTTCTTGCAGTAATCTATGAAGTTTCCAGGAAGAAGATGGGGCCCTATAGGAACAATTCCACCTGGTTGATATAACATCATGATGCTGATAGCGCAACTATAAGACCTGTTTAGGGTATCAGCTATTCAAGACGGTTCCAAATTGGTTAGCTGAAATGGTGCACTTTTTTTTTTTTTTTACAACTTTTTGGCCAGAACTCCAAATAGCAACCTCAGAAAAACCTTACTGAATATTCAGGACTATTTGCAATTATACCAGATAGTAATCTTAGAACTTAACCATCATTTTATTTTTATAGGATCCCATAGATGAACATTGCCCCCATGACAGCTGTAAGTAATTCTAGAAGAGATGTCCCTTCTCCCAACAAACTTCGTCTTCAGGGTTAGGGACATCATTTGGGGGTTGATTATAATTTGTAAAGGGTCGGGAGTTGGGGGGAAATTATGTAGGCTCAGGGATCTCTTTGGGGAAAAAAAGGGAAATTGGATGAGATAATAGATTAGTGTGAGCTTACTCACACTAATAATAATAGTGAGTAATAGAGTGAATACTTGTGAGCTATAATTTATGGACAATTTACATTGATATAGATTCATGTATATTGATACAAATTGAAATTATTTTGAATGTGTTCCTGTTTTCATCTACAATATTTGTATATCTAGGGAGCGTTATTTTGTCATATTGTGTTCATTCATGTTTCTACCTCTGCTTAAAACATTTTTGTATATTGATATAATTTTAAAATACATTTATCATATTGCAGTGTACATTTCTTCCTCTGATTAAGATACCTTTACATTGTTTATACTTTGAGGTCATTGTCATTATTTGTTGCACAGTTGTTTATTGAATAATATTCTAATATTGTATTTGGCTTAGAATGCTCTTATTTAAACAAAAGGTGGAGGTGCTATAGGAATTCCTATTACCAGTAGCTTTTATGTTACCCACCCACCTGAGCATGGCCTCTTTTACTATATATGCAGATGTAAAATGTATGCCCAGCCTCTTTTCTGGCGGCAGGATTTCGTTGCTGTTCCCTGTTCCAACAGAGGATTTTGATGTCTCAATGTACCCCTAAATAAACAACCCTATATTATATTCAATTCTCAGCTAGGGTGGGATTTCATTTAAGCATACTTCTTTAGAAGCTTCCTGTTTGCCTGATGTCCAAATGTATTTTTAAATATGGCCACACTCCTGATGTGTTCAGCACTGTCTGTCAGTATTGGCCTCATATACATATTAACTGGTCAACATTTTCTTAAATCTTAAAAGTTATAGAATAAGGTCAGTGTTGGACGGAGGCTGCTAATTGTTCTCAGGTGCTCAGACCCAAAATAATCACATAGAACCTGTATTAATTAAATCAGTGCTTGGCCCATTAGCCTTAGCTTCTTATTGGCTAGCTCTTACATACTAATTTAACCCATTTCTACTAATCTGTATATCGTCACATGGCTGAAGTTACAGTGTCTATCTCTGGCAGAGCTGCATGGCTTCTTTCTAACTTAACCTTGTTCCTCCCAGCATTCATTTTAGTTTTCCCAAGCTAACTATGTTCTGCCTTGCTATATATCAAAGCAGTTTCTCTATTCATGAATAGTAATTACAGTATACAAAGGGAAATCCATCATCAAATTTTCTTAAATTTGAAAAATTACAGAATAAGGTCAGTAAAGAATGAGTGTCTTTGTTGTGTATAATCCTGCTTGTAGTCTTGGATAAATAAAATTTGTTCTATGTGTACTTAGCCACTCTTAGAAAATTCTCAATTGATAGTTTCTACTCTGAGTTCTCTGATTTGTTACCAACAATGTATCCTTTTCTAGGCCACCAAAAATAAAACACTCACGCATAGCATTTACACATTATAATATTGGTTGCTGCCAGAGGCAATTATGCTCTCAGACAGGAAGCTGACAGCATAATTAGCATGAAGCAAAAACATTGCATTGTTGTGTACTTTCTTTCTACCTAGTGTTATTAATGGCTCTATTAAAAGAAGAGAAAAGAAAGGTTATAATATTTGTTCTCATGGTAACTTCCTCTAAATATATAAAAAAGCAATGATTAGTCATTTTTATTCATTTAATATTCAGCTTATTCACTTTTCAAAGCACAAAGGCCAACAAAGAAATTAACCTTTGCTCTTGGTTTGATAGAATTGAAACCAAAGTTAATACCAGCTAGCATTAATATTGTTAAATTAAAGCTGCTGGGAAGACAGATGAAGGCTTTAAAATAACCCCAGATGGCTAGTGGTAGATCCCTCTCAAAACAAAAATTTCAGCCTGTTTAGTTCAAAGTCATTAGTTCCCTCTTATTCGACAATTTGGTGCTTTACACGCATAATGTGAGAAGCATTCTGTGTTATCTAACAAAGTTTGTGACCCAGGGCTAATTAAAAGGCACACATGAGCAGGGCAGGCTGAACCAAGGCTGCTTCATTACAAGTGGTAGTTGTTCCCTTGAGGCAGAAACATCAGAAGATTCTTGGAAGTGGTCCAAGGCATCAGTCAAAGGCAATGTGGTTCCCAGATAGCAAGGCTCTAGTGGGATCACAGCGCTGGGAGCTGTTTGATCTGAGTGTGACTTTTTATTTATTTGTCAGTTTGGAGAAATAGAAGACCTCAGAGAGAACTGAGCATGCTGCCAGAAATGGAATGTGACCTTTGCAGCTGTCAGGCCAGACTGGGGGCTGTGAGGCTTGCTTTACTACCAGTATGTTTGGCAGTCTTGTAAGTGAAGATTGACAGATTAATTGAAAATCAGAGGATGGTGGGAAGACTACCCTGGTGTTGGGATCTACATCCTTTGGCCCCCATCACCTCCTAGAACAAGCTCTATACTAACTAGAATCCAGATAATACAAGAAGAAATGCCAGCATGTACCAGACAAGACTGATTTTATAGAGTCAAGAAAAGAGCTTGAAAGCGCTCATGATAATGTAAGCTCATCCTGCATCTCCATTTACTGATATTTTTTAGATAAACATACTTCAGAGTTTTCATTAAATTGTGGTTTTAATCTTTAACAATAGGTAGATTGTTGGCAGAAAATATATTTTTTAATATGCCTTTCCAGTAAGAAGTTTAACCTTTAATTTCACTTATACATGCATACATTTGCTTCAGTGTCTTAATGCTGACAGTTAATGTGGGTACCCTGTACATAGGCATGCTATCTTTGTTATGTGTTCATATTCCTTACAGTAATATTGTTTTACTCACAAAAAATGAGTGGAGAGTTTCTGTGTCAATCTGAACTTATAAATCAGTTTCATTCTCATTTTTTTTTTCATACAGGGTTTCTCTGTGTAGCTTTTTTGTCTGTTCTGGAATTTGCTCTGTAGACCAGGCTTGCCGTGAACTCACAGAGATCCTCCTGCTTCTTCCTCCTGAGTGATGGGACGAAAGGAGTGCACCACCACTCCTTTCATTTACAGGGATGTAGTTTCAGTTACATCCCTGACTTAATATTCTGACAAGGACTATTTTTTCCAAAATCTTCATTTAAAAAACTAATTTACTTATTTATTTTACATCCTGGCCACAGTTTCCACTCTCGGCTTTGTTGCCAGTTCCTCCCTCAAATCTGAACTCTGTTCCCACTCTCTCAATCTATTCCTCCTCCTTTTTTAGGGCAGATCTCCAATGATTATTAACAAAACACAGGGTATCAAGTGGCAATAAGAGTAAGCACCTTTCCATGTATTAAGAGTAGACAAGGTGATTCAGTACAAAGAGTAGATTCCCAAAGACTGGTAAATGAGTTGGAGGGAGCTCCTGCTCCTACTGTAAGGAGTCACACAATAGCATCAAGCTATCCAACAGTAACATATATGCAGAGTGCCTAGGTCCATCCCATGCAGGCTCCCTAGTTGTCAGTTCAGTCTTTGTGAGATAGTGTGATCACAGGTTAGTTAAAAATCACTTTTCTAATCACTTTATTTATTTAATATCTATTAGTTTAGAAAGAACTTTAAATGGTAGTAATGCTGCTTTTTTTTTGCTACAACTTAAGGTGGAGAGAGGAAACTCACAAGAGAAGAGTTTAAATGTTTTATGAGTAATTAATAATTTGAATGGAATATGACTTGAATTGAGAAAACAATTTCTTCAACGTTTACTATTTATAGTAAAAGTAATATTATAATGCACATAGAAAGTAGTCAAACAGTTCCTTCCTAATGATACAGATACAAAATGCAATATCATTTGCTGGAAGCTAAGCAAAGGCAATTATAAATACTGTAATGAAAATAAATCCAATCCATTAGAAACCCCATGACAACCCTGAATCAATGCAAGTTAAAATGTTCTGATTGGATTTTTGATGTTGTTGTCTATTGCAAGAAAAAAAATGATATCTTAATACACTTTCTGTCGCTACTATCAACTACCCAAGACCTACTATCATGCCTCATGGAGGAATAAACATAAAAGAATTGTCTAAAAAGCAGGATACCATATACTAGAGCATGTGAAAATTTGTTCAAACAATGATATCATATCTATCATTAAGCTGTGATTGCAATAGCCACTCTGTTAAACTATATGACAAGATGCAAGTTTTATCCTTGAAATAATGTCTACCCATTTACTGAAGTCTCCAAATTGTTTGTTCCATTGTTCTTTATATGGAGAATTCCCAGAAAATGACACTACACTATCTTCTCGATAATTGTAAGGAGTCTATCTGATAAGCTAGATGATATGCTAAAAAAAAAATCCCATACTGAGAAAAAAATGATTCAACTTTAGATAATTTACCCTTTGTTTGTAATGGCAGTATTGCTACTATGGGGACCTTAGTCTCCTGATATTTCCGGAAACCAAATATTTTATTAGTATTTCATTTCTAACTAGCATTAAAATATGAATTATAAGATTACATTCTAAATTAAGAAATTTCTTAGACTAAATTCAAGCCACAACATTTCTATCACATTTCTTCAAATCAATCCCCCTTTTATAAGGAAAGTACCATGCATTCTACTCCAGGATGACAAAAGTCAGAACTTATTTGACCTACTAAAACTCCCATATCACCTTAAGGCAAAACATATGTTTAATGTTACTTCTCATGAAAAGATAGACATTTTTATATTCTTTATATTATGGTTTATCAAATCCCAAAGTCTATATCATAAGTTTGCATTCAGATGTTTTTTGTTTATTTGTTTATTTGTCTGAAAGTGGAGATCATAATAGTCTAGTCATGTAGAGAGCTTACTATCAAACCCATTCTGGCCTCGAAACTCTGTGTGATTCTTCTGCCTCAGGCCATTTATGTTGGGACCATCGATGTGTAGCAGACAGCATTTGTGTTAAGTTTCTTGGTTCACCTTTATTTATCACAAGACATCACACAATCCCTTTACATTGGTAAAACAATGTTAACAATGGTGATGAAAAGGAGGGAAACTTGTAAACTTATTTTAAAAAAAAACTGGCATTCAGAGGGTAGTACCACTGAGATAGTTGTACAGGAAAATTTACCACTGTGAAGTATATTAATCAAATGGATGGGAAGAATAAAAAGATTTCTATCAACCCCATATAAATGATATTCTGACACTTCACCTACAAACAAGGAGATGACACTTCTTTTTAATAGTCTAAGTTAGCTTTTAAAGGCTATGTGTTTCACATTCTGTTTGTTAATTGTTGCTGTTTCCTGAAGAAAACAACATATTACTAATCTTAAATGGAATATAGAACAAGTGAGGGTCTAGTCTAATAATTTTTAGTGGATGCTTATAAACCACTTTGGCTATATGATACTAGAGACCAACGGCACTTGAAGGGACAATTGCAGAAGGGGATGATTTTTCGAGAGTCTTTTCAAGGCCTCCTCTATGAATTGTAAAGGTTTATTATGCTCAGGGAGAAATACTTTCTTTGTGAGTCATCCTTTGGCCACAGAAACTGAACATTTGTTATGAGCTACAAAATCACCAAGTGACCTTAACTGCCCATCACATGACCCACTAGGCTATAAAGATTGGCTCACAGCAAAATTTTATAATGAAATTCTTTATGACAAGTACTAAGGCTTTAGTATCCTGAGTGTGCAGGTAGTTTACATAAAGGTGCTGAAATGCATGTGTATGTTTATAGTCTACTGTTGCTCTCAGCCTCTATTGGGAAGAGAATCTTCTTCATTGAAATACATGACAGTTACTTTAGAAACTTGAAACAGGCCAAATTGCTGAGAATAATGGGCTGTGGTTGTGATGCATTGACCAAATAACATATATGTTTACACATATACACATAACGAGAGGGGGACAGAGAAATAATATATGTGTTTACACATATACACACAATGAGAGAGAGAGCGGGAGAGAGAGAAACAGTATGTGTTTACACATATACACATAATGAGAGAGAGAAATAACATATGTGTTTATACATACACACACACACACAGAGAGAGAGAGAGAGAGAGAGAGAGAGAGAGAGAGAGAGAGAGAGAGAGAGAGAGAGACTAAGGAAGAAAGAAATGAAAAGGACAATTAACCAAACACATGAAAATTAGCAGATTCTCAATGCCCTTCACAGAGAACGCATGAATACTGAAGTGTAGTGGTCCACAAATGTGAGCCTATTTCCACCTTGCATGAGGTCACAGAGTTTCAGTTTGCTCAAAGTGGTTGCCCTTTCACCCTGACCAAAGGCCAGAGAGTTGGAACTTCTATTCTTTCAAGGTTATAGTCTGGTTCTACCTCAAACACAGGGACCACCTAGATTTTGTTCAGAGAGTTCTGCTCGCTCAAGGTTATTGCCAACAGGTGTGGCTAATATCCAGCTTTTGTTTTGCATGTATAAAGTAGATCTGTTTCCACCTCAAACAAATGTCTAAGGATCCAACTAAGTTCCTTCTCCCTTAGGGAAATAACTATGGATTCTACCCAGGGAGTGGTTTGCCTACAGAAAGTTTTGGTCTGGAGTTTGAGCCTTTCTTGTCTTATTCTAGCAACAGAATGTTTAACTAAGAATGTAGCCTGAAGCCTTCAAATGGTATGATAATTTTCTTGTATCATGTTAATACAGTTTATTTATCTTACTCCTTCCTTTTGGGGTAAGATGTATTTTAAGCAAGTGAAAAATAACCATGAATGAATTTCAGTATTCACTCTAACTTCATCCCAGTACTATCCTATGTTACAAAATTCAAGAAATTTCAATCCTCCTGGAGAAGAGAGTAATATGCTCTCAGTTGTATATTGGATACATATGTCATGTTAGGTGATAACATAACCCTGTTGTTTTTTATTTAGCTATTTAGATTGTTTTAATACTCATGGTATGTAACTGAGAAAGACTAAACCTAATTATCTTGTGGGTCAATGCAGATACGTGCATATGAATTTTTGTACTGTACAAAAAATATGTATGTTAAATAGTCTTCTTCAGTATAAGTGGTCATCATGTCTCCTTCTAATCCAAAGTAGAAAATAAAAGAGGATTTTTTTTCTTGTTTTCTTCTAGGTGTAGACATTCACCTTCTCTACCTTTAGTGATTCAGCTCATTATTTTCACACTCCTGAAAACTCAGATGATACTACTCATCTTTTCTTCCTTACAGCTTGGGAAAAGCTCAATAATTCTAATAAAGTTATCAGTTAGTATCTCACTCTTTCTTTGGGATTTTTAAATGATTTGGGGCCAGAAAATTAGCATTGACAGCAGTGCTATGGAATTATGTTTAAATTAAGTGTAAGTTATTGAGTAATTTTCTTAATTTTTTTAATAAAAGTTTATGATTTTATATTTAAGTTTAAGGTGCAATTCAATGCTAAAAATTGTGATATTGTATATGTTTTTACATCATAAGTTTTCATAGATGTTCAAAAGGGAATTTTTTATTTTACTTTAACAAATGCTGGCCCCATGACAAAATCATATTAACTAATTCAAATATAAATGTCTAAATTGTCTTTCCCTTAGATAATATGTTATTTCTACAAGAAGTGTACTGTAAATATGATCATAGGGATCATTAGATTCATGATATATATGAAGAAAACAAGCCACAGCTGGTTATAACTATGGGAGGAAGTGGAGCAAGGGGCAAAGGCAGTATCTGGGAATGACATTTATTCTGGGACATGAAGCCTGTTAAAGAAATTAAGTATTAATATATGCTCACAGTAATTGCCACTTCAAAAGTAGATAATGATAATGATGGTTGGCTAGACAGATAAATTTAGATGGAAATCTCCATAAAGTCACATTTATTTTGAAACAAAAAATATGTCTCACTTTTTTTTATTCTGACAGGTCAGAAAATTCTACTGTTTTCCTACCTTTTCCATTACTTAAGGTGTGGCGAACACAAACAAAAAAGAAGATTGCATAAGAACTTACATATTTCCATTGTCTTTCGATCTCATTTTGCAAGCATGATTTAAAAAGTTTAGTCCACACAATGAGAAACTTAAAGTGATAGGCCTTCAACTAACATCCTCAGTTCTTTTTTTTTTTTTAATATGATTTTAACTGAGCTAAAATTACATAAGTTTTGCTCTTCTCTTTCCCCTGTGATTCCTTGCTGGGTACCTTTCTTCAGTCCTTGCTAGGATCTCCCCACCCTAAATAGCCTCTTTTTTTCTGCTCATTATTGTTACATATGCTCATACATATGTGTGTATGTGTGCAAATATACATAGATAAGATCAGCAGAGTCTATTCTTGGTATGTGAAAATGGTTTCAGATGTGACCACTCTACACTAGACAACCAATAAGGGGGCTCATTTATATTCTAGACAATGAAAGAGGTTGTCCCAGTCAAGTGTATGAGAGGGAAAAGCACACACAAAGGGAGAGGTCTTATGACTGTTTCTGTTATGATTTTGGTCCCTTTAAGAGACAAGCCACGCCCACTCCCTCCCCCATCTGCTGAGGCAGCTTCCAGCCTGAGCTCGCTCTGTTTTCCATCTTCCTCTCGGAGAGGCAGCTTCGCTTCTGCCTCTCTCCCCACTTCTTCACTTTCCCCCTTCTTTGTCTCTTTCTTCTCTTCTCTCTCTCTCTCTCTCTCTCTCTCTCTCTCTCTCTCTCTCCCTATCTCTCTGTCCTCCCTTCACCCTTCCTCCTCCATAACCCCCTGAATAAACATTCAACCTCACCCTGCATGTCGTGTCTATCCGTGTTTCTGTCTTCTGCCCGCCTGCCATGTGTCTCCCTGCCTGGAACCAGCCATTGCTCAGGGACCAGCAGCTGTCTCTGCCCGGGGCCCACTGCCTGCTGCCACATGGCCCGCCACCACCATTTGGTACCTACAGCATTTCTGCTGCCTACTGCCGTGGGGTTCTTACAGCATTTTTTAAAAAAGAATATTAGTTTCACCATGGAAATGCTTGATAAAGCACTGGTTCTCACGGCACAGAGGTGAATAACAACGAAGATCACCTGGTCAGAGTTGTATTTAGAGATGAGCTAGCAAGAATAAATCTCCATGATTCTGGGTTGTAATTGAAGTACCAGGTATAAACCGGGTTATTTTTGAAAACTGTTTTTTAGCATATGGCCGTCACTCAGATTCTTCCAAATATTAAACTTTCCTGCTTAGTGGGATGACCTTTGTCCCTTTGACACTGACGTGTCATCCTCAGTTGTGCCTTTATGTTTTACCACAGAAAGAAGGGAAAGCTTTTATTAAATGGAAAAAAATATCTTTAGTCATAAAGATCTTGACAAAGAGTTGGGTCTCTGAATCTGCTACTTAGTCATCTAAATAAAAAATGGTACGCAAACACATGGCTTTATTGAAAATTTGGATTTATGTATGTGTTCAGATGGAGAAGTAAGACATTAACAAAAACAATGCAGTTTATTACCTTTATTTATGTCTACCTCATGTATCATACAAGTGGAATATAGCTGAACTAAAAATAAATATATTCCAAATAATAAATTTGTATCAAAGAACAGAGACATACTCTTCCATGATTGTCTTATCCATGTTAGACTTCCTAATTAGAAAGTCACTGGAAAGTCTATAATGGTCTTCTCTTTGGTTATTTAAAATATAATATATATATATATATATATATACATATATCAATACTAATGATTAAAATATTTTTAAAATATAAGAAAGCTTGAAGGCTTTACTTAAATGTAAAAAGACCAAGTAAATTACTACAACTAATAAGCTTTGCCTGGGGCTGAAGAGATGGCTCAGTGGTTAAGATCACTGCTTGATCTTCCAGTGGTCCTGAGCTCAATTCGCAGCAACAACATGGTCACTCACAACCATCTGTAATAAGATTTGGCACCCTCTCCTGACCAGCAGGCATAAATGTAGACAGAACACTATATACATAATAAATAAATATTAAAAAGAAGAAGAAGAAGAAGAAGAAGAAGAAGAAGAAGAAGAAGAAGAAGAAGAAGAAGAAGAAACTTTGCCTGACTCTACCCAGTAGTTTTCTGGTCTGCATTGAAAGTAAACTGTACTAGGTAGAAATAGGTCTGTGCGTCATAGTGTTTCATTATTAAAGATGTATACAGATTTTTCAAGCAGTTTAAATTTACTCTTTAACTTTTGTCCATATTTTATTTAATATATTTTATTTAGAGTATAAATCCATTTTTTTTCCACTCCTTCCATTACCTGTCCTGTATGTACAAATATATAAACAGAATCTGCTATTATCCTTAAGGTTTTTGATTTTGTAATATTTCAAGCTGGACCACTTATATGAGATAACCAGTGATGAGTTACATGTACCAGAGAAGCTTATTCTCTCTCTCTCTCTCTGCAGTCATTAGTTTCCTGAAGCTTTGTTCGTTAAGGGTAGGCCTCCTTTCTCTTTACACATCTGCATTTACTTTTCATGTAATCATTGCACAGGCCATGAGTATATAGCCATTCAGGGAGTTTATTCTGAATATTTATTAAGAAAAATTGCATATATTCCAATATGCTCACTTTCATTTTTATAAAACTGATGATGACATAGAGAATATATATATGTATACATATGTATGTATGTATATGTGTGTGTTTGTGTGTATACTTGCATGTATGTATGTATATGCACATAAATAAACATTTCTAAATTTTATTTAAAATATTCATCTTAACTAGAGGAACATATTGAACATTTATCTATGACTTGATGGCAGTTACAGATTTTACTTTTTCCCACAGATATTGTTTAGCAGAGTATGTATGGAGATTTTCGTGTGGAGGTCATATTAAAGTTATTTATCTCTTTTATTTTAGTTAAATACACGTTAAAATTATTATTTTTGTTTTATGTATATTTGTGTGAGAGTGTGTATATCTTTATGTATGTATGTACACATTCATGTGAGTTCCCATGCAAGACAGAAAAAGAAACAGAAGTTCCAGAAGCTGTAGGTAAAGGCAGTTTAAGTCTCTCCACATAGATGATAGCAACTTAACTCTGGGCCTTTTGAGGAACAGCAAGCAGCAAAAAATAAAAAATAAAAAAAAATAAAAAAAAATGCTTAGCTCCTAATCCTTTTCTAGAGACCAACTAATATTTTTGTTTGAGTTTACTGCCATGGAGAATTATACTCTTTTAAACATACAAAAATATGTGTGATTAATTTTAAAATATGAACTAGGAAGATGAAAGTAAAGCAAGTGTATGTTGTAATTGTCTAATTCAAACATTGATTAAATTATTCTAAATGCTACATTACACAAAAGCTCATTATATATAAGTTCATTTATGCACTTATTTTCTGTGTGGAAAATGTGCATCATTATGTGTGAAAAATATTTATGACCCATATTCATTCAAATTTTTTGAGAAAGAGAATAATGAGCACAGTTACTTTAAGAGCAATTACAGATAATATTAATATTGATTGTACTAGCAAGATGTTTTATTTTCCAATCAATGTGATTTCAACCTTGATTTTAATTCCCCATTATGAAATCTGCACACTTATAATGCTTCTTGTTAGAAACCTTTTTAAGTCAATTCCTCTGATCTTGTACATATTCTGCAAATATAAACATTAAGGACATGCTGATTTGTATTTAGTAGCTATGCAACAGAATTTGGATAGGAAGACACAAAACACGTGTAAACATTGGCATATACATGCACAGACATACACACACACACACATGTCTACTCACCTGAGAGAAAGCACAGAACAGGGGAAAGTACAGACACACCCAAAATCCAACTGGGTGAACCAATGAGTTTTCTTTGGATAAATGACAAGGATATGGGTGATAGTTCCTTACAAAAACAGAAATATCTCAGGGACAACTGCATGGTTAAAGCCTATCCGAGCAAATGTGTGAGTTCACCAAAGTTGGAAACCTGGGGTACCCTGTACAGCCCAAAGAGAAGCAGTTTCAGTTTTTTTTCTATGTGGACCAACTGGCATGAGCTTCTTACAGAGTCAGCTTATCTTTGTTTCTTTTAGACAGTTCTACATGAGTCTACATAAGGCTGCTATACATGCCTGAGAATCTTCCTATATGGAAAATTTCTCTTGTACAATGTAAAGGTTTGGCATTTGAACTCTTTTAAGAATAACCTTTAATAAATAAATATAATAATAAAAAAATCAAATGCGAAAAAAAGAATAACCCAAATTGTTCAGTAGATACGCAGGAGGTATAGGTAGGGTGATCAAACTAAGGATGATGGCAAGGAGAAGGATGGAGTGAGAAGTCACAACACAGACATAGGGGAGCAGGATATGAATGTGCAATGCTAATAAAGATACCGCCATGTGGCATAGCATCCTGGGTCATCTGCTTTCCCTGATGTATGGTCCCTTTGCTTTGAAAACGCACAAATTTTTAACGGTAACATCATATCTATATTAATACAAGTATAAACTGTGCTTTGCACACAAGTCAGCCAAAATGATTTTTTGTCATCTGCTTGAGCACATCAAATATATATTAATGACTTGTAGTTTTTTCAGATTTATTTCTTTATGTAAGTACTCAGGATTTCAGTGATTGTACTTGATCAAAGCTGATTTTCTTGAACCCAGAATGAATCTGCCAATATTAATATAAAACGTTTATTCACTGTTCTTTTAAAAAATCCCATGAATAATATTTTATATGATATATATGTATATGACAATATAGAAGAGATAGATAGATGATAGATAGATAGATAGATAGATAGATAGATAGATGATAGATAGATAGATAGATAGATAGATAGATAGATGATAGATAGATAGATTATAGAAAGAAACAGGACACTATTGAGCCAACACATTGCTATAAAAATGCAGAATAGTCTATTTCTGTAGTGGAACATATTAATACAAATTAACAATTAAGTCAAATTTTCACATATTTACCATATTCACTCAGATAAGAATTGCCAATTTCTTTCTTTTCCTCCCTTGATCCTCAAACTTTTTCTTCATATAACTAGTTAATATTTTTCTGCTTATTCTCTATTCTCACAGAATTTACTCATTCATATATTCTTAACAATGAACACTGCAAGTTAGAGTTTTGCAAAAATAATTATTCATTGCATTTCCTCTCAAAGAATTTAAAAATTCTAGATTTTAAACAGTCTCACAAGACCCAATGCTATAACACTACTGTTATCAAGAGATATAAAGTGATTCTCCCTTGAAAGTAAAGACATTTAGGACATAAGAATTGGAAACTGAAACCAACCAATAGTAGCAAATATGTTTTCTCTTCAGATATTTTCTGAATATAGGTGTAACTTATTTGTTCTAACCAGAAATATATTATAAAACTGATAATATACACAGTTATATGTATGAGGGAAGATAGAACTGAATTAGGTTAGCTACAAAACAGGATTTTGCTATAAGAAAATTGAGTATCTAATAGAATATTTCAGCGGTTTATTTCTATTTCATCCTCTCAAAGGTAATCTATTAGTATTTCTATACTATTAACGTGTATTGTGAATGTAAGATTAAAATACTCAATCATACAATTTTCTAAATATCCATTCATTATTTTATCTTTGATAACATCTTTGGATTACAGAAACACCATTCAGAAAGATGAAATTTGATTTAACCCTAAATATGTCAAAAGTTTTAGAAATGACATTAAAATTACTGTCTGAATAAAACAATTTATTTTAGTTAACAAAAAAATATCTATTCTATACATATCAAACAAAAAATATTTTAGCCTTATTTCTTTTACATCATTGTTCAAGCATATCATAAGTATAGATTTGCATTTGGTTTTTGATGTGATTTTGAAGTAAAATTAGTATGCTGCTCATAACTTTCGCTTTAGCATTACGTTGCTATGTTTTAATTAATTGAGGTAAAGGTCAGCATTATTTTAATATTTCCCTCAAATTGTGTTCAGATTCTTGTAGGAACACAAGTGACCTCAAAGTATTATGTAATTCCAATGCTTCTACTTTGGAGTACTACTGATGAATTTACTCTAAAATTAAACACATTTACATTTAATGGTTATGTTATTGATTCTAGACTCCCAATAGTGTTCTTAAAAGTCCTTTTTAGAGCAACTATTGTTGTCTTCTGCTCTCACCTTGCTTTGTCAATGAATATGGACAAGGCAATTTCATTACATCTTCATGAATTCTTTTACCTCAGATGTTTAAACACAGCAGGCAAGATGGCCCAGTGGGTAAAAGTGCTTGCTGTATAATCCTGATGGTTTTGCTACATGCCTAGAACTTGAAATTGGAGGAAACAACTGTTTCCTCAGACTTGATCTCTGAGCATAAATTGGAGCCTAGGCATGAGTTTTACACATACACATAAGTATAATAGAATTTTTAAAATGATTTGCAGAAAGAATAGAAATAGACATCCTTGAATCAATTAACACATTTCTCCGTCAAAATTTCTGCTATTCTCTTCCTTATGAATTTCTCTTAGTGCTTGATGAATACTTAAATCTAATGAATGGATAACTCTGGAAAATAGTTCTGTGACAACAATCATACAATTTTTCCATTATACACAAAATGAAACATATAAACACTAATTCTGATTTTGGTAATTAGAAATGATAATGGTTTAATACAAATAAAATGCATTTTGCAAGACATTTCTCTCAATGTAAGATTTCTCAGACTATGAAAGCATCTCTTATAGTCTTCTATGCTCCTGTTCACACTTAATCAACAATTGTTTCAAAAATCAATGACAACAAATGTTCCTGTTGCTCTTCTCCTTTGTACTCCTTTATATCTGTTATGGACTATACAGTGTAAATTCAATGTATTTAAAACAACAGAATCATTCATATTGTTAAGCAGTTATATCCGACTTACCTGAGATTGTGAGGAACACAGGGTGGGAGAGAAAGAGGGAGGAAGCGAGGGAAGGAAGGAGGGAGAACAAGAGAGATATCTTTCTTTGTTAATGTAAAAAATATGATAATCATTACAGATGTCATCTGGATTGTGTATGGGGAACTTGGTCAGAAGTCTAAATAATATTACTAAATATTTTTCAAGCTACCTGAAATTATAAAACATTGAATTAATTAAAAGTATTAATATACATATTAGAGACCCTAGCTCTTTCAAATCCAAATTTTGAGTTTGAGCAAAATGTACCAGTTTATTAATTTGACAATTATTCAAGTATTTCACATAGGATATTGGACTTATTTTACAGTTATTGCTTTATTCTATTACCCAAGAACCTTTTTGATCTATTACGTTACTCCAAGATGTGCTGTCCTCCTAAAAGATTCACAATTACTCTTTTTTTTTTTTTTCACACAGAAACCATGTTATCATACCGCAGGGATTCATTGCTTAGGCTCTAAACATGCTTGCCATAAAATTTCCCTATAATGGCAATATTGGCTAAATAACTACAGTGTCAAAAGCATTTTGTAGGTCATGTGCAGTGCTACTTGGCTACCCTCTGCAGGCTGTTGACACCACTCTCCTGAAATCTATTCATCCAGAATGATATTTGTGAATTTGCAAGCCATCCATGGACTGAAATTACAGGAAACCCCAGCATATGCCATGCTCCCAAAGAGCCAGCTCTTGTTCTGTCCATATCTCTAAACTGGCCAGCTATTACAAGCATGGAAGTTTTGCTTATTCTTTTCCTCTAAAAATATTTACTTCACTGAATGTCTGCCAAGCTTCCTTTCCAGTTTCAGGCATTATCTTGCTATAACTATTCACATTGTGTAAAGAAAGAAATCTTCAGTCACAGAAGTACCTAGAGATAAAATAGAAAAATAATAAGCTTTCATTATATTTTCAATAATTATGGTGACCCATAATACATTTATATATAGTTACTGTTCACTGAGTATTTATAGAAAAATGATTAAATGCGAATTTGCATTGGCTTACAATGTAGCAATAGTATGTTTTGTCTACTGCTCATGTGGAGATGCAAGAAGGAAACCAAGTGATAAACGATGGGCATACAAGTGAAAAATCAATATGATAATGAGAAAATAAAATCTTTTCAATGAATTTTCTTTAGAGGTTCTTTATTAGTGCGTATGATGCAGTGTAGAAGGGAAGAATTTGCCTGGAAAAACATGGCTCCGAATTCCCTAAAAACAGTGGTTTTTTGTTTTTTTTAAAAAAAGCTCATCAAGAGTGTACCTTATTCTTTCTACAGCTATATGTGAACCTTGAACCTTGTTTGCAGTTTTTGTGTATTTGAGATAGGAACCGCAGCTTGGTTCAAACACACGTGATGTGGGAGTGTCATATATCAATCTGTTGATTTCATTGGCTAAGCAATAAAGAAACTGCTAGGCCCATTGGATAGGCCCACCCTTAGGTGGGTGGAGTAAACAGAACAGAATGCCGGGAGGAAGAGGAAGTGAGCTCAGACTCCGCAGCTCTCCTCTCCGGAGCAGACACCTCGGAGAGAGATGCCATGCCCAGCTCCCAGGCAGACGCACGTGATGAAGCTCCGACCCAGGATGGACTTAGGCTAGAATCTTCCCGGTAAGCGCACCTAGGGGCGCTACACAGATGATTAGAAATGGGCTAAATTAATATGTGAGAATTAGCCTAGAAGAGGCTAGATAGGAATGGGCCAAAGCAGTGTTTAAATGAATACAGTGTCTGTGTAATTATTTTGGGGCATAAGCTAGCCGGAGCAGGCGGCTGGGGTGTTAGGGACGCAGCCCTGCTGCCCTTATTACTACACACACGTTCTGTTCTTGAGAAGTTAGTGACTAAATCACTATTTTACAGGTTAATTTTTACGTGATTTTTACTTGAGACGTGATTCATTCTAATGAAGAGATCCAAGATAGAGACAAGTCATCTTGCTTTTTGAAAGCTGAAATGAGTTATCTATGGACTCACAGAAAGAACACACTATAGATGTGAGTCTTCTGAAATCTTGTTTGTTTTGTGTTTTGCTGTGTACTGTGTCCTTCTCCTCTTCATTTTCATATGAATAGTTGCATCCATGCAGTCGAACAGTGTCCACCTAATTCTAACTTTTAACTGACATGAAACGATTGTATACCCTCAATATGTGGCTTATAGAATTTCTAAATCATGGTATTTTGGTCAGATAACTCCCAACACATGACGTAAGGAGAGGGATTTGGCTGAACAAAAGGTGTATTTTGTTTGAACTGCCTTGAATTTCTCCCAGATTCGCCCTAGGATTTCCAGTGAAAATTAGAGTCATAGAGTCATATAATCAAGGTAAATGAGAGAAATACCATTTAATGGAGCAGTGCAAAAATGTGGCAATTCAGGAGAGATTGAAATGTGCTTAGGTTGAAAGATCATTAACTCTGAAATGGGAATTCTCTTTTAATTGGGCATAGCTGTCTTATCCTTTCTACTCTTCCTGATAAGGCCAATCCAGCTAAGGAGATCTTGCCCTTGAATGCTGGATAACGCATTCCTTCATCTACCAGACCAATCCATTCTAGTCCTTGGATGAAATGAAAATTATGCTGCTGTTGTCTTGGGGAAGTTCCTTTCATTACGCTGAATGTTGTTGTTTTGAGGTTTCTTTAACAACTTAGCTTTCATGGCCTTTATTAATGCTTGCTTCTAAATCTGCTATATGGGCACTTTGTTTACACTGATACCTTCCAGAGCAATAGCACTACTTTTCTAAGCCAGCGGGTTACTATATTGAATTAAGTTTTCTATTTGAATAAAGGAAAAAAGGTATTTTATTTTATAATATTTCATCATTCATTTACTTTTATTCTTGCTATAAATATTTGCAAATATAATTTTATTTTTGCAATAACTTCAGTTTTACTGTGAAAAATGAGTTTGAAATACTATATGGTCTCAAATTTAAATGTAATGAATAGCATGTCTGAAATTGTCAGATATCAAATTAAGTTAAACTAAAGCACAAAAATATGAAATAAAGTCTTATATAGTTGAAAAAATCAGTTGCAGATTTCACTGTTAACGTTATTATACACTTTTTATAGTATACTTTCTAAACACATATAAAATACTCATGTTGCTGTAACAGTAGTACATAAATAAGACCATACAAGAGTTTAAAAAGTTCATTAACTCTCTTTTGTACTACTTTGTTTCAATATGTGTGTTTCACATTGTGTGAATCTGTGTGTATATTAAGAAAATCTAACACGATATATCTTTTCTATATTTATTAGCTAACAATATCTAATTGAAAATACTAGGCTATAAGTTGTGCAGCTTTTCTCTCAAACATACGTTACCTCATTCTTCTGTGACTTACAATACAATTAATGAAATATCATCATAGATATGTCATAAATATTTGAATTTTGAAAGTTTTTAATCTTACTAATATTTTCTTTTAAATTTTAAATTTTTCAAAATGAAATTATCTATTCTTGTCCATTTGGATTATTTCATCACTTTATGTACTGAAAATAATACAGTTATCACACATGGAAACATACCTATTTCTTTGCCATCTAATTTTGAATGATTTGGTTTTGTACCCAATGGAATTTCTACATTATTTCTAACTTTTGAGGAACTTCCTTGGTGTTCTGACAGTGGTAACAACATCGTTGTTTTCATTCTGCAGAACGTAAGGTTACGTTTCAGACATTTTTCTGTTTTTTTTTATTTTTATAATTGTTCTTCTAATAAGTGTGAGTTGGCAGCTCATGGTGTTTTTAATTATAATTGCCCCAAATATTAATATTAATGGTCAAGTACATATTTTATTGCTCATTTACCTACCATTCTGTGACATATATGTTTATAATTGTCTTTATATATTTCATTCACATTGTGTGTGTTTATTATTTGCTGTAGATTTTATGGATGATAAAAAATGTAGATAATACGATACATTTTCTATTTTCTTTTCTAATAAATGACGAACAGATAAGTCAATAAGTACTGTCATCTTCAACGAGTAAGAAGAGAAGATATATAGAAATAGAGAAAGGTAAAGGCCAAGAGTCTAAAGATAAACAGGATAATTTAGGAAAAACAGACTAGAAAGAAGCCAAGCTAGGGTTGGGCATTCAAAAGAAAGAATAAAGCTATGTATATTTATTTGAGATACATAATCCAAAGCTTATATTTTTGATATGTCTGCATGTTAAGTATTCTAACGTGGGCTTTTTCTTAAGGCATAGGTTAATTTACTGTTATCTTCTTCCAGAAATGATGGCTTCACTTTAGATGATTGTGTTGTGGAACTCTGGCTGAATAGTCTTTTTGTTTCAGGCTCATATCCAAATGTTCCTCTTTTTTAAAATTTCAGAATATTTTGACCTATTCAAATTTGTCTCTGTCTCTGTATTTCAGTACAGAAAATTATTTATAAATCGTGGTATTTACACATAAGGAAAATATGGGGAAGTTAGAAGCATTTGGTATCTGATGATTGTATAAAATTTAATATACACCCTAATATATTTATCTAAAATTAATTGTAATATAACTACATTTAATATTTACCACATTGTGTATTAAGTTTGTTTTTCAAAATAAACATTCTTAAGGACTAATACAATTTTCCTGTACTAGTATATTACTAGTGATTCCAATTTTAATTGTATCTCTCTGTACATCATTGCTAGCTGCTCTCTGATTCTACTAAGATTATATCTTTTAACATCAGGTTCATCTCTACTAGCATTGAATCTTTGTTATTTAGGAAAAATGTGCTAACAGTATTTTCAGTTCGGGCATATCTGTTGGAATGCAGTAGAAGTCATTTGAAAGGTCTTGTATTCAGCAAAAATCACCACTAACAATCACAGGGATTATGAGGAAACATTACTGGCCAAAACCTATGCAGCTATGTAAACAGAACACAAACAAAACCAGTAATTGGTGTCTTGGGAAATAACTTGGGTAGACCAGGCAGTCAGCACAGGATGTCAGCGGACTGCCTGTGGGAACATTAAACTTGCACAATAACAACAGAACAGAAAGCCTGGCTTGTGGGAGACACTGATTCAATGCAGAGAGAAATAGAACTCTGAACTTGAGAGCAGGTAAACCCCGTCTTGGGGCTAGATATCTGCAAAACAGTGACACTGACTATTCAGAGACAATTTGATGATTATAAGAATAGACCTGAAAGGACCCCTTTTAAAGCAACAAAGAGTCAAAGCAAAATATTTACTGCTAGTGTTTTCTTTTTTCCTGATATCCATAATTTTCCTAAGAGTGTTTTGGCTGTGTTTTATTAAGATCAGATATTAAAAAATGGGGGAAAGGTGACTTCTAGCATACATTCATATTTTTATCACTTTACTAATTTTTTTGGCAGAAGTAGTAACTAGAAAATTGTATCTGCTAAAGAAAATTTCCAGCAGCAGCATGAAATTATCTACTTCAGATATTTTAAATTTGAAAATAATATGAAATTGAGAATTTATATTTAATAAAATCACTGGAGGTTCTTATTTCCTAAAAAAATGATATAGGAGGTATCATTCAAAATGTCATCATTTAAGTTTTTACAAAGATCAACTCTTTACATTTTAACTTTGGTCCATGTTTTAGGTACTTAGGTTGAAGTTGCCATCTCTTACTAGTATTCCTAAGTGTTTTTATCTTTTAACAGTAAAACCAGTTCTCAATGTCCTATGCAAGTCTCTCACTGAAGCTGGCAGTACACTTTTCTCCTTTGTAATGCTAACTGCTATTGACAAGAACAAAACATATGTAACACTGAGAACAGAATATCAAATAATGGTAATAGAGCTGGATTACTGAATGTTACTGGAAAAAAAAAACTGTTTTCCTGCTTCATTTTGATTTAAGTGCTGTGGTATGATTACATTTCTTGCATTTCATTCATATTTTGGCATATACTCAATATTACATTTATTTGTGCTGTTATTTTTGCTGACTTGTCAGAACTCTGGTACAGATTAGATAAATAAAATAAGAATTTTGCATATTCTACATATTCTGGAGAAACTTGGATAAAATTAATATTTTCTTTTTGATAATTTCATGAATTGTTGTATCACTATGAAATTCTACAAAATTTTAGCTTTTACAATACATTTTTCTGAAATTGTATGAATCTATTATAATTTTAAACTATATTTTTATGATACTGATCCATTTTATGCATGGGTTAAATATTATCTCTCTTTACTTTCTACCTTCCTTTATTTCCTTCCTTCCTTCTTTCCTTCTTTCCTTCTTTCCTTCTTTCCTTCTTTCCTTCCTTCCTTCCTTCCTTCCTTCCTTCCTTCCTTCCTTCCTTTATTTTTATAAAAATACATAATTTTGCTTAGTATGTAAAGCATTCAGTAACCATGATATTTCCATTATCAAATTAATTTTGCAAAATAATTTGTTATAGTATATCAAAAAGCTGAAAAAAATTTCTAAGCTAAAATGTTACATTCAAAGGGGTATAATTTAAAAATAACACTGTATCCTGCAGAAAACAAACTGTAGTCTTGGATGTCTGTGACCTTGACTCACTTTTTTCATTCTTTGTATAACTGATAGAATGTTTGTCATTATAAATGGAACATTATTAATATCACTTGGAATGAAAACTTGGCCCTCGAGGGAAAATTCTGTCTATGAGTGTATGTACACACATGTGCATGTGTACAAGCACATTTGGTTTAATAAGCTGATTACCTTTAGAAATAAGTGATAATGTAGAACGGAGGATTGAGTCTTTCATCTATTACAAGCATTGATTTTGGCAAATATGTACTGAAATCCTTCAGAGGTCTGACACATTTTTTCCCCTTAATGAGAGGTTTCTATACCCAAGTATCCAAATCTCATTAACTTTGTCAATAGGACCAGGGGAGCATCCTCAGTGGGAAAAGCTGCCTAGAGTATTCCCATTTGATTAACACTTTCCATTTTCTCATTTGATTAAATACTTGAAATTGAATGAAGGACTCTAGGGAGATATTTATGTTCAATACTGAAGGAATTAACACTTTCATAACTGATAACATTAGTATTTTTAAAATTTGATTATTGATATACACTTCCATTTGAATTGCTGTTACTCTGTAAAATATTCAAAACTCTTCCTGAGAACCACAGGCTTAAAAATATCGTATTTTATAAATATTTAAAATTAAAATATAATTACATCATTTCTCCCTGCCATTCCTCCTTCATTCCTTCCTATCCTCTTTTCCTCTATCGTCTCCTTGCTTTCTTTCAGAATCATGAGCTCTTTTACATTATTTGCTGTGTTATATTTCATGCATATGTTTATTTCAGTCACATACATGTTTCTAAAAATATAAAAACACTAAGTGTTTTTACTAAGTGTAGATGATTTTAAGTTGAGAACATAGTAGTGGATAATTAATTGTTCAAAAAATTCAAATGAAGGGACATATTAAACTTAATTCATAATCCTTTCTGATTTTGTCATTATACTACACAAATTTGTTACTGGTATATATTTTATTATAACAGTCAGTCTCTAAGTATTTTTTGTCTAAAGTCAGAACTAATGTCCACAATTTAATCTCAAATACACCCAGGAAATTTATGGGATTGTCGTTTTTTTTGTGTGTGTGTGTATGTCTGTGTGTGTGTTGAGGAGGCCATTGTGTGTAATAAATTGTTTTTTGACTTATGAATTAGAAATAATTTATTTGGGATTTAACTTTTGCAATTGCTGTGTCTCTAAGAATGGATAAAACATGTAGTGTGATCTTCATCTTTTCACAGAATGTTATTTAGAAAATCCTGCCTTTAGGTATCATAAGGTAACACTTTTCTAAATAGCTTTTTGGACACAACACATGCTCATATAAGCAAAGCACACCTGACCATGTCTTTAATATTTACATAAAATACTAAAATAAATATTTTTTAGCAGCGAGAATCAGAGTTCAGAGTTCAGTCACAAATGAAACTCTTTGTCATTTGCATTATTATCTCATGTTTAGTAACTGAACTTTGGTTTCAAGGGAAATATATATATATATATATAAATATATATTACCTTTTATTATTTTAAGAAATAGTAAATTAATTTTATAATAAACTAAGAAAATGGTTTTCAGCAATGTATTCCTTGTCTAGTCTTTGTGGGAATTTATGTGAGGGGGATAGTTCTTGACATCGAGTAGTCTACCAATTTAGATCTGTTAATCCTTATCCTTATCTTAATACTGTGAAAAAAGGCACAGATGTTTTGTGTATTTTGGGATTTCTATTCGAAATTGACAGCCACAGTTATCACATTTCAGAAAATCTGTCAATGTTATTCATAATAAAACTAATTCTTCTCCAAATTCTGCTATCAAGGTTGGACAAGGCAACACAGTAGGAGGAAAGGAATCCCTAGATGTGGCAAGAGAGTCAGAGACAGCCTTCACTCCCACTTTTAAGCAGCCCACAAGAATACCTAGCTATACAACCATAACATATATACAACCATAACCTATATGCATTTCAATACTTTTGTTTTTGTTTTTCAAGACAGGGTTTCTCTGTAGCTTTGATTTGAAGCCTGTCCTGAAACTATTTCTTATAGACCAGGTTGGCTTTGAACTCACAGAGAACCACCTTCCGAGTGCTGGAATTAAAGGCATGCGCCACCACCGCCCAACTTCAATACTTAATAACATTTGCATAAGGAAAATTGCAGGCACTTTTAAACTAAAAATATTTTAGATATTAATAAATAAATTAAATAATATGTGAAATATGGCTTTTAAATATGTATGATGTATTTATTAACTGTTCAGCGGCTTTCAATTAATTTATGTGAAACCAGCTGTGTAATAATCAATGCCTTGAGTCATTTATACTTTCTTTTCCTTCTCCTTTTTGAAGCTGTTTCTTTTTGACTAACTGATAAATAAAATATGAGAGCTAAATGTGCAACATTTTCAAACAGTTTGACTGTTCCTCATTAATGGTCATGGATCATTTGTACCATGGAGGTGCCATGAGCCTCACTCCAGTTTAGTTTACTTACATTTTATTTTTAATATTTTTAATTGGAATATATTTATATCACTTTACCTTCTGTCTTTCATCCCGCTAGTCCCTCCCAGGTAATCTCTCTCAAATTCTTCCCATACCTCTAATAATCTCAAGTTTGTCACCTCTCTTTTCTTTTATTATTACTCTTACAGATGTGCATGTATGCACAAATATCTGTAAATACAACTTGATGAATCTATTTTTGTTATTTGTATGTATATTTTTTCAAGATTGACTACTCCTTATTGGATAACCAATAAGGGGTCTCATCTCACAAAGGAGCTAAGTTTTTTTAACAAAGCAGTAAATAGTTTCCTACAGTTCTTTGCCTAGGGGTAGACCCAGTAAATATTCCCCCTTCCACATTAATATGTCTATTTATACTGTCATGCTTTCTAGGCCTGTTAGGACACTCTTACAATAAAAGCTCTAGTATTCTGGCTTTAAAATCTTTCCACCCAAATTTCTTGATTTTTCCTTTACCATCGATGCAGAAGCTGTGTTGTGTTGTGTCAATATGGGCTAGCTCCCCGTGATCTGAAGATATTTCGCATTGTGTCCATTTACAAATTTCTGTGATGGTCTCCATTAACTGTAATTATAGGATTGATTGATAATGGTTGTTGCTACACTTCTCTATGAGTATAAGGATAAGTATAATGTAGAATCTAGTAACGAATTATGTTGTTCTAGCAAACTAACTTGTAGTAAGTTCTTTTCTAATATCTATGACATCGCTATTCACCCTACCGCTAGCTTGGGTCCAGTACCAGATATGATTCCACTCCCCTTGACAGGCTTTATGCCCACTTAAATGACTGTTATATCACTGGCTAGTGAGTTGAGTGTCACTTATTGCAGCATTATGCATATTTTTCCACACTGGTAATTGTTCTGATTTATAACTGTTGTATCTTGTTAGGATTTTTTGCTTTCCTCCCTTGGGAGCTTGAATAGTGTTTTTTTTTTTAAAGCACAGTAAAGTGACTCTCAGGTCATATCCTGTTACTGGAGGCCACTCATTCATTTCCTGGCTGTCTAACCTAGAAATAATCACTCAGAAACTATATTAATTAAACACTGCATGGCCAATGGATCTAGCATACTCCTAGAAATCTCTTACAACTAAAACTAATCCATTTTTATTATTTTAAATTTTACCATGAGGCTTATGGCCTATCGGGAAGGTTCTGGTGTGTCTGTCTCCAGTGGCTCCGACATGGCTTCTCCCTGATTTCATCTACTCTCTCTCTATAAATATATATCTTTCACCCTGGCTTTAATCTGTTAAGCCATTTTCTGAAAGCAGCTTTTAATTAATTAATGGCAATAAAACATATTCATAGCATACATCACATCCCACATCACTATCCACTTCAAATAAAGTAACTCATGCATACTAAAGGTATGATACTTCAGTAAATAGGAGCACACCCTCAAATCCCTAAAGCTCATCAAGATCCACATTAGTAATCTATATTGTTTTGGGAGATACTTGAACTACATCGACCAACCACAATGTAAAGTTACTTTTGTCTGGTACTATAGCATTCATTAAGTCTGCCATTTTGTTGCAATTACTGTCAACCCAAGTGGCTTGATGTGCTTTAAGATAGTTATATTGATATCTTTATCTATGTGTATATTTACATCTTTATCTATATATGTAGTTTTAGAAGGCTGCTTGTTCATTCTTGGCTGCCCAGACCAAAAAATAATCATTCAGAAACTATATTATTTCCAATACTGTTTGGACAATAACACTTGTGTATTCCTAGCAAGGTCATATATCTTAAATTAACCCATTTCTATTATTTTATATTCACCACAGAGCTCATGGCCTACCAGCAAGTTTCCAGCGCATCCTTCCCCAGCAGTGGCTACATGGGTTCTCTCTGACTCCACCTTCTTTCTTATACCATTCAATTTAGTTTTCCCCACCTAGCTCTATTTTGCTAAGCAACAGGCCAAAACAGATTTATTTATTAACTATAAAATCAATATTAGACAGAAGGACTTCCCACATCATATATATATATATATATATATATATACACACACACACACACATAAGATATATACACAAATTTATTTATGTTCACATTTACCTAATTATTGTGTAATTTTAGTTAAATATAAAATGATAGGATTCTGTGAATCTTTAACAAACCATTTTGGCATTTTGGTATTATATACCCCTTGCCCTCCTTCTGTGTTGAGTTCCTTTCCATTTCTCTGTTATGTGTTCTCCCATTTCATCAATCTGAATCTTAATATAGCCTTCCCCAGGAATCCCATATTCTACTATAACCTTTCCCAGAAACCCAATAATGACGCACTTATGCTTTCCTGGTTCCATGCTGTACCTCACATTTAGTATTTGAAGTTAGCAACTGCAAATGAGGTAAAATATACAGTGTTTGTCTTTCATACACTGCTTTATTTCATGCAACATAATCTCATCTAAATCCAGCTATTCACCTGCAGATATGATGATTTCCTTTTCTCTACAGTGAAATAGTATATACATCTCACATTGTCATCACCCATTCAATTCTTAAAAAAAAACATTTAAATTGTTTCAAGGTCCTGGATATTGTTAAGAGGGAAATTTTGAACATTGTTGGAAATGTATTCATGGAGTAGAATGTCACGTCCTTTGGGCATATGCCAAGGAGTGGTACAGCTGAATGAATTGTAGTTTGCTCCTTCAATGATCTAATGTACTTTCTCATCATTTTACTTAGTCTTCCCTCAAGTCATTTTCAACTGAAAATACTCAAGTTTTAAGTTTCATATTCTGAGGAAGAAAATGTCATACATTTTACCATCAATGGATATTCAGAATTTGAATACTCAAATTCTGAGTTAAAGTACTAAAATTTAATTATATTTATTGTGAATGAAACCAAATAATAAACATATAATAACTTTCTGCTCAATATTTTATCATGGCATAATATAAGATGACCACCATTATCATTTAATCATGATTTTTAAAAATATATGATAATGTATACTTCTAAAGTGGTCAAAATTCTAAAATTATTGTTTATATTTTAGATATAATTTTATGATGTGCCCAAATCCACTTGATACATCTATAATACAAGCCTGACACCCAAGGCTTAGAGAATATCTCAGAGGAGGGCATAAAGATTATAAGAAGCAGAGGATCAGGAGGTCATTTGTGAGACAGTGT
This sequence comes from Microtus pennsylvanicus, assembly GCF_037038515.1. Lineage (NCBI taxonomy): Eukaryota > Metazoa > Chordata > Mammalia > Rodentia > Cricetidae > Microtus > Microtus pennsylvanicus. The sequence goes on from NC_134584.1 coordinate 20,925,960, forward strand.
CTTCTATCAATGACAGGAAGGCTGAATCCATTAAATCATATCAGTATGATTGACTAGCATGACCTAAAAAGTGACAACACCAGTTAACATGCCAAATCTAGTGGGTGAAAACTCACGGGGCACCAATTCTAGATAAAGTGCTACAGGGAATTAATGACTGCTGACATCAAGATAATTAGTTTTCTCTAGAGGCAAACTCCCTTTATGCAGTGTTATGTAATCTAACTCTATGTAGTCAATCTTAAACATATTGCATATGAGCATTACCAAAATGGACACAGCAGATTTTGTGTGAGTATTTGTGTATTTATGAAAAAGAATTTGAGAGGGAGTAGAAGCTAGAAGGAGGTGAAAAAGGGGTCAAATGGTAGGAATACAGTGTTCATGTAGGAAATTCTCAAATTTGGTAATAATAAAATGGAATTGTGATGAAATAGTTTAGTTAAATTATAAGTTATTGATATTTTGATGTCTTACTAGATAGAATATTTTTATTTCATTACATGTCTTCTGTTAATTGGATTAAAGTGTTTAATATTATGGCCTAGACGGTCTCAACAGCATTTCAAATATCTGGTATGGCAGATAACATTTGTCCATGCAATTTACATAGTATTTTCTCACAGTTAGCATGAATTTTTGCTATATTGCCCATGTGTGAGTTAATTTTTCAGAATGGTTCATTTTATACATCTGTTACTTAATAAAAACAAATGAGTTTTCCTTGTTTTGGTTGCATTCACTCAAAACTGATTTTTAACAATTAACAGGTTCTACTATTAGTAAGTAGAAATTTGATAAATGTTAGCCCAAGTTGTTAAGATGACTGATTTCACTTCAGAACCCCAAGGTGTGTGTGTGTGTGTGTGTGCATGCATGTGTGTGTGTTTGTGTGTAGGAGCCTAGGAGTAAACTGTAACTTATATTACTGGCTTGTCATTTAATTGAAATGACAATGAAGATGATTGATTGATTAATTGATTGATTGATTGATTGATTTCTGCTTACTTCATTTCCTTGACAATTTTGTATGCACTTATTTTCAAATCCCCAGTGCGTACACTGGAATTCCATTCGGCCTAAATCAGTATATAGAATAAATGTTCTGTACAAAACAGCTATATAATTTCTTGGTTCCTTTGGGAACTCATCTTTTTGAGATGCACTTAATTATGGGGTGTTTGCTGGAATCATTTGAATTTGCTGTGATGTATATTGCTTTGTAGCTAAACTCTGAATTTAGGGAGTAAAAGGCCTTTCTTCGTATGTGTCAATATTGAAAGTAGCCGCTAGCAGGGCTTTTCTTGCTATGACACATCATTGCTAAGAATGAGGTCTTCACTTCTTATTCACTTCTAGGTGTGTTTAGGCTTATTTCCTACAAGAATATGACTGGTTTTAAAAAATATTTTAGATATTTAAGTTTTGTTGATATTTATATAATATCACTTCTACATTCTAAATTTAACATGGTCTTCAGCTCTATTAGGGCAGAAGAGTGAAGCTACACTGAAAGCGAGCCTGTAGGCTTACAAGAGCTGGTGAAGATTTCCCGCAACTTGAAATAAGGGATTATTTAACATGAATGAAAATGATTCTGTGTTAAAATTACAAAATATATAGATATAATGCAAATAACCTAAACATTTATATTACAAATATTATAAGGTGATATTCAAGAAGTCATTGAAAAATTTTAAAGCATTATAAATACATAAATAAATAAAGGTAAAATAGACAATGTTATTTTGAATTGTCTATTGACAAGTTATAAATCCATGTGCATTAAGCTGGAGAAACTGAGGAAAAGTTGACTAATCATACATCGTTGATGAAGATTCAATCTGCAACAGTCATTTTGTACTTCTATTACAAACAAATGGAGAAGTAACACTGAAATAATTCCTAATGCTGTCACTCTCTCTGTGATGATGCACTGTGTATCCCATTTTGTTCTGATTGGATTTAATCTAGTCCTCTATGACTTTTATATAAAATTTAACATCAGAATGACATCAATTCTGAATGTAAATTGCAAAAGCTGCTCCATCTTTTGACCCTTGCTAACTCAGATGAACATTTCTGCCATTTGTGAACTTCCTTCAGGCATTAACTGGGGCTCAATCTAAGCAATTTGAACTTCTAATATAATTTCATCTTGCAGAACAACAGATCATATTGAAAACTACATGGGTGGACTTCAGACTTGATTGACTCTTTACTGTCATGAGGCGAACGAAGCCTTACAAATGATCAAGACTCATCATAGGCCCACAATCAGCCTTTCCTAAGGAAATTAAAACAGAATATTTATTCACTAAAACAACCAATTTAGAGGAACTTATTTCACATCGGTTGGTAACTAAGAGCAAGCAAAACTGAAATAATAGCTAAGAGGTTTCATGACTTAAGTTGGAGCATTCCACTTCTTAACAAACAGAGTTAACAGTATTGTAGATCTGGTAAACTTGAAAGTCAGTTAAGAATATACACTTAATATAAGAACATGTGTGTGTGTGTGTGTGTGTGTGCGTGTGTGTATCACCTATACTTATGTATAGATATATAAGTATATATCATATTTAAGTACAAATCTGTCAGTAAAACTAGTAAATTACAGAAATTACATCTGTATAAAATGTCATTCCTAAATCCTAATGTTTCAAAATATTTTAATGTGAAAAAAATATTGTAGAATCAAGGTTTTGTATAAGTACCAATGCCAGGATAATGCCTCAGGGAATGGACCCTGAGATATCAAAGATGTGTTGCTTTTTATGATATTTCAAGATTTAAATATTAGGTCTGATCACACATTGGAGCACCGGACTATAATCTCAAGGTCCAAATCAGGAGCAGAAGGAGAGAGAGCACGAGCAAGGAACTCAGGACCGCGAGGTGTGCACCCACACACTGAGACAATGGGGATATTCTATCAGGAACGCACTAAGGCCAGCTGGCCTGGGTGTGAAAAAGCATGGGATAAAACCGGACTTGCTGAACATAGCTGACAATAAGGACTACTGAAAACTCAAGAACAATCGCAGTGGGTTTCTGATCCTACTGCACATACTGGCTTTGTGGGAGCCTAGGCAGTTTGGATGTTCACCTTACTAGACCTGGATGGAGGTGGGTGGTCCTTGGACTTCCCACAGGTCAGGGAACCCTGATTGCTCTTCGAGCTGATGAGGGAGGGGGACTTGATCGGGGGAGGGGGAGGGAAATGGGAGGCGGTGGCGGGGAGGAGGCAGAAATCTTTAATAAATAAATTAATTAATTAAAAAAAAGAAGGAAAAAAATATAAAAAATATTAGGTCTGATCAGAAAGGCCAATGGTTACCAACTTAGTAGAGTATGGACTTATGTTACACTTTATAATATTAGAGTACTTAAATTATGTTGCATAAAGCATTTTTTATTAATTGAGAAACTTAGCACCACAAAAGTGATAAGGTAATATTAAGTTGATACAAGTGATATTAATATAAAAGTGTTGGGATCTGAATTTGATTGGGAGAACTTACAGAACTAAATCACATACAGATCTTGTTTATTATAGTAATATGATGATGACAAGACTATGAGCTATCATAATACACAAATAATTTCCAAGACATTAAGCAAACAAATCATTTATATAGAGTAATGTAAACAAATCATTTATACATCTATTGCACATTGTGTATCTTTAACTATGCCTTAGAGACATCCAGTAAGAAGTACAAAGCAGGATCAATCTATCATGTTTTGTTAGGGTTGGAAAAAAACACTTTAAAATGACATATAAGCCACTAAAACTATAAAACACATTATTCAGCCATGTAAACCTGACATCTAGGAATATTAATATTATTATGATAATTAGAGAGGAACATAATTATTCAAACGTTTTTCACTTGATACACAATAAATTACATTAAGGATGGGAATTTCTACAATTTTGTGGCTATATTGCCATAGTTATAGATAAATGTTTTACATTATAGTCACCATTAAACTATTGTGTTTCTTTTATTGGGTTGCGCTTTCCTAAGTTGTAGTATATAGTATCAAAATAATCTTTGAGTTTGGAAATATTTTCTCACAGTTATACACACAAAAAAATATTGATAGTACTAAACATAACAAGTACCACACATACTTTAGTTTACATACACTTTTTCTAGTTAAACAGGACAAATTTATCTTGACCCCAAGATATTGATTATGACACGTTAAAAATTGTGTGATTTGTTCATCTTAGTGTCGAGTCAGTTGTGGTTATTATAACTATGGAAACCCCCAAGCATTTATAACCCTCCACTGTAGTAATAGGAGCAGCAGGGCTGTGTCCCCAGCACCCAGCTGCCCACATGGCTAGCTTATGCCTGAAATAACAACACACAAACTGTATTCATTTAAACACTGCTTGGCCCATTTCTATCTAGCCTCTTCTAGGCTAACTCTCGCACCTGGACTAGCCCATGTCTAATATTCTATGTAGCACAGCTAAGTGCGCTTACCGGGAAGATGCTAGCCTACATCCATCCTTGGTTGAAGCTTCATCGCGTGTCTGCCCAGGAGCCAGGAGCATGGCGTCTCTCTGGTGCGTCTGCTCCTGAGAGGAGAGCTGTCGAGTCTGAGCTAACTTCCTCTTCCTCCCAGCATTCTGTTCTGCTTACTCCACCCACCTATGTTCTAACCTATGAGGGCCAGCCAAGCAGTTTCTTTATTTTTTTAACCAATGACCTTCCTCCATCACTCCACTTGATTTTTTTCTCAAGACTGACTTTCTCATATTTTAGTAAGAACAACTACAAACTTGAATTAACTCCAAAGAAACTACATATTAATTTAACATAAAACTTTTGCAATCCAATGTCAGAATGTTTATATTCAATTATCTGTAAAGTAAAAACTAATCTCATATATGTTGTGATCAGGTTATTCACTGCTCTATGTTATTCTACGTTTTACAGAACAATGGATTTTCGGCTTTGAATTTCTCTAGAATGTATTGATATTTTTTTCAAAAGTATCTCTTGAATCTTCTGATCCACAGTCAAACATGTTATCCTTTGTGCAACTGACCCATCATTGTGTTCACTCATAAGTGGATATTAGACAGAAAGCAAATGATAACGATCCTTTAGTCCACAACCTCAAAGAAGCTAGGCAACAAGGAGAACCCCAAGCGTACAAACATAGAATCCCCCTGGGACGGAGTAATAGACAAGATCTTCTGAATAAATTAAGAGAATGGGGGTGGGTGAGAAGGGAGGATGGAAGGGGTAGTAGAGGGGAGAAGGGGAGAAGGAAGGCATACCTAAGGGAATAGGATAGTTGTGCTGAAGGAAGGACATAGGGGAAGAGCAAGATTCAACGAGCCATTATGGGGCTAGCAAGAATCCTGGCACTAGAAAAATTCCTGGGAATCCACAAAGATGACCCCAGCTACAACCCTAAGCAGTTGTTGAGTGGGTGCCCTAACTGGCCTTGGCCTGCATTCAGATTGATGACTATCTTAAAAGACATCATAAAACCTTCATTTGGAAACTGATGTGGGCAGATGCAGAAATCCACATTGGAGCATTGTGCTGAGCTCCTAAAGTTCAGTCGAAGAGAGGGAGGAGTGAGAATATGAGCGAGGGGTCGAGACCACGATGGGAACACCCACTGAAACAGATTATCTGAGCTAATGAGAGCCCATCGACTGTAGGGAAACCAGCATAGGAACAAACTAGGCCCTCGGAATGTGGGTAACAGTTGTTTGGCTTGGGCAATCTGTGGGGCTTATGGCAGAGATACCAGGTTTTAGCTCTACTGCTTGCACTGGCTTTTTGGAGCCTATTCTGTTTGGATTGATATCTTTCTCAGCCTAGATAGAGTGGGAAGGGCCTGTTCCTGCCTCAATGCAATGTGCTAGATTTTGGTGACTTCCCATAGGAAGCCTTACCCTCTCTGAGGAGTGGATAGGTTGGTGGTAGTGAGGAAGTTGGAAGGAACAGGCGGAAGGCAGGAAGTAGGAACTAGGATTGGTAGGTAAAATGAGAAAAATAGAATTTTAAAAAATAAATTGATTTTAAAAAAGAAAAAGAGCTGGGCGATGGTGGCGCACGCCTTTAATCCCAGCACTCGGGAGGCAGAGGTAGGCGGATCTCTGTGAGTTCGAGACCAGCCTGGTCTACAGAGCTAGTTCCAGGACAGGCTCCAAAGCCACAGAGAAACCCTGTCTCGAAAAACCAAAAAAAAAAAAAAAGAAAGAAAAAAATACCTCACTCAGGATAGTGTTTTTCTATTTCCATCCATTTGCATGCAAAATTCGAGAAGTCATTGTTTTTTACCGCTAAGTAGTACTCTAATGTGTATATATTCCACACTTTCTTCATCCATTCTTCTATTGAAGGACATCTAGGGTGTTTCCAGGTTCTGGCTATAACAAATAATGCTGCTATGAACATAGTTGAACAAATGCTTTTGTCATATGATAGGGTATCTCTTGGGTATATTCCCAAGAGTGGTATTGCTGGGTCCAGGGGTAGGTAGATCACGAATTTCCTGAGAAACCGCCACACTGATTTCCAAAGTCGTTGCACAAGTTTGCATTCCCACCAGCAATGAATGAGGGTACCCCTTCCTCCACAACCTCTCCAGCAAAGGCTATCATTGGTGTTTTTGATTTTAGCCATTCTGACAGGTGTAAGATGATATCTCAAAGTTGTTTTGATTTGCATTTCCCTGATTGCTAAGGAGGTAGAGCATGATCTTAAGTGTCTTTTGGCCATTTGAACTTCTTCTGTTGAGAATTCTCTGTTCAGATCCGTGCCGACTGAGCTCCCAAGGTCCCAATGAAGAGCAGAAGGAGGGAGAACATGAGCAAGTAAGTCAGGACCACGAGGGGTGCACCCACCCACTGATACAGTGGGGCTGATCTATTGGGAGCTCACCAAGGCCAGCTGGACTCTGACTGAGAAAGCATGGGATAAAACCGGACTCTTTGAACATGGGGGACAATGAGGGCTGATGAGAAGCCAAGGACAATGGCTCAGGGTTTTGATCCTACTACATGTTCTGGCTTTGTGGGAGCCTAGCCAGTATGGATGTTCACCTTCCTGGACATGGATGGAGGGGGAAGGACCTTGGACTTTCCACAGGGCAGGGAACCCTGACTGCTCTTTGGACTGGAGAGAGAGGGGGAGAGGAGTGGGGGGAGGAGGAGTAGAGTGGGAGGAGGGGGAGGGAAATGAGAGGCTGGGAGGAGGTGGGAATTTCTTTTTTTTTTTCTTTCAATAAAAAAAAAAAGAAAGAAAAAGAAAGTGTCTCCTGCTTCAAAGAGACTGGACCTTTTCCAGGTTTTGTTACTAAATTAATTATATGACTTGAGGTCATTTAAGGATATTTACTTAACCTGACATCCTACTGTGTATTTAGTCTGTTTAAATTCAACCCACATTAAAGAAAGCAATATAACCAAGCTTAACGATGCCTTGGACTTTATGTATAATCAGCTTTTACAAAGTTAAATAATTACATAGTTTAATCTTAAGTGATACAGTACTTCATGAGCCTGATCCAGAAATGTATGTGAGGTGTGTGTGTGTGTGTGTGTGTATTCTGGAAATCATTTGGTGAAGCTAATTATCATGCTGAAAACAACTTTAAACAAGCAGATTCCTGTAAATGTTGGAAGCAAACTGTGGGTATAGATTCATAACAGTACATGCTTGTGGCTTTTAGTTCTATTCTGTAAGCACTAAGAGACTCGCTCACAGCCCCAACTGAGGGTTCCAAAAAAAAAAAAATGAAAAAGAAAAAAAGAAAAAGAAAAAAGAAAGCTTCCTAAGAGTGCAATAAGAAAGTTTTCTATAATAATTTCACTTACTTGATCTGAGGGTTATTTTATTCTTCTTTAATTCTAATTCTCTTGTCTTAATTGTCTATAATTTTCTGACTCTAATTTTCTGTTCCAAACATAACATCTTTTATTCTTCTTCATTCTTGTTCTTATGCCTCTACATTCTACATTCTTATTCCTCTGCCATTACAAAATCCCAAGCATTTATACCTCAATTAATTAGCAAAAATACTACAATGCAAAAACTTGGTCAGCTTAAATGGTGACTGACAATAGCTACAGGTTGTAAAAGTTCAGTATATCTTTTAAAGAGACAGCTACAAAGGTTACAGTTGGAAAAAACTAAACCAATGAGAGATCTAAGTAAGGGACAAAGAATATGTGTACAATTTTATATTTCTTAAGCATGATTAATATCTGGACATGATTAGTCAGTTAACAGCCTTTTTTATCACCTGAATCTCAGAACTAAAACAAAAACAAGCAGTATACTGAATCTAAAATCTTGAATCAATAGCTGGTACAAAGTGTTAATTACTCTTTTTAGTCCTAGCAGGGAGGAGCCAGTGAAGGAAGCTTATGGACAACATAGATGCTGTTGATTTCTTGCTCTCACCTGGTGTGAGCACCCAGTCCAAGAGTGGAGCCATGTGAGAATTCTGAATGCTTGTGAGCAAACTCGAAGCAAACAAGACAAGTGTCTTCTGACCTCAGTTTCTTCAAAAACACAGGACTGTCGCTGGAATGTGCATCTGTGTCTCTTCCAGGTGTTGCAAATAGGAGTGGGTTCATTTTAGATTATCCATCACAACTGATCATTGAAAATTGTTTAAATGCCTCTTTGGAAAATCAAGATTTTTTGATACATATGGCTGTCCTTGTGATTATATACTGTACTCAGCTGACTCTTCTTTTTTTTTTAATTTATTTATTAAAGATTTCTGTCTCTTCCCCGCCACCGCCTCCTATTTCCCTCCACCTCCCCCAACTAAGCCCCCCCCCAGCCCGAAAAGCAATCAGGGTTCCCTGACCTGTGGGAAGTCCAAGGAACCCCCACCTCCATCCAGGTCTAGTAAGTTGAGCATCCAAACTGCCTAGGCTCCCACAAAGTCAGTGCATGCAGTAGGATCAGAAACCCATTGCCATTGTTCTTGAGTTCTCAGTAGTCCTCATTGTCCGCTATGTTCAGAGAGTCCGGTTTTATCCCAGGCTTTACAGAGACCCACATTGGAGCACAGGACTGAAATCTCAAGGTCCAAATCAGGAGCAGAAGGAGAGAGAGCACGAGCAAGGAACTCAGGACCGCGAGGGGCGCACCCACACACTGAGACAGTGGGGATGTTCTACTGGGAACTCACCAAGACCAACTGGCCTGGGTCTGGAAAAGCCTGGGATAAAATCAGCTGACTCTTCTTAACCCTCTGAATATAAATTGTTTGATGCGCCTGAATTAAGTTGGTTATTGTATGCAAATTGACTCTGCCTCACTTTTAGGGCCCTGCTGTTCCAGGTTCACACCACCAACTAGAGCAGTAACAACAGGAGAAGTTTGTTAACAAAAATGAGAGTTTGATGTAAAACCAATAAGCTAACGGATGGCATGATAATTAAAGGGTACAGGAAAAGTATATAATATATAAGAATGTAATTAACATAGTTATAAGCATTCCACACTGTGCCATTAGGGATTTTAATTTCTAATCTTTCTTCTTTCAGAAGACATTTAAAATAGAAAATATGAATATTTAAAATTACGTTAATGAATGGCAAAGGCTAATTTAAAGAGCTGGAAAGGCTGGAGAAATGACTCAGCAGTTAATAGTACTTGCTGTTCTCCCAAGGAATCATAGTTCACAGATATTAGCACTGGTGTCAGACCGCTCACATCCAGCTGGAATTCCAGCTTCAAATCTGCAGCCCACTTCTGGCCCCTGCAGGTAGTCACACCTGTGTTTGTAGACCTACACATAGTCAATCAAACATACATAGCATTTAAAAATAAAATTAATCCTCTTTAACAATGTATGCTAGTCCTTGAACAAAGCATATAATAAATATCTAGCATGGGTCCCTACATCCCAGACTATGTAGAAAATGAAAAGAAAAATAATTATTTTCACTATACTATGAAAATTCCCAATGAAAATTAAATAAGATAAAAGCATTAAGTGTTAAATTATTCACATTGCAAAGATATGTTAAACGCATACTTAAAAACTATAAATCACTAACAGAATTCCTTAAATAAAATTCTAACCCAGTAAAACTAATATTCTTCTAAATATCTGGAAAGAAATTGAAAAAAGTTTAGAAAATCTTTTTTTGCCATAGATGAATGCTGAGCGATTCTCTTCAGCCTGAAACGTTTCCCCAACTACAGACTTAATTAATCAATTTTTTATGTATACCCCATTAAATACACAGCTTAAATTTTATATAAAGATCCTCAGTCCTTAATAGTCCTGATGAAGATATAAATTCAAAGTAATAGCGACTAGTGCTAGATTATCTTTGTTACCTACTATCCTCTTGCTATGATAAAACACCTTAACCGAGGCAACTTATAGAGAAAGATTTACCATGCACAACAGAGGGCTCTGTAATGTGGGGACCAATACGCAAGCAGGTGCCTGTGCCTGTTGGGGTGGCAGGAACGGAAAGCTGAAAGCTCATGTATTTAACTGAAAGCTCAAAATAGAGATCAAAGTACATATAGGTTCAGGCCTTCAGTTTTCTTTTATTTTTAAAACTATTTATTTTACTTTTTTGGGTTATAACATAATGATATTACAGCCCACTTTACTAACTTCCTTTAAGACTTCCCATATATAGCCAGGTGGTGGTGGCTCACACCTTCAAACCCAGCACTCGGGAGGCAGAGGCAGGCAGATCTCTAAGTCCAGCCTGGTTTACAAGGGCTATTTCCAGGATAGGCTGCAAAGCTACAGAGAAACCCAGTCTCAAAAAAAAAAAAAAAAAAAAGAGAGAGAGAGAGAGAGAGAAAGAAAAAAACTTCCTATGCAAGTCTCCTTGCTCGTTTTCAAATTCATTCCCTATTTTTGCATTTTTCTTATAGAAATATATATTTATATATAGAATATGTGTGTGTGCGCACGCACATATATTCCTAGATATATGAACACAACTTTCTTCCTCTGTGTTTTCTGAGGCAAACCATTTGGTATTCTATAACCAGTTTGTACATGGTTCCCTGGGAAGTACTATTTCACATATTCTCAGCAGTACTTAGTCGCCTATAGTCATTTGTGTAGAGCTGAAGGACCTAAGGTTCCAAGGCCCACTCTCAGTGACGTTCTTTCTCCAACAAGTCTGAATTCCCTATACATGCCCAAACATTGTGAAAAAAACAAAAAACAAAAAACAGGATTATCTGTTTAGACATCAGAATCTATAACTGTTATTCTCACTAAAACTGTTCCATTTCACTTCCTGGTCTTCATAGGCTCGTTGACATATCATAATGTAAAATGCATTTAGTCCCACTTAAAAAGTCCCCATATTCTCTCAGAGTCTTAACACTATCAACTTCAAAGTCCAAAGTTTATTTGGAGACTCAAGACTGCCTCTTAATTGTAACATCATATAAAATCAAAAAGAAAATTATACATTTCATCTTAGTTTTCTATTCTGTATAGAGACACCATGACCATGGCAAGTCTTATTAAATAAACATTTAAATTTGAGTTAGTTCACTTGGAATTTCATAGGTCCAGTTTATTATCACTGTGACAGGAAGCATGACAATGTGCAGACGGATGTGATGCTGACTATACCTTGGCCATAGGAAAGCAGAAAGTAGACTAAATGTCGGACCCAGAGTAGTTTGAGCAAAAGGGACCTTAAAGCCTGCACCTAAGTAGGTGTTTTCTCTAATAAGGCCACACATCTTTATACTGCTACTCTCTTTGGGAACCATTTTCTTTCAAACAACTACATTTCACTTCCTGGCACACAATGATATGGCCTTAAAGCCATATTCTAATTCCAAAAATCAGTTATTAATATCATTTCCTTCTGAAACTTCTTCTGCTGGGCCTTCACAGTCCATAGTGTTCTTAGCACACTATCTTCCAAGTTCTTACCCAGTTGGACAGTTAGATATCATTACAGCATTCAAAAATTTTTTCTAAGTCAAAGTCTCAGAGTCTTCTAGTTTCTTCTAAAAAGGAACATGGTCCTGTTCTCATCAATAGCCAACTCTCTAGTATCAGCATTTGTATTATTTTCTTTTTTGCTCTTGTGATATAAAATCATGATAAAGGAATTTTATACAGGAATGAGTGTACTTGGCTGATGTTTCCACAGTGATCTGTAGAGGGATTAATTGGTTGCAGGAACAGGATACTGTGACTTTCTTATAAAAACTAAAACTAGGAGAGCAAACTGCGAGTAGAGAATGGGCTTGAACTCTCAAAGCTAGTCTTCCATGACAGCTTTTCTCGAGCAAGGCCTTACTTTCTAAATGCCCACAATGAATTCCAACACCTTTGTATTAAATATTTAAACATCTCAATCTGTGAGGGAGGTAGAGTTTGTCAAATTTTGATTGTTTACACACTCAGTGATCCATGAGTTTTATGAAAACATGTTCAGAAGGTTGTATTATTATCGATGGGGACTGTATGGATACTGATCACAATTATCCAGAAATTTTTACAAACATTTATGTTTTATTTAATTTTTTCCATAAATTTCTAAATGAGGATTTATGTCACAATGCTTTTTGAAATTTGGAAGTTTAAAATCCCATAGCAGTTTATTATTATTATTATTATTATTATTATTATTATTATTATTATTGTTTCTGACATGTGGGATCCTGGAATCAAATTTAGAGTACCAGGCTTACAGGCTAGTAGTGTATTTATCTATTGAATCATCTCACTGATCCACAAATTGTATTTTCAGTAAAACTAAAGATTCACAGTTCAATTTCTAACATACTTTGAATTTACTCAATAGATACTATAATATTCTTTGTTGTAGTGGTAATAGTGAACTCCAAATATTCATGTTCCATGGAACAAAGAAGTCTGAATATTGTACCAGCAGCAAAAGCACATATGACCACTCAAGCCCTAGTCCCCTGAGAGGAATAGTCTTAAGGCAAAGGTCATTATTATGTGGACTACATACTGCTGCAGTACTACCTTTGAGAAGCGTGTGGTTACATACCATTGCTGAGTAGTAGGCAAACCAGTTTTTGAAAAGTAAACATCTGTCTGCTACATTCACACAAACTTCATGTATAATCTTCTCACAGCTTGTCGTTAGCAATGAGTATGATTTTTAATTTTTGTCTAATTTCTCACTTGGATGTAACTTGCTCTTCTTTCTTTTTGATATGCAGTGCAGCATATTCAATTCATCAGATTTTTTTTAAGCAAACAATTTTTAAAATGGTTGGAAATTTTCCTCAGTATCACAGTTCTTCTCTAGCAGGTTTCAGGTTCACTCCTGAGTACCCAAAAATAGGATAATTAAGGTTTCTATGTAAGTACAAGACCTTGAGATTAAAATTGTACAATAAATCTATAAAATAAGTAAAAGGAAATTATCACTTAATTCAGAATAAGAAAATTACAAAAGGAAAGGAGACACAATAGTTCTTTTAGATGGAAAAAATGCAACATTCATTTGATATATACAAGGAAAGGTAAGTTTTAACTTAAAGAACTGTTAGATATATTTGGAGATGATTGAAAGCCTAGCTAGACTGTGACAGCCATGTAAAGGCTTGTGATGAGGATAGCTCTCTCAAAGATGGGAGCATCTAGAAGTAATCTCTCAAATTACTATTTAGAACTCAGTATTCATTCTGATGTAGAGTCCTTAAATGTTAGTCGGGATAGAGGATGAGAGTTTGGTTCTACTCTCTCCAACATTTCAGTCTGCAGTGCCTCTGTCCTGAGCAGGAGTGATGTTCTGCTGCTTTGCCTTGGCTGCACATTTGCGTGCAGCTGTTGAGATACCAAGACAACTTCAAATCATTCACCAACATTCTTCACTCTCATTGCACATGGCAGGCTTTAGATTTTAATCTTTATGTGGTTTAAGGAATTTTAGTTAGGTATTTGTTGTTTGTTATAGCGTTTTTCTTTTCTCAGACAAGTGGAAAGTATCCTGCCGTACACACAGATCTTCCACAGAGATGTAGAAATACATATGCATAACGATAGACGTGACAGATGGGAAATTATGCCAAATTTTATAACCTTTGTCTACAGATATTTTAATATCACATTAAATTGTTACTTGCTGGTTTTCTTTTGTTTCTCAGCAAGATCTGAAAACCAAGAGTCATTGACATTAAATTACAAAGAACTTTATTCACTACAAATATGTAATAATCCACAGTACGCAGATAATCTTTACATATTTAAGAGCTAAATCATTTGCAATCAGTCAGGTGACTTGAATTAAAAACCTTACCAGCACCCCTTACGGTTCTTATGGATGAGAACTGAAGATACGGGAACTGAAACTCTGACTTTACTTCTCATAGAGATAGTCTTTATTAATATACCACAACACTTCAGAAATATTAGAAATGTTTTAATGTTGAAATCATGTTGGAGCACCAGATAGTTTATAGAAACCTTTAAAATAAAATGATTTTGTTATGAATACATCCATATATATATTGGAAAAAATTTCAGCCTTCTCCCCGCCTCCCATTTCCCTCGCCCTCTTCCCACTCTTCTCCCCCTTCCCCCCTCTCTTCTCCCCCTCCCTCTCCAGTCCAAAGAGCAGTCAGGGTTCCCTGCCCTGTGGGAAGTCCAAGGTCCTCCCCCCTCCATCCAGGTCTAGGAAGGTGAACATCCAAACAGGCTAGACTCCCACACAGACAGTACATACAGTAGGATCAAAACCCAGTGCCATTGTCCTTGGCTTCTCATCAGCCCTCATTGTGTTAGGCCAGCAGTACTTACTAGACTTTCTTCCTAAAATGTTATTACTGAAATCACTATACTGAAAAGCAAAGAAAAATTATTGACTAATGTTTTACTGCTGGCCCAGCACATTTTCTTGATTTGCTCACACAAAAACAGACCAGGTATTATAAAGTTTCAAATCCCTTTTGATGTACTGGTTTTATCGCTTATGCTTTATCTCTCAAGATTTTATTCCTATATAATAGTTATATAAATATGCACAATTAAATAATTATGAGTATTTCCAAGTGATGCTTTCAGGTACTTTTGGTTAATCTCTTGACAAGTATATGAAATCAAATCTTTATTGAATGTTTGATACTGTTTTCAAATTGTCTTTGTTGACCAGAAAACACTAAAACACTACCCAATGACAGTATATTTCTCTCTCTCTCTCTCTCTCTCTCTCTCTCTCTCTCTCTCTCTCTCTCTCTCTCTCTCTCTTTCCTTCCCTCCCTCCCTCCCTCCCTCCCTCCCTCCCTTCCTCCCTCCCTCCCTTCCTTACTTCCTTTCTTTAGTCTATTTGTGTGTGTGTGTGTGTGTGTGTGTGTGTGTGTGTGTGTGTGTGTGTGTGATATGCTACAGTACACATGTATAGTCAAAGGGTTCATTAGATCTTGCAGGCTTTGTTACTGCCTAGTACTCTCATATTATCGAAACCAATAAATCTCTCTCTCTCTCTCTTTCTTTCTCTCTCTGTCACTTTGTCTCTTTCTTCATCTCTCTCCCTCACTCCCTCTCTCTCTATTTCTCTCTTTCCCTCTTCCCCCTTCTTTCTGTAATCTTTCTCTCCTTTTCTTTCTTTCTCCTACCTTTTTTATCCCTCTGTGTATGTGGGGTTTTTGGTGTTACTGGGTACACATACTAACAATCACAGTAGCAATAAGCTACATAAAAATCACAATAAATATATTTTGAATAAACACAGATACTAAATTTCAGTGCCTGCATTTTCCTTCATGGTAAACTGTAGCTAATTCCTGTAGCAATATGCAAAGCAACAAATCCATTATTTTATATCATATCCACTCACTGTGTGCTTTTTAAAATCAGAGAACAACTTTATTTTTCTCCTTCAGTGATAACTATGTTATTTATACTTTAGCTAAAAGTGTGTATAAAAAGAGTCAAGTCTCAAGAAATGATTTAAAAACAACCCTTTCCTTATAACAGCAAATATTAATCTGTTACAGACCACTGATCAAGTGACTTTGAAGTTTAATGTTTTCATCTAATAGAATAACATTTTGATTTGCTGTGTAATATCTGTAGACCTTCACATAACATTTAATTTTCCATTTTATGATAGCAGTAAATTCAAGCTGTCACTGTCAAGCTATCCACTCATTGGACATGGGTATTTCTGTCTGTTCCACCTGTATAGATCTCAGTGCATGAGCAGCAACAATAAACTTACAATGGCAAATCTAAGAGAGATATTGATTTCTTATTACCAGAATTTGAGTTTAGATATTGTATTTAAATCAACATCTTCTAGCTTTAATATGAAGACTTCATATTAATCTTTAGCAACCAGCAAAGTGACAAAGTATGCATTAAATGCCCAATTAAATCTGACAGTACTACATAATGAAAAATATTTCATTAGATGGACAGGTCAGTAAGATATGGGTCAGTGGTAAGTCTGAGCTTGTGTGCTTCCATATGAACAGGCAGCAAGCAGTCACAGTGATAATAGTAGATTTTTTCCAAGAATAATTTCCCTAATGATTAAAGACAAAATTAATGTTGAATTCTCAAATAATTACTTTAAACTAATTAAAAAATAAAAAGGAAAAACAATGGAAGAAAGCACTCAAAGTATTAAATGAAAACAACTAATCATTGGATAAATTTCCAAAGCAAACAATTCCTGAATACAAATTGAACTTCATATTCCCAGTTTGTTTCTAGTACAAAGTCAAAGTGTCACATCGTATCAAGTGCATAATAAGACTCCACAGCTCATTAAAGCATAAATTCATTTCTTTGCTTCTCTCATCATAGCATGTTTGCATTTTTTTTGCCCTGAGGACAGATACCAACATGAACATTTATCTGTAATTAAAGATTCACAGACCATTAACAATATAGTTCTGTTGTTGCCAGTTAATGTAAAGGAATGAGAGAATTTAAAAATTATTTTCTCCTCCATGTGAAATTTATGCTTCCATGGTTCAGGTTGCTTCTATTTCTTTTTGTAAGAGAAAACCTAATACATTCTCCAATTATATGGAAGAATTTCTTAATAACATAACATGTTATTTTCCAATTAGCGGTTTTTTATCTTGAATTTTTAGAAGACATTCTTCACTGATTGAGAAAATGGGGGCTAATTCTGTTTGTCTCTGAATGTTGTAATGAGTTTCTACCAGAACAAATGATGGTAAAAATTTTTTAAAGACTGAAAAACTCAAGTCTGAATAGTTAATTATGAAAACAAATGTAGTAATACTTATTGATAAAAACTAAATGTCTACAGTTCAAATAGAAGCAATCATAACCCAGAGAAAAATGTAGTTCAATTAAAAAATCTGGGTAAGATTGCTATGTACATTGATTCAATTTTAAAATTGTATTGTGAAAAATTGTTCTCAAGTCTAGAGAAAAAGCTATCTTTTCTCTAATCATTTATTTAGGAAATGTGCATTAAACCTTTGTGTATGTTGAACACAAAATGAGAGGTGGGGTAATAATAAGGAATTCCAAGCCCTTCCTCTGTTACTATTCATCTGCTTCATTCAGTTTGATAGCTCCATCTTCCTTGGCTTAGTTTTGAATATGCAGACTCAATATTCTGCAGAACTCAATCCTCATTGGTACATATTTTGTTTTGCTGTACACATCACAGTTTTTGTTTCTTCTTATAATATTCTCATTAATCTAGATGAGTTTATCATAATTATTGAAATGAGAGCGGCCTAGTGACAGTACTTTAAGATCTAACACATGACCTTATTTTCATTTTCCTCATTATAACAAAGCATTCTGTATAAGAAGTTGGACAACTTGCATGAAGAGGATGACCATTATCCTCAAATACACCTAGAGAAGCTTCTCGGTAGCTTATACAGGTCACAGTCATGTAGCACAGAAGTTTAACTTTGAGCTACACAGATAAGAAACATGAGAGCTGAGTTGTTAGAATTCCCCTTCTCCAAACTGAAGCTCTAAGATTATGGACATTTTTTTCCTAGAAATAAATGCGAGGTATATTCAAAACATTAAAGTCACATAAATATTAACTGTTTTATTGAGCAGAAAATGATGTCATGTTAGAAGGTTTTTGATGGCAGCTTCTACCTCCCCGCCACTTATAGGTCTATTTAAATTGCTCACCTGGTCTTGATTTAATTTTGTTAGGTGGTATCTATCTAAAAAATTGTCCATTTCTTTTACATTTTCCAGTTTTGTGGAGTACATATTTTTGTAATAGGACTTAATGATTCTCTGAATTTCTTCAGTGGCTGTTGTTATGTCCCCCTTTTCATTTCTGATTTTGTTAATTTGGATATTCTCTCTCTGCTTTTGATTAGTTTAGATAAATGTTTGTCAATCTTGTTGACTTTCTCAAAGAACCAGATCTTTGTTTCACCAATTTGCTGTGTAGTTTCTGTGTTTCTATTTTGTTGACTTCAGCCCTTAACTTGATTATTTCCTGACTTCTCCTTTTGGGTGAGTCTGCTTCTTTTTTTTCTAGAGTTTTCAGGCCTGCTGTTAGGTCATTGATGTGAGCTTTCTACATTTTCCTTATTGGGCACTCAGTGCTATGAACTTTCCTCTTAGCACTGCTTTCATATGCCTATAGAACTCCCCAGATCCTCGCTGACTCATATTCATTTCTACCCTGTGCACATTATCTAGAAATGGGAGAGAAGTGGGAAAATTAACTGTCCTTCATTGATGAACAAGGAGTACAATGGAATGCCACCCATCTGTTAACAAAGATGATATAACCAAATTAGCAAGTAAATGCATGTAACTTCTATTCATTATTCTAAGTAACTGAGATTTGTAAAACAAATGTCACATGTTCTCTCTTAATTTTGACTCTGAGTTCCAATTCTTTGTGTGTGAATATATAAATTTGAGTCACCAAAGAATCCAGAAAAGTTAAAATGGACCAAGGAGGAAAAGGGGATCTAGAATGTAGAATAAGATTATTACTATGAATATAGAGATATAATATGGGAGAGAATTTAAATAGGAAGGGAGTATTGATAAGTAACACCAGAATTACTTGACAATGACAGTGAATCATGATTTTATATTTACCTAAAAATATATATAAAGATTTCTATCAACTACAATAATGTTTCTTCCATGATAAATGAACTATCTAGCTAAATGTCGGTACTGTGCAAGAGAAATCATCTTTTCCAAAGCAATAAATTCCCTTGCTGTTACACTTGGTTGCCTCCTAGAATTTGAGGGCAAGTTCCTACTACTGAAGACATTATAAACTTTAGGTAGAAAACTTGGAGGAACTGAGCTGGACTGAACCTAGAAACTTCATCCTTTAAAAGTGGCTCTCATAATCCCAGAATGTGATATGTTAGTTGTCAAGGGAGAATGGTAATGAGTCCTATTCATGAGTAACACCTATGAACTACAAACTGTGGCTGGACTGACCAAGATATCCTCAGGGGTGAAACAGTGACACTCTACTTGGAGTTTATGAACAGCTTTCTAATGAAACTCAAACCCTATTCAGCAGGGTGAAATCATGATTGGTACTGTTAACCTAGTCAGCTAATCATGACTGGTGAAGTATAAACCCACAAAAGTACCTACTACCTCTACTTTCCTAAGCCAATATATTTCCCCTTATACTAACACTAAGTACTTATACCAAAAGATACTAATCAATGAAATTTGATTTTGCACCAGGACTCAGTCCAGAAATGCAATGATTTTGTGAATGTTCTCTCTCATTCCATTCATAAATAGTACTGGTGAAATTTGAAAAATGTTTTTTTTGTGAGATTATGAAATTTTTTACTCCTTGCTGTTAATTAAAAGCCAGATTCTAAACACAGAGTTTATGAGATAGACAGTCTGTTTTTATGAAGAACCCTTCATAATAAAGAAATAGTTGTCAACAATTTGAAAAATATTCTAGGTTGCAAGAGGGTTTTAAAAAATGGGTACCGCAAAAGTATAGAGAATTTGTTCACCATAATAAACCTTTATAAGTCTGTTCTAAGGAGAGGAAATCAGGATGCTATTCTAAGAAAGTAAATCTATCCTAATAATTTGCCAGCCGAAAAGAGTTTGAGATTATATAGGTATAAACTATGACTATTACCAAAAAGCAAGGTAAAAGCGTGGAGTTTAAAACTAGAAAGGAGATTATTACTCTAACTTTACGCCAAGCATGGAAACCCAATTCTGTCACTTCATTTAAACAAAATTTAGTAGGAAAAGGGAAAAAAATGAGATAACATCCAATTGTTAGAAAACATGTGTAATATATTTAGAAATAAATCTAAGAGGAAGCACAAGTGCTTCATAGTAAGAAAACAAATATCTAGTAAAATATTTCATAAATATCAAGGCTTACCATGTTTAAGAATAAAGAGACGTACTATTATAAAATAGTTTTCTCTAAATTGATGGATTGAACACATATCACTGTCTAAAGTCTAAAAAAATTACTCAATTTTCTACAATTAATCTTATATTTTGTCCTCAGAACTATAGGAAATAAATGTTTATTTATGATAAAAAAAAGGGTTATTTTTTTCTGTTTCCACAAAACAGTCAATTTTCTGAGCAATGTTTATTGAACCACTTCTCCTTTTATTTCCTTGAAATGCCAAACTTGGCTTTTCATTTTACATATAAATTTCATTTTCCTATCTATATCTGAGTCGAGATAACACCAATGATTCACAATTTTCAAATAAGTACTTACAGCTCACACAGCAGTTGTTGCTACATTGAGGAATTTGAATTTAACAAATTACTCTTAATATTTTTCACTCTACACATCTCTGCATGAGATAGGGATCAAAATTAATGTCTGTGAAACTTACCTTGTTCCATTCTGTTCAAAAGTTATTTTGACGAATCTGAAAACATATTTTATTAAAGTAATTAGTTTTAAATATATTTATAAGTTCCTTTTATTCCTTGCTTGCTGGCTTGCTTACTTGCTTTCTTCCTTTCCTGATTCTTTAGTTTATTTATTTATTTATTTATTTATTTATTTATTATTGATAAAAGAAGAATAAAGAAAAAAAAAAACAAATTTCCAGCTCCTCCCAGCCTCCCCTTTCCCTCCCCCTCCTCCCACTCTTCTCCCCCTCCTCCCACCCCTCTCCCCTTCCCCCCACTCCTCTCCCCCTCCCTCTCCAGTACAAAGAGCAGTCAGGGTTCCCTGCCCTGTGGTAAGTCCTAGGTCCTCCCCCCTCCGTCCATATCTAGGAAGGTGAACATCCAAACTGGCTAGGCTCCCACCAAGCCAGCAGACTGCTTAGGATCAAAACTGCGTGCCATTGTCCTTGGCGTCTCATCAGCCCGCATTGTTCGTCATGATCAGAGAGTTCAGTTTTATCCCATGCTTTTTTTGGTAATAGTCCAGCTGGCCTTGGTGAGCTCCCACTAGATCAGCTCCACTGTCTCAGTGGGTGGGTGCACCCCTCGTGGTCCCGACTTCTTTGCTCATGTTCTCCCTCCTTCTGCTCCTCATTGGGACCTTGGGAGCTCAGTCCAGTGCTCCAGTGTGGGTCTCTGTCTCTATCTCCATCCATCGCCAGATGAAAGTTCTAGGATGATATGCAAGATATTCGTCAGTATTGCGCTAGGATGGGGTCATTTCAGGTTCCCTATCCTCAGCTGCCCAAGGAACTAACTGGGGACCTCAGCTTGGGCACCTGGGAGCCCCTCTAGGGTCAATTCTCCTGCCCACCCTAAAGTGGGTCCCTTAACTAAGAATTGTGGTTCCGTGCTCCCCTATCCAACCTTCCTTTATCCCGATCCTCCTGTTTCCCCAAGTCCCCCCTCCTTCCCTTCTACCTTTTCTCTCCCCATCTCCCCTTACCCCCTTGCCACCCCACCCCCACGATCCCACTTTTCTCCCCGGCAATTTTGTCTACTTCCCTTATCCAAGAGGATAACGATATGTTTTTCCTTGTGTTCACCTTCTTACTTAACTTCTTTAGGTTCGCCAATTGTAGACTCCGTGACCCCTATTTATGGCTAGAAACCAAATATGAGTGAGTACATCCCATGTTATTCTTTTTGGGTCTGGGATACCTCACTCAGGATAGTGTTTTCTATTTCCATCCATTTGCATGCAAAATTCGAGAAGTCATTGTTTTTTACCGCAGCGTAGTACTCTAGTGTGTATATATTCCATACTTTCTTCATCCATTCTTCCATTGAAGGGCATCTAGGTTGTTTCCAGGTTCTGGCTATTACAAATAATACTGCTATGAACATAGTTGAACAAATGCTTTTGACATGTGATAGAGCATCTCTTGGGTAAATTCCCAAGAGTGGTATTGCTGGGTCCAGGTGTAGGTTGATCCCGAATTTCCTGAGAAACCGAAACACTGACTTCCACAGTGGTTGCACAAGATTGCATTCCCACCAGCAATGGATGAGGGTACCCCTTCCTCCACAGCCTCTCCAGCAAAGGCTATCCTTGGTGTTTTTGACTTTAGCCATTCTGACAGGTGTAAGATGGTATCTCAAAGTTGTTTTGATTTGCATTTCCCTGATTGCTAAGGAAATTGAGCACGACCTTAAGTATCTTTTGGCCATTTGAACTTCTTCTGTTGAGAATTCTCTGTTCAGTTCAGTGCCCCATTTTTTAATTGGGTTAATTAGCATTTTAAAGTCTAGTTTCTTGAGTTCTCTATATTTTTTGGAGATCAGACCTTTGTCTGTTGCGGGGTTGGTGAAGATCTTCTCCCAGTCAGTAGGTTGCCTTTGTGTCTTAGTGACAGTGTCCTTTGCTTTACAGAAGCTTCTCAGTTTTAGTAGGTCCCATTTATTCAATGTTGCCCTTAATGCCTGTGCTTCTGGGGTTATACCTAAGAAGCGATCACCTGTGCCCATCTGTTGTAGGGTATTTCCCACTTTCTCTTCTATCAGGTTCAGTGTTTTCCGGTCTTTAGTTTTTTGTTGTTATCTTGTATGTATATGTGAAAACCCAGATGTCATACTGCACATGTGGGAATCAGACAATGGTTAAGAAATTTGGATCTATTTCACCAATATAGTTACTGTGGTAGTTAGAACAGGAATGACCCTTATAGGGTCATAAATTGGAATGTTTAGTAGCCAGAAGTTGTACTATTTGAAAGCATTAAACAAATTTGGAGGTGTGGCCTTGTTGAAGAAAGTGTGTCACTGGTTATGTACTTTGAAGTTTTAAAAGTCCCAGAGTTGCTCGTTTAGCCTATAGGTCAAGATGTTATTCTTAGCCACTTTTCTAAGACCATGTTTCATTGCAAGTTCCCTGCCATGATGATAATGGACTAAACTTCTCAATCAGTAGGACCATCCAAAATTAAATGTTTTCCTTCAAAAGAGTTGCCTTGCTCATGGTATCCCTTCACAGCAATAGAACAGTGATCAACACTGAAATTGGTACCAGAAGTAGGTGTTGTTGGTCTAAGTTTGCTGTTCGTTGGAAGAATATGGGAGACTGGGATAGAAAAGTTGTTAGATGGTTTAAGCGGGATTTAGTGGAGCATACTAGAAAATGCATGAAAGATAGTGATCCTAACAGCAACTCGAACTGTGGGGACTAAGCTCATGAAATTTTAGAGAATAAGACACCTAGAAAACATGCTTAGGTATTATTGCAAAGGATGTGTCTGCCTTTTGCTCTTGTCCTAAAAACTCTGTCAGATGCTGTATGGAAGAAATTTGGTTTAATGATGTAGGGAGAGGAAAGTTCGTGGCAGTATAGGACTGACTGTGTCATGTAGTTACTAGTGGTCACTATTACATAATATTCATTGAAAAAGGAACAAGTGGTCAAGGAAGAACTTTTTAAAATGTGCAGTTTGAGAATAAAAAAAGCATTAGGGAATGTATGGGGAACTGAGCATTGTGCTTGAGGGAAGAAAACTTTTAAAGAAAAGCCTGATGTTAAATGGGACAAAGAGAGATTAACTTAGGCTCCAGTTTATAAAAAGGAATTAAAGAAAAGGGTAAGCAGTGAAAGTTACCATAGAAACGAGAAAGCTCTTGAAAAGTGCTTGAGTGGGGAATATATGTTCCAGCTGCAGCAAGCAGGAGTACTTGGCAGCTTTGGCCACGTGATCCTGTCTTTAGAGTCAAAAATCCAAGAAATCTACTTCTGCAGCTGAGCAAAGTCTCTTTGGCCAGGCATGTGTCAAAAGTGCCTCTCCATGGATGCCCAGAGATGCCATTACATGAGCTACAATGATGACATCTAGATTTCATTGGGAATCCCAAATTGTTGGAGATGCCACAGTTGTGGATTGCCAACAACAGAGAGGTAAAGTCCAGGTGTGGATGCTGCTCAGAGAGAAAAGTGTGTTTCCATCAACAAAGCTGAATGAAGTTGGAGATCTGCAAAGCTTGACATCGACATGGAGACACATACTTTGGAGTATGTCCTGATAATTTTTTTTTTTTGAGATAGGGTTTCTCTGTAGCCTGTCCTGGAACTCACTCTTGTAGACCAAGCTGGACTGGAACTCACAAAGTTATACCCCAGAATTTGGGAGGCAGAGGCCCTGAAGATTTTTATATCTTGCTTTGTTAGAATATTTTCTCATTATGCTTCCTTTTTAAATTGATATGTCACAAACATACAACTCACATCTCACCAAGAATCTTGCACATGTTGCTGCTGAAATCAGAAAATATGGAATCTAAGCAGGTCTATCAAAACAGAAAGGATTGTTTTAGTCATTTAAGATGAGGAGTTACGCTCTTGGTATCCCACAAATGTGAAAGATAGAGTACGTGAGCTCAAACAGCAAGAAGCATGGGAAATAGTGAGATATTCTTTGTGACAATGAGGAAATCAACCCAGAAGGCAAAATGTAGTTTAGGAAGAAAGCATGAATTTTACCAGTAAGAATAATAGATAAATGGATGAGAAAAGTCTTTTTAAGTTGGTGTGTCTTGTTATATTATACATCATTTTTGAACCAATAAACAGAAAACTTTAACTTATTATTAATTACATTTGAAATAGCCAATAGAATTTATTATTTATTTATTTATTTATTTACTTATTTATTTATTAAGGATTTCTGCCTCCTCCCCGCAACCGCCTCCCATTTCCCTCCCCCTCCCCCCGATCAAGTCACCCTCCCTCATCTGCTCCAAGAGCAATCAGGGTTCCCTGACCTGTGGGAAGCCCAAGGACCGCCCACCTCTATCCAGGTCTAGTAAGGTGAGCATCCAAACTGCCAGGCTCCCCCAAAATCAGTACGTGCAGTAGGATCAAAAACCCACTGCGATTGTTCCTGAGTTCTCAGTATTCCTCATTGTCCTCTATGTTCAGCTAGTCCGGATTTATCCCATGCTTTTCCAGACCCAGGCCAGCTGGCCTTGGTGAGTTCCCAATAGAACATCCCCATTGTCTCAGTGTGTGGAAGAATGCTATGTTAACCATTTTAGTATCTTTTTTAAAACTTGATTTTATATAACGGCTTTCAAATACTGCTCAAATTCGAGAACAGCCATACTCCTGCTGTATCTAGGCTGATCAAGCTATCCCTCCATAGTGTATGGGCTCCAAAAAGTCAGTTCATGCATTAGGGATAAATACTGTTCCCACTTATAGTGGCCCCATAAACACCACAACTCACTCAACTGGTACTGGTACTGAGAGGGCCTGTTTTGCTATTATGCAAATTCCCCAACTATCAGTCTTGGGTCAGTAAGCTTCAGCTAACTCAGGTCAGCTGTTTCTGTGGGTATCTCCATCACTGTCTTTAAAACTTTGCTCATAGTATTGGTCCTCCCTCTCTGACTGGACTTGGGAACTAGACCCAGTACTTAGCTGCTGTATCCATAAATTACAGCCTCAAGGTTCTATCATGATTAAGGTAGTTATCAAACTGAATCCAGGAGAAGGCCAATCTCCACTATTGCTTAGAGTCATAGCTGGGGTCTATGGAAATTTCTTTGTGGATTCCTGTTAATTTCCTTAATGCCAGATTTCTTCCTAACCTCATAATGGCTCCCCCTATAAAGATACCTCTTTTCTTGTTCTCCATCTCTGTCCTTTCCCCAACTCAATCATCCCATTACCTCATGTTCTCATCTCTACACCTTCTCTTCTCCTCCCTCTCCTTATCCCCTTCTTCCTCCCCTCCAACCTTCCCCCCTTTCTTCACACTCCCAAATTATTCAAGAATTCTTGTCTCCTCCCCCTTCCCAGGGGATCCACGTAGGTCTATATTGTGGTATTTCTAGTAATCTTGCTTCTCTGGGGTTGTGGATTGTAGGCTGGTTTTCCTTTGCTTTATGTCTAACACCCACTTATGAGTGAGTGCATACTGTTTTTGTCTTTCTGAATATGGGTTACCTCAGTCATAATTTTTTTTCTAGTTCCATCCATTTAGCTTCAAATTTTAAGATATTGTTTTTTACCACTGAGTGGTACTCCATTGCATAAATGTAACAAATGTTTTATCCACTCTTGGATTGAGGGTCATCTAGGTTGTTTCCAGGTTCTGGCTATTACAAATAGTGCTTTATACTCCGTATTTTGACAAGAAAACTTTCTATCTTAGAAATTTAGGTTGCAAATGGCATAGTAATCAGAAACTAACCTGTTTTCCTCCATATGACCAAAGTGAATGTTTACCACCTCAAATTCACGGTCTTTTAAAATGAGTTTGTGCTTTAGCTGTGCTACTTTGTGGAGAGGGAAGATCTCAGTATTAATTCCAGAGTAGCCTTAAGACAGTGGTGCTCCTCTGACAACATTCCAGTACACAGATTGCTATATATCATTCACTGTGACTCTTGTTTTACATTTATTGCAGGAGTAAATATATACAGGTTATACAGGGATATTGAAAAACAAACCCTGTTACAACATTACATGAGAAGTCAGATCTATAGCGAAGAATTAGCTATAAAATTATCAGATATTCTTGAACTTGAAAGGCTGTGATTCATAATTTTGTGGAATTAAACAATCCAGACTCTGACAGTTATAGGGAAGTAGAAATTTATGTACTGGTTGTTAAAATTTGTTCTGCTTAGAATCTGATATATCTTTTGATACAGGCCATGCTTGTTTCTAGCTCATGGCACTATTTGAAGATTATAGATTTTTGTAGGATGAAGTTTCTAGCTGGCGAAGTCTGCACTGATGGTGACAATTTTAAGGATATAGACACATCTATTTTCTATTTGCCTTCTCTGATTCTTCAAGTCTACCATGTAAAGATTATCTACCTGTGTCTCTGACACCATGGACACCTCAACCACCATTTTTGCTCGGATGCCTTAAGCATCACGAAGAAATGAAAACTTTTGAAAATGTAAGAAAAAAGAAAGCCCTCCTTAATGTATTTTGTATTTTTAACATATAATGTGTTTTATGTGTCTTTTTTTCAACAGAAATCTAGAAGTTCACTAAAATAGAAGGCATAGACAAAGAAATACTGATAACCACAAAAATTTTAAGTTGAGAACTAAATAAAAGAGAATTAGCATTAAGAAATTACATTCAATATTGAAAAATCAAATATATGGAGAGGGGAAGAAAAAGTAGGCTTTTAATTTTTTTTAAACTCCCAATTTGGAAGAGTTCATTAGAAGGAAACTACATATAAGACGTGGATACAGAAGTAATATAAGAAGATATTAAGTTTCAAACTTCTTAGAGTGTAAGTGGTACTTAAAATTTTTGAAGTGGACCATATTATGTAAATGAAAAGTTGCTTCCACAAGCAAGGTGTAAAACAATAAGCCATTATAGAAATGTTTGATAAAACATATAAAAGTGTCTTGTGGGAACACATAAATGATCAGCAGTATTTTTATGTGGTACATAACTATGAGCATATTTCTGTTTGGTAGCTATGTTGGACATTCGTGATATGCTGTACAATATACTTTCTCTAGCGCTATTTTTAAGTTTCTAAAAGTATGGAAGGTAGGGGAACAAATATCTAAACTTCATAGGAGGTTTTCCTTGTATGATATCCATCAGGCAAACAGTTTTTTTTTTCAAATCTTAAACGAGAGAAGGGTAAACAAATATGTTTGTAATGAGACATTTCTCAGTATCATAGACATTATATTTTCAGCACTAAAACTGTTATTCAGTTGAATTATAACTTGTATTTCTTTGTAGAGATGACCAGTTCACTATTTAAATATTATCCAAATTGAGTCATGTCCTGTTAATAATCTGCTTACTTATGTCCTTACTGTTTTTCCTTTGCATTATTTTCTTCCTGAAAAGCATCTCCTTACCAATTCCTGTATATCAGTTCCCTTATCAAAGGGTTTATTTAGGGGTAAGACTATCCAAGTAATACTGTCACTGTACTTAAAAACAAAAATTACCCTAAGCTGGGTGGTGGCAGCACATATGTTTAATCCCAGCTCTCAGGAAGCACAGGCAGGCAGATCTCTTTGAGTTCGAGGCCAACCTTGTTTACAGAGTGAGTCTGAGGACAGCAAGGGCTGTTACACAGAGAAACCCTGTCTCAAAAAAAAAAACAAAACTAAATAAATAAACCAATATATTATTTTTTTACTCATTTCTGCAAAGTGAGTAAAAATCTAAGATCAAGAATAAATTTGATCTAATGTTAGCAAATAATTAAGAATATATTGACTCAGGAAAGCCACTACAAAACTGAGGTGAAAATCACCTTCATTCATGTAAGTTTGATGCTTCTTTTGCTATATTATAGTTATACTGCTTCAAAATTTACTGCTGTGCTATGATGTGATCAACACAGAGTGGAATGTACTGAATGGTGAAATGTTGCTTGAGTTTAAGATATATGGATGAATAATAATTATTAACACAATAAAACCTTATGACTTTTTTAGGCAGATAGAATATTCTGGAACTGTAAAAGTTTCTACTCAAGGGAATTTATCATGTATGCAAAGAAATATGCTGTATCTAAAATTTTCAGTCAAGAAAAATAATCTGATCTATACTATTTGCAGGATGGATTATTCTGTATTTCACATTTCAGACATATATAAAAATATCACAACATCAGTAAAGTTGAATTGTTAGCCTTGGATATTTATTGTGCCATCTCCATACACTAAACAGAGAAATACTGAAGCTATGAAGAACATCAAAGTAAAGAACTGATGGGAAAATCTTAGAATCTCCCAGCCTTTTGAAACTAAAAGAATAACTCTAGTCTTTTTTTCCTTTCCTTGAAAAAAAAAAGTTACCTGTTTTCCTAACTTCTGCTTCTAGTGGGAGAAAAATCTCACTAGTAATATGCATCTTAAATATCCAACCTTGATTACACTCATGGAATAAGACCATTAATTATGACAAGAACACAGTTCAGTCTAACAAAGGAAGCAATGTCACTGCTAAGTATAGAGTGTGTTTAAAAGAAAAAAAAATAGCTGCATTCATGCATTAATGTATTCTAGCACAAACATGTAGCCTAGGCAGGGGAATGACTCGGTACCACAGGGCTTAAACATAAATAGAAAACAGAATTAGCTTGCCAATAAAGGTTTCTTTCAAGTGTCACCTTATTTATAGTCCTGGTAAAAACATGAGGAGTCAGATTTAATATTATATCTTTAAAAATACCTTTCAGAAGCTTACAAACCAACAGCTCCTATTAATTGAAGTAGGGCTGCCGGCATCACTGACAATCTGTGGAAGCTGGGTCAAAAGGCTCAGGGAAATGGAAGCTCAGTGACAGCTTGACAGTATGAGACCCTGATCTAACATTCTGGATGTTACGAACAGGAGTATATTGTCCCATTGGCAATGATGAGCAGACTGGGAAGCAGTGCTAAATGCGTTACCATCGTGTCATGGCTGATCTCTGTAGATCGGGGCTAACAAGACTTGCTGTTACCGAATGTGCATGCCTAATGACAGGGGATGATAGGGAATGGAAACACTAGAACATGCTGACAGGTTTTTGCACTCACCAGCAAGGTTCCGTAATAATAATCAGCACTCACTTAAAACACCTGTCCGGCAGTTTCCTTTTAATGCACTTATGGAAGTGGCTCATAAAAATATCAGTAGGATTTTCAGGTGACAAAATAGGTTACTAACTGAAAAGGAAAAGCTGAGAATGATACGAAGAAAGTATATCTGTGATCTTGGAGATAAGCAATGACTCTGGAGGAAAAGGGATCAACTATTAATATAAAGTAATGAGTTAAAAATCAGAATTGACATTTCATACTACATGATAGAGCCCTCATGAAGAAAGTGAGACTCGGGGAGTACTTGATATCTGCATTCACATGTATTTATTTCATCTAGCTCTGTTTCACAGGTATCATGCATCAGTGAAGTTAAGGCCACTAGCACTTTTTTTTTCTTTTTTCTTTAATCTTCTTACAAATATTACATCCTGACTGCAGTTCCCCTTCCTCATCTCCTAACAATCTCTCTTCCCCCACCCCCTTCTCCCTCAAATCCTCTACTCTCTTTCCCTTCAAGAAAGGTCAGGCCTCCCAGGGAGATCAACCAAACATGGCTTCCCAAATTCACAAAAAATCATATGAAACGCATCCCTTCCTATTAAGACTGTGTGAGAGAACTCATAGGAGGAAAGGGACAAAAAAGCAGTCAAAAGAGTCAAAGACAGACCTCACGACCAATCTTAGGAGTCCTATTAGAACATCAAGCTGTACATCCATAAAATATATTCAGAAGGCCTTTCGCTGATTCATCCAGACTCTCTTATTGTCAAATCAATCCCTTTGAGGCTATATCGGCCCTGGATAGTTGATTCAGTGGGCCATTTACTTGTGTACCTGACCGCTTGGCTCCTACAGTCCTTTTTCAGGATTTCCCAAGCTCTGCCTCACGTTTGATGCAGGTGTCTACATCTGCTCCCATCTGTGGATGGATGAAGTCTCTCTGATTAGTAAACTAGACTACCGTCTAGGAGTATAGTAGAATCTCATTAAGAAAATAAGGATCATTTCAATGGCTCTTTTTTCTAGGTTCTGTTGGTTTCTATACTAGGTCCCTGGGCTATCCAGACTCTGGTTCCTGACAATCCAGGCAGTATCAGGTGTAGGCACCATCTCCCGGCATGGAACTCAAGTTGAATCAGTCGTTGACTGGCTACAGAAGTTCTGTTCCAACTTTAGCCCAGCACGACTTGCAGACAGAACAAATTGTAAGTTAAACGTTTTGTGGCTGGTTTGGTGTCCAGCTCCTCTACTGATATACTTACCTACTTACAAAAGACAGAGCTTTCAGGCCCTTTGTTCCCCATTACTAGGAGTCTTCACTGTGGTCACCCTGGCAGTTCCCTGGGAGTTTTCATGTTGCTATGTTTTTACCACACTCCAGAAATACTCTACCCAATTCAAGCATCTGTTTTAGTGCTCTCCCTGTTGTTCTCATACCTACCTGCTCTGATTCTACCTGAAAAATCTATCCTATTTTTGTTTCCTGGCACTATTCATCCATCCTGCATTGAGCCCTCTTTGTTACTTAACCTCTCTGGGTCTGTGGATTGTTACATGATTATCCTTCTCAAATAATATCCACTTATAAATGAGCACATACCATGTTTGTTTTTCTGGGTCTGAGTTACCTAACTAGGGGTAGTGTTTTATAGTTGAGCCCATATATCAGCAAATTTCATGATGTTATTTTTTTAATAGCTGAGTAATACTCCATTGTGGATATATATCACATTTATTTTATTCTTTCTTTAATTGTTAAACATCCAGGCTGTTTTCAGGATTTCAACTTTTGATAAAAGACATTTTAAATGAATGAGATAATATTTTCTTTTTTCATCTCCATTTACTTGATTGGTAATGATATCAAACAATATTTTCATAAATGTGTTAATTGTGTGAAATTGCTCATTAAAATGTATTAGTATCATTTGTCAATATAAATATAGATATTTTGGTATAATGTTTCAGGTTGCTTACATATTAAGTCTATTTTTCCTTTACAGGATGAATAGTAAATATGAATAGTAAAATGCTCATTTTTTTCTCCACTGTGTAGATAGGATCTTAATCAAATTTCCGGTTTCATTTTCTTTTAATAGAAAGTCTTTTTGTTCATTTTCTTGTTGCTCTTTATTACCTTGTGCTTTTAAGTCTTGTATAAAGAACTCAGAGTTACAATGATGTTCTTTAAGTTACCCCTTGTATTTTCTTTTATCAGGATTTTATTATCAGGAATTCTATTCTTGTTTTGATTTATTGTGAGCTAGTTACACATAGAGTGAGAGTCGGTGTTGAGTATTAGAATTCTGAATAAGAATGTCTGCCTTTATCTGCCATTTTAGTTCAGGGTCGATGGTTTCCCCAATGTGAACTTTTGGTCTTTTTTTTTTTTTATCACTAATGGAATGGCTATGGAAGTATGGATTAAATTTTGAGTTCTCTGTCTATAAATAATCATATAGTATGCCATAATTTCAGCTACCATAGTCATTAATATATTATAAGATATTTTAATGCCTCCTAATGCTTTCTTCTTGACCTAAAGAGTTTTGCTCTTGAAAATCTTTTGTGTGTCCATATACATTCTGACATTATGTCTATTAGTTCTGATAAAATTGAATTTATGTTTTGATGCCTGTTGGAATGAATTTGTAGTGTGCTTTATGTAGAATGGAAATTTTAGACATATTATTTCTCCCAACCATGAGAACTAGAAGTATTTCCCTATGTGTACTGGTATGTATGTCGTATTCAAATCCATTCACCTACATTGAATAGTTTTCATTGCAAATGTGTTTTATTTATTTAAATGCATTTCTAAATATTTAATTTATTTGATCATTTATTATTCATCATTACTACTATTTTTTAAAAAAAATTGACTTTAATAGAATTTCAAGTACTGCAATAACCATTTAATTTATGTGGAGAAGAAATGCACTTCTAGTACAGAAATGCATAGTCATTGACAGTGATGCATGGCTTAGTTTATGCTTTAAGTGATCTAGGAAATGATATGTAAAATCAGCCACAAGATGTAGCTGGACAAAATGAAATACAGGTGGGATTAGAGGATCAGCCAAAGGTTGAAAATATTCCTGATAATTGCCCTCAGAACATTTCTGCTGAGATTTGGTCTATATCTGCAATCTAGTCTCTATTCATATAGAACCAATGACGTGTGTAGTGGTGGCAGAGCTAAGAGGTAAGCATAATCCCCGGAGTGAAATTTCTCACATTACACATCTGATTTAACATATGCTGTTACCGAATGTCAGAGCTGCTACATTAGAGATAGCAACCTTCCCCTGGGAGAAGTATCTAGTTAGTGACAAGTTGTTTACACTGTGCCTTTTACACCCTCATTAAATGCAAAGTTTCATCTTGACTTTGTTTGGTCGAGTCATTTTCTCAGCATGTGTTTTTTATTTACCACTCATCACGCTTCATCTACCATCACCATGTTTGAGGGTCCTCATAATAATATATTGTTTGACAACTTCAAATAGAACTTATTATTTTCTTAGGATAAAGAAAATTTCTCATGCTGAATTAAATGCAAGAGACAATAAGTATATAAATAAATAAATAAATAAATAAATAACAATAACCAGAGGGCTTTTTACACATTTTTCAATGACTTTGCTACAGCATGATAAAAGAAAAAAGAATATGGCTATGAAGAACCATTGTACGTAAAGGTGAAAGAGGCAAATTTCCAATTCCACAGCTTCTCTAATGTATGTGTTTTCTTATCTGACTTTGTTTTGCATACTTAGTCTTAGGTGTGTCTGGATATTCATTTCATTTATTTAGCACAGAATAAGCATATCACTCTTCTTGAGCCGGAGCAAAATCTTGAGCAATTTCTATAATATGCAGAAATAATATGACGTGCAATTAATAGTACTAAGATGTCTATGGTATTCTCAATCTCAGTGTGACCTCTATATTGCTAACCTTACTCCTCAAACTATAGGAACACCTAAACAGAGGTGAATAAAAGAAGAACCAAAGTTTAAGTAGAACTGTAAGGAATGGAGGAAGCAATGAATGGGTGAAACCCTGATTGAAAGAATGGGTTTTGTTGAAATTGTCATGGCCACTCCAAAACATCCAAGCCTTGAACCCATGTGATTTTAACAGAGCTATTCCTCATATGAGTCATATTCAGAGGATGACAAATCTTTCCTTGGGGATCTGAATGTGAGCAAGTGACAAATATTTACACAAACTAGCAACCACAGCATTCTCCACTGATACTCTTATAATTGGAAACTCTCCTCCTGAAGATAGTATATACCAAGATTAGCTGATCCTATCCACTGTACTGTACATAATAAACAAGTTGAGGTTCTTCTGAATCACAGCTGTATCAGATATCTCTATCAGAGTACATATCCAGCATGATTCCACTCTATGTGTGTGTGTGTGTGTGTGTGTGTGTGTGTGTGTGTTTGTTATCTCTGTCTTACTTCAATACTCTTTGCCAGCATTCCACGATCAAGGTATGAAGGTCATGATAGACCACTACTGGAAATTACCATGTTCTGTATTTGGCAGGGTCTCTGTAGATGAACTCATAGATGCTGTGGTTGACTGCAGAAACATCCAGTACACAATGAAATCAGTCAAGCGTGCAGTTTGGGTGGTAGAGAAGCTTACACGATCCAACACCAGATGAGATGGAATTTCTTGGGTAAAGAAGAGGCCTTTTTCTTCAGAAGTATTTCCCCTACTTGGTGAACAGCATTACACTGGCTGATCCAATGTTCATATACAATACATATGTCTTGAACTCATTAGACTCAATGATCTATTGTTTAATAATTTAAGAAAGTTTTAAAGTTGGTTCACAATGTAACAAAGAGAGTTCAGAACACAGTTGATGAATTTTCTCAAAATATATTGTATATACAAATACAATTTAAACAAAAAGAAAATTTATAAGTGAAAAGAATCATGCAAATTTAAATTAAAGTAATATTTTATTGAAGATTAATTGAAGAACTATATTAATTTTTATTCTTTATTTTTGTCATGTGTACATGAAAAACAGGTATACCAATATATGCATATTTAACTGCAATGCAATAACATTATTATAGTTAGATTTCTACCACACAAAATTTTAAATGTCATGATATGTTTATAGCATTTATTTTCTTAATTGCTATAATTTTCCTGTTATTCTCTTGCTGTGATTAATCATCCTATATTTAGATAACTTATGATCATAAATTACATAGGTATACATTTTTTAATCAAAATATTTTAAATATGTTATTATTTGAACATTAGGATAATGAAATATTAGCATTTTCAAAATTCTTATTGTTGTTTACATGAACTTTTCAAAACATTTATAGAAAAGTAAGCATAATCATTGGTATTGACAAATTATTTAAGTAAAGGAACAATTTCATTAATATGTATCTTTGACTTTCTTTCTCAGGCTTATAATTAAAAAAAGAAAGAAAAAAATCAGTATAAGTACTATCTTTTCAATTCAAGTGTTTATAGAGATTCATGATAACATCATCAAATTTGAAAGCATTTATTATATAAAACAGCAGGAAAATGTGAAATGAGGTAAGACAAAGATAAAAAGTCACTTCTTCCACAACTCATCTAAAGTTTACACCTTCCGTCAATCTCTTCATTGAATTACTCACTTCAAAATTAAGATTCTTTTTTCAAATCAGATTCATCACTATTAAAAGTGTGGATTACATAATATATTTCACAATAAAATGAGTAAGTTATTATTGGAATCTGAATGACCTCCCCATGGCTATGTCAGGGCCTTTTTTTTACCAGTGATGGGCCTTTGTAAGCGTATGACTGAATTGATGGAAGTAGTGAATAGTATAGAACATAGGGCCTATGTAGAGGAGGTAAAGCACAGGAGTCTCCCCATGTAACAGTACATCTTTCCCCAAATGCTTGCCTCCTCTTTCCATTCAGTTGTCTGGATACCATGAGGTAGGTCACATTGGTGTAATGAATAGATTTACCATACTGTCTTTGTCCTAAGCTCAAAGTAAAAGAAATAGAAAATCTGTTTTGGGCTGACACTAAAACCCAGACGAAGGTAAACTAAGGTATTTTATAATGGCAATAAACTCATTTAAATAGAGAAAAGGTCAATTCTGATTATTGTTAGGTACATGAATATTTGTAGCTATTGGGAAAATTGGCTTTAATCTATCAGAGTTTGAAAGATCACATATTGCACTAAAACTGAGTTTGAAAAAATATTGAATCTTATATTCTCTTTTTTATGAGGAAGACAAAAATATTTAGGAAAAGTAAATTATCATAATTCTTACTTTTATTATCCCAGAGGAACTATCACATGTTTATTTTTATTTCTGAACTCGCTTGATTATACTGAGGACTTCTCACTAGTTTTATATCTACTGTTTGCTAAGACACTAGATGAATACAAATTTACACAACAGATAAAAAAATACATATATTAATTTACTCCTTTGAAGACCAATAAATTGCCATTTACACTTATGTATGCAATTTGTTTACTTTGCAACTGGCCATATGGGTCAAACCAATAGAGAGAATTATAACATTTATAAATTGTTATTACTGACTATACTTACGCCAACCAAAAGCAATTTTTAGTACTCTATAGATTTCCTTTAAAGTGGTTAAACTGTAATGTGGAGAAAACAAATATATTAAATTCATGGCTAACATGACAAATATTATATTAGGGAAGGAACTACAGACTCAGACAAATATTGCATTTCCTTTCATATATAGAATCTATATTTCACAATGAGATAAAAACTGGAAGTTGAGGCATTTGAAATACTAGATTAGGCAGATCAAATCTAAGAAATCTGTAGAGAACCACAACAGTCAATGAAATATTTACACAAAAAAGAAAAAGTATAGAATTCAGGCAAGATCACAATCACATTGCTTCCCACTGCTTAAAAAAAAAGATCTTGATTACATTGTTAGCTTTTCTGCAGTTCTGAAATACACAGCATTTAGAACTTGTTGACAACCTTTTCCTGTGCTCAGAGTAAATGGAATGAGTAGGGTTTAAGATCCTTGGGCACTGCAGAGCACTGAATCATCCCACAAATCCAGGACCATTTGACATTACTTTTTGAAGAACCACTCACGTACCATCAGATCAGTCACATCTTTCTCTATAATCTTGAAAGAAAAGGAAGAATGCAAGCTGCAGAACACAGTCTCACTT
Organism: Microtus pennsylvanicus; assembly: GCF_037038515.1. Classification (NCBI taxonomy): domain Eukaryota; kingdom Metazoa; phylum Chordata; class Mammalia; order Rodentia; family Cricetidae; genus Microtus; species Microtus pennsylvanicus. Next base: position 20,963,104 of record NC_134584.1, read on the forward strand.
TCACCAAACTAGGGAAGGGATAACTAGGGAATGGGTAGTGCCGCAATTGTTCAGAAGACACTGAAAAAGAAAAGAGGCAGAAATTTTGTTTCCCACTCTTGGCTTATTCATGATTCCTTTGACATTTTACTCTTTTATTCCTGCTTTCAAATCTGGATCTTCCCTTCTTTATTTTTCTCTATTAGAACTCAGGACCCAGGGCTTGGAGATGATTTCACAGTTAAGAATCCTGCACACCTGCAGAGGACTTGGATTCAGATCCCATCACCCAAATGGTGGCTCACAATCACACTAGCTACTGCAGTGCTACTAGCACACTAGAATGCCCTCTTCTGGAATTTAGGAACTCCACCACACATAGTCCTTTCTTTTTTCTTCAATTGGGAATTCCTTGTTAGTTCAAATTTTCAAATAATAATATGAAACCTGGAGCAACAACATAATGTAACAATAGAGGTCACAAACTAAAATGATTGGTATCTAATCCAGTCTGGTATAGTCTGTCTTCAAAAACACTCAGTAATATTTTTGTCATTGTGTGGTGTCTAGTATAATGCTGAGTATAGAAATCATGCTCTGTATGCATTGCCATGACCTCAACAGAAATAAAAATAGATGCTTTTCTCAATATGAAAATAGACTATGAGAGATGAGATTAAAATGAAGGTACTCTCTTCCACATTCTGTGAAGGGAAGATTTCATCTAAGAGGCTACTTAGATCTTGAGTTCATAAGATTTTAATTTATGTATTTTAGTTAATAACTTGAATTGCACCTATTCTTATAGTTATGCAGCAAAGGTAGATAGTGAAAGAGAGTTTATTTTTCGGTTAAACCATCTTAGACATTGATTACAGTTACTTAGAAAACTAAATACCAGTTGTATTTTTTTGCATAAATATCTAATATAGAACACATCTAAAATACTTATCAAGCTGACGTCTAAGTAAGGGGTTAATACATTCTCACTATAAAATATCAATGATTGGCCAAGTGGTGGTGGCACACACCTTTAATTCTGGCACTTGGGAGGCAGAGGCAGACGAATCTCTGTGAGTTCGAGGCCAGTTTGGTCTACAAGAGCAAAGGACAGCAAAGCCCAGGATACTCATGGCTACTCAGAGAAACCCTGTATCGAAAAGCCAAATAACTAACTAAAATAAAATATTAGTTTTATAACAAAGTAAAAATATTTCACTTTTTTTTAACACTTAAAATACTCTTTCCACCTTTTTATACAGTATGCTCCAATTTCTCTTGATTTGGGAGTCCCCTCTGTGTGCTGTGATTACTATTAATGAATAAAGTGACTGCCAAGACCTATAGCAAGGCAAAACTTAGGTAGGCAGGGAAAGCTAGGCTAATTGCTGAGAGAAACAAGGGCGGAGTCAGAGAGAAGCCATGGAGTCACTAGAAACAGACATGCTGAAACTTTGCTGGTAGATTACTAGAAATGGATTAAATTAAGATGTAAGAGTCAGCCAAGAAATTAGAGCTAATGAGCCAAGGAGTGATTTAATAAATACAGTTTCTGTGTGATTATTTCATGTCTAAGGTAGACAGGCAGCCGGGAACCTGCAAGCAACCTCCTCCAACATTCTACTGAGGTTTCACCTTAAAAACTCAATTTTCTCTTGAACTCCATTTTACAAGCCTTTTACAGTGTATTTTTCCAAGAATGCATATGATCATATGTACAATGTTTACAGATCTATTGAATGTCATCTTTTAAAACCTATTATCTTTTTCTATCATCTACTTATATCTATCTAGCATGTCTATATATTCATCTTGTAAATTTCTTATTATGACAAAACACTAACAAAAGATCTTGAAAGAATAAGGGTTGACTTTGGTGTATGGTATGAAGATGGGTCATGCTGGAAGAAATGTGACGTCATTGGTCTCATCACTTCCACAGTCAGGAAGTCCAAATAATTAATGCTGCTTCTCCTTTATTTTTTTCACTTTCTGTTTTTTTTTTTCATTCACTCAGTAACCTCAGCACATGCAATCATGTCACCCATCTTCAGGGTAATCAACTTAATTCAGTTAAACATCTGTAGACTCTCCCTCACAAATATAGTCAGAGCTGAATATCTTAGACTATTCTGAATCCCAACAAGTTGCCAACCAAACTATCATTTTATTATCTATTCATGCTCAATCTGTGTATCATCTATTTATCATCTGTCTATCATCTTTCTTTCTTCCTTCCTTCCTTCCTTCCTTTCTTTCTTTCTTTCTTTCTTTCTTTCTTTCTTTCTTTCTTTCTTTCTTTCTTTCTTTCTTCTTTCTATCATCATTTACCAGAAGTGTGTGTGTTTATTTTCCAAGCACCCTTTTTTTTCAGAGTTTTCATACTCTTTAGTTTATTTATCATTATGCCATCATGGCCTATCTTTTTACTGATCTTTAGGAATACTGAAGGAAGCAAACATTTGTGTGATTAAAATCCATTTTTACTTAAGGAATTATCAGATAAAATACATTTTTCTAAACATTATCATTGAATACATGCAGCTATCATAGATTCAGAGATTATGGTATTTTTAGAGACAAAGCCCTATTTGAATAATAGCATTGCTATAATTTCAAGAAAGTCTCATTTTTGGCCTCATAAAGTGGATATTTTTTAGATTTGCTTTCCTTCACCAATATTTTAGGAAAATTACTGTCACTCAAATGTGTTCAATTCCAAAACTCCACTTCCATTAGAGAAGAATAATTGACAGAGAGCTCTGTAGAAAAGTAGGACATTGAATTGTGATAATCACTCAGGAAATTGCCTCTTTCCTCAGTTTTCATTGTGGTTGAGAGGGGAGAAACTCTATTTATTAACTTAGGCAGTTGATAGCTGGCTTAAGTAGAACAAAAGAAACAGTGTCGTTCTATGTAAGACATTGTGTCATCACTATAGTCTTTTTTCATTTTAATATGATTCCAGTATTTTTTTTCTACAGTTTGCTCAGGACTTTTCATGCGTCTTTGCTGAAGAGCATTCTTAATTTGTACTTGGGTTCTTTCTACTTGTCAACCAATACTGTTATGAGACACTATCTAAACCTTGAGAAAAATGTGTTTTTAATTTGTATTTTATTAAGCCATATTTATGTTAATGATCCATAAAAATAATAATGGATACAAAAATTATAATATACATTTTTACTTTTGCCCTGCAAATCCCCAACTCTGTGTTTTGGCATATAATAAAAATGGCAGTATGGGTATTCTAATGGATGTCACTTTTATACAGGTATTCATAATTAGTTTCTATCATTTGAACTTTTTTCTAAGGTAATATCAAATACAATATTAAAACCAACTTGTTCTTATGGAGAAAAATTACATTCACAGGTGTTGTGCATTTCCCCCAATGCCTTGGATATAACAAACTTTATAATGAATGTCCTTTGTTTTAGTTTGCCCCGACTATTATAACACATACCATAAAGTTAGATTTTTAAAAACAGATATTTTGTGTTTTTACAATACTGAATGATAGAAGAGCTGGTCCAGTTCTGACAGTTTTCTGTTTTTATGTGTTTCTCACACGGCAGGCAGCTCACACACACACAGATGGAGGGGTTCTAACTTAAACTCCTCTAAGGAATGAGGGACTCACTATTCTGACCTCATTTTACCTTAGTTATTGTCTCGGGAATATTTTCTCATCCAGGAAAACCGAAGACAAATCTTCCAACATTTGTATTATGAAAAACACAACTGAGTTCATACTGCTTATTTTTGTTTCTTTTTAATTAGTTTACAAAAATAAAACAAATACTAGTTAATTTATTCAAATTAACAATCTACACAGAGTAATATTCTTGTTTATATCTTAACAATTACCATTTTTATCTGAAAATGTTTTTGATCTTTTTATATCTTCATATCTGAAGCTATGAATATTTATGGTTGTCTCATATTTTTATGATTGGCATGTGTTTATTCCTAGAATAACTTCCTTTATACTGCAAGGGAAAGTCGTCTCTGGTAAAGCAATAATTATTGTATCTTTACAATATCTATCAAAGATCTGTCATATAATAGAAAGTTCTTTCCCTGAGTTCCTAGGTTTTCTGTATAAATTGATGCATACATGTACTTTATCATACAAAGAGTTTCCATTATTTTTGTGATTTTTATTCTTTCAAAAATTGTTCAAATTATTATTTCTCTGCCATTTTAGATGTTTTTACTAATTTAGATAAATTCAAGTTATCTTATCAAGTGGTAGAATTAGTTTAATAGAGTAATAAAAGTAAATTGGTTTATCATTTTCAGTACAAAATTTCTTGTATTTCCATAAAAAATACCCTTAAAAGCATTTTTCCTGATTAAAGCTACTGTTCAGAAATAACTAAGTTCATTCTCCTGTTAGTATGTTACTTCTTATAGAACAAAATTTGTTTTTGAGTTAGAGGTTCTAGCTCACTCTGCACTCTCACTATTTGTGTTTATAATTTCTAAATTTTTAGTAAAAACACTTCCAGCTATATGAGCTAAAGTTATGTACAAACCAGTACATTATGTTCTTTTCCTAAATAAAGTCTTTAAAACATGGTAATACTGCCAGGAGATGGTGGCGCACGCCTTTAATCCCAGCACTCGGGAGGCAGAGGCAGGTGGATCTCTGCGAGTTCGAGACCAGCCTGGTCTACAGAGCTAGTTCCAGGACAGGCTCCAAAGCCACAGAGAAACCCTGTCTCAAAAAAAACATAAACAAACAAACAAAAAACATGGTAATACATTGTTTTCTTCCAATACCGCTAAACATATAAATATAAGAAAGACTTATCAAAAGCAAATTAGGTATTTGAAAATATTTCAGGCAACAAGACTACAGCAATACTAAGCGCATTCCTTTAATGACTTTGAAGGTCACTCAATAAGTAAGGTATTTTTCTAAAACCTTGGTTCAATACCCGAAATCATGCCCATTTTTGATTTATATTTTTATGACTGAAGATCTTAGCAAACTCTTGAAATGATAAAGCAAACATAAATATCAGGATTCTCTAACTGGATATGTTCACTGCTCATTTGTTTTCTTCCTGCAGACAATTTTAAGTTTGATGTAGAGAATAGCCAATAGTTCTCATATTTTTTACTTCCTGTCCAGGAAGTGTTAAGTTTCATGGTCTCCAAAGTGGAAATATTACCTGATCTGTTTCACTTCACATGTGTATGGGGTTAATGTGTGTTATATGACAGCTAGGACTCAGGATTTAAAAATATTCCTGGGAAAATATTAATTCATTATGCATTCCTCATGTTTATCTGAGAGTGAGTGCTTGTGACAGAAAGACAGAAAAAGAGATATGTTCTAGTAGCTCAGGATAAATGAACATTTTAAATACATATATAAAAATAAAACCAGTAAGAATAAAAAAACATAGTTACATATTAATTTCATACTTTATTTTTATAAGTTTTATTTAATTGCAGTGGAAAATACTGCAATAGAATATTCACTTTGCTGGACGTTATGCTTGCAGACTTTAGAGTCTGTCACCAAATGTGAAACAGCATTATGAGTACAAACAATATCATGCTTCTGGAAACTCCTGAATTTTCTGGCTTTTTTTTTGATATATATTTTTTTTATTGATAAAAGAAGAATAAAGAAAAAAAACAAATTTCCACCTCCTCCCAGCCTCCCCTTTCCCTCCCCCTCCTCCCACTCTTCTCCCCCTCCTCCCACTCTTCTCCCCTTCCTCCCACCCCTCTCCCCTTTCCCCCCTCCTCTCCCCCTCCCTCTCCAGTCCAAAGAGCAGTCAGGGTTCCCTGCCCTGTGGTAAGTCCTAGGTCCTTCCCCCTCTGTCCATATCTAGGAAGGTGAACATCCAAACTGGCTAGGCTCCCACCAAGCCAGCAGATTGCAAAGGATCAAAACTGCATGCCATTGTCCTTGGCGTCTCATCAGCCCTCATTGTTCGTCGTGATCAGAGAGTTCAGTTTTATCCCATGCTTTTTTTGGTAATAGTCCAGCTGGCCTTGGTGAGCTCCCAGTAGATCAGCTCCACTGTCTCAGTGGGTGGGTGCACCCCTCGTGGTCCCGACTTCTTTGCTCATGTTCTCCCTCCTTCTGCTCCTCATTGGGACCTTGGGAGCTCAGTCCAGTGCTCCAGTGTGGGTCTCTGTCTCTATCTCCATCCATCGCCAGATGAAAGTTCTAGGATGATATGCAAGATATTCGTCAGTATTGCACTAGGATAGGGTCATTTCAGGTTCCCTATCCTCAGCTGCCCAAGGAACTAACCTGGGGACCTCAGCTTGGGCACCTGGGAGCCCCTCTTGGGTCAATTCTCCTGCCCACCCTAAAGTGGGTCCCTTAAGTAAGAATTGTGGTTCCGTGCTCCCCTATCCAACCTTCCTTTATCCCGATCCTCCTGTTTCCCCAAGTCCCCCCTCCTTCCCTTCTACCTTTTCTCTCCCCATCTCCCCTTACCCCCTTCCCAACCACCCCCAAGATCCCACTTTTCTCCCCGGCAATTTTGTCTACTTCCCTTATCCAAGAGGATAACTATATGTTTTTCCTTGTGTTCACCTTCTTACTTAGCTTCTTTAGGTTCTCCAATTGTAGACTCCGTGACCCCTATTTATGGCTAGAAACCAATTATGAGTGAGTACATCCCATGTTCTTCTTTTTGGGTCTGGGATACCGCACTCAGAATAGTGTTTTCTATTTCCATCCATTTGCATGCAAAATTCGAGAAGTCATTGTTTTTTTACCGCAGCGTAGTACTCTAGTGTGTATATATTCCATACTTTCTTCATCCATTCTTCCATTGAAGGGCATCTAGGTTGTTTCCAGGTTCTGGCTATTACAAATAATGCTGCTATGAACATAGTTGAACAAATGCTTTTGACATGTGATAGAGCATCTCTTGGGTAAATTCCCAAGAGTGGTATTGCTGGGTCCAGGGGTAGGTTGATCCCGAATTTCCTGAGAAACCGAAACACTGACTTCCACAGTGGTTGCACAAGATTGCATTCCCACCAGCAATGGATGAAGGTACCCCTCGCTTTTATTAGTACCTTCTTTCCTCCCTTGTTGATCTGTTTGTTTTGTTGTTGTTATTTTTTAACACTTTACATGAGAGAGCTCATTAAAGGAGAAAGCAGATAAAAATTTGAAGTAAAAGTTATTGGTTACGTATTGAACATAATTCAAGAACATGTGCACCATTCTATTGTATACATAGATGTATAAACACAGACAGACGCAGATGCACACACACATATGCACATAAACACATACCCACATACAAATAAGTAGAGAAATTTGAAACTTGGGGACAAATATAAATCCTTCTAACTTCATTCTGAATATCCCTGAGGGAATAACAACAAATAACAAGAAATAACAATTGTTGCACATACCTGAGATAAACTTGGTGTGTCTTTGATCCTTTAACATATTCATTTAATGAATGAAACATGCCATAGAACAATGCCTTTCTTCATATTACTTAGTATTCAGTAATCAAAATGCATCTAATGTCTTTCCCTTTCTTTGCCCCTTGTTAAACTTACTTAAGTTTGTCAAACTCATTGTAAGAGTTCACAGATGTATTCTTTCTACTATCTTTTAGTTATTTTTGATTTCAAACTTAAAAGGGTTTATTGCTTGTATTTTACCTTAGTTTTGAGATTAAATTATGTAAATTTATAATTTTAGGCTGGCCTACCATTTGAAATCTTCTCACCTTAGCCTCTCATGCTAAATCAGATATTTTTCGCTGTGTCTACCTCAATTTGGTGTTTTATTTAATATAATTTAGTATTCTTGGTCAATTTATAGATCTCTTTTTGATGCTACAGCTAATCATATTTTCTTGCACTCAATTTATTTTCCCAGTTACACTGTTTGGGGGTTTGTAACTTAGAGTAAAACAATCATGTAAGACCCCAGGATTCAATACCTCCTATAAGAGTAAAGAACAATGTCACACACATTTCACAGAAACTGCCTTAAAAAAAAACCTATTAAACAAAATGACATCCATCCAAAGACTGACTTTGATTGTTTCCCAAAGGTTTGGATGTTCTTTTTTCCCTTTAACTTTTGCATCGATGTGACAAATTGTTTGTGAATTATGCAGCAATATCTTTTATTTTAAAATCACCCAGTAAGATGAAGGTTATAATTAAAGTGAAAGCAAATATGCACTCAATTTAACCTTCAAGAAGGGAAAGAGACCATCTGGTTTATTTGAATGTGTTTACTAAGTGACTATGACTAAAGGGTTTATATGCTCTATTGTTGACACCACTTTCAAATCTGCATTTATGGATCATTTCTTACAGTGTTCCCCTAGGGGAGACATAGAAGAGGTGACAGGGAAGTTTGTAATGATACTTCAGAAATGATTTTTTATAGTGGTAACTTTAAGAAAACTACTAAGATAGCAAATGAATTGAGGTTAGCTTACCCTCTCAAATGTAATATTTTTATGGTACCAACAGCAAAACACAGCAATTTAAATACCTTCTAATGTCTCTTGAATAACTACAATTATGCTACATTCTTTTAAGCACAATTTGCTGTTAGCTTTGCTCATTTAAAGAAATGTGTTCAAAATTTAAGGCTGTGTTAAATGTTTCACTACTGTTTTAAGGTTATGAATGCAGCAGTTCATCTAGAAATGAACCCCTCTGCTATGAAGCAGTAATATGCAGAGCTGTAAAGACACTGCTGAAGGATGTAGTTTATTTTAGGAAGAAGCAAGATTTCCATATGTATATGTAGCCCAACGTGTGAAAAATACAATCTGCTTTATACTATCTTCTGTTATTTGAAGCAGATATTCAAATGAAATGGTTGCTGCAAAAAAGGAAGAGGGGAAAAAAAGGTGCAAACCTTAAAATATTGCCTGAGAAGTGAATTTCATGAGAGTGCATTGTGTGAGCTTCCTTTGGACTCTTGTCATAATTCAAAAATGAAATGAAGTATTTTTCCATTGTCTGTTTTTTTACAACATAATGGCGTGTAAATATAATGATAGGCAGAAGAAAATTTGTCCTTTAGAATAATTTGAAAGAAAGTAAGAGTGCCAGAATATACACTCTCAATGTCATTTCAGATGATTTCTGTCATTGCTCATCTATTCATTCTTTCTAACGCTACTCATAGAAAAATCTCTCCTGTAGGCATTCAGTACTTTGAAGATGTTCTAGAATGAAAGAGATTGTACTGGATTTTAAAAAGTAGATTAATAGTAAGAATAATCTATTGCCTTTACAGAAATCTTAATTCTTAAATGCATCATTACTATTTGAACACCGTTTGGTCTGGGCATGGCTATCATGACGTGCTGACCACAAAAGCATCCCAATGTCATCAGAGGAGCTAAAGCTTTGGTGGGCCTACATGGCTTCTCTTCACTCTGCTTTCTTTCTCCCAGCATTCAGTTTAATTTTCCCCACCTTGCTCCACTCTTTTGCCCTATCACAGGCCAAGCCAGTTTCTTTATTAACCAATGGTATTCACAGCATATGGAGAGGGGGGGGGTCCTATATCAGGTTTCCTTTCACAATTGAAGCTGTAACAGAGACAGATGACAGGGGCCATCCCCAGCAAAGGCCTGATCCCAGAGAGGAGATAAGGAGTTGGTGAGGGAGAACTAAGCTGAGCCATGGGTTCTGACAAGAATATCACAGCCTGACTGATTAGGAGACAGAGTGCTTCTTTGTTTATAAGGAATTCAGAAAACAGAGATATATTCATACCGATCCAGAACATAGATCATATCATTTTTTATTCAGGCAGGTGTTTCACTTTCTATTACATATTTTTCAGCCACCCTTGATAAACCACGACAGAAGAGAATTATATTCTACACTCATTTTTACTCATCAACCCTATAACCCAACTTTAAGGCCCCCTAGGCAAATTGTCATGTCCTGAGCAGTGTATTATTAACTCTTAATCATCAGACTACCCAAGAATAATTCTCAGGCCAAATATGCTGTAGTTATTATTCAAATTCTGTCATAATACAATGTTTTACATTTTATATATTTATAAAATTTGTTTCTATATCTAATTCTGGCATTCTTTTTTTTTTTCCCTTGGTCATGAAGACCCCTCAGAGGCTCTGCATGAGTTAGAGTTTCTAAGGGAGGTCCTGGCACTTCATTCTTTTATCATCCTTTTACATCGTTCATTTTCTATCAATTTAAGTTCATGTGTAGGGCGAGAGGAAAGTTCTGATGATACAACTTTGTCACTATATATGCCGTGTATTTGCCATAGTGTCAAGTAAGAGAACGCTTGAAATCCGATCTGTGGGCAACTCCTCTAGGCCACCAAATCTTGTTGATGTTTTCAAGTTTTTTGTTTCAGTTATGTTTTTCCCAAGTAAGTGTAGGGATAGATGTTTTAAGAATATCCCAGAGTGTCATAAAGGTATCTCTGACCTCTTTTTGTATGTCATATTATCCAAAGTGTAAGGAAGACCATAAATTAGATAAGGATATCTCCCTGAAAGGGGGATGGGTAGTGTGCTCAGGATTTCCCTGGGAGGATTTCCTATTCAGGATTTTTCTAGGAAAAGGCTTCCTTTAATGGCAGTAACCTATTCATGAAAGACTCTTTTCTTCTCAGTAAAAACTATTCTTGAAATCTTAACTGCTCCTGAGCTCTTCATACTGCAAATTTCTCATTTATTTCAATCCCACCACTTGATCATTTTTATTATCCCTCTTATTGTAAAAGTTATAATAAAAACTAAGAAGAATCATGTCACAAATTCCACATTACAAGTGTAAACTTTTTTTAACAAAAAGCAATTAATCAATTATCATTTAATTTAAGTTACATGTAAGTTCTCAGGAAGCAGGGAGAATGCTTACAGATTCACTGCCATACTTTCCCTCAAATGACCCCTAAGCCAGTTCTTATTCCCCTCTAAGAATTCATAGTCTGGGACTCCACTCCACACATTATTTACAACACTACTGCTGCCGTTCAGACTCCTACAGGACCGGCCCATTAGTCTCTATTTATTGCTTTAAAAGATTATTTTAATTCAAATTTCAAAAGTATTATTTCAAAAAAAGCCAGCAGCAACAACGAAACAATTAAAAAAAAAAGAAATAAACAGAATGGTCAGCTTATTTGCAACCAGACCACTTCTTACAAAAATTATTTTATTTCTTAGTTTTTGATTGTTGAGATAAAATATTATGATCCAAGGAAACTTAAGGAGGAAGAAGTTCACTTTTGCTTAGAGGGAGAGAAAGATAAGAGACCACCAGGAAGCTTTGCAATGGTTGCAGCAGCAGGAAACTGGGAGAGTTTTTCTCATCTAACTACAGGCATCAGTGAGAGAGGAGAACGTGGAACAAGGTGATGCCTCAAATCCTAACCACAGGGATGTATTCTTCCCAGCAAGTATGTACCTCCTAAAGATAAACTCTCATATCTGTGCCAGAAACAAGGAGGTAAGTTTTCAAATCTATGAGTGAATAAGAACATTTTTCACTCAAACAGAATCAAATAGTAACTGGATTCTTATTGTGATAATATGGCATACTTTATACAATTTTATCTCTTAGTCAAGTATAAGAATTCTGGAAACACTGGAATGAAATGCTAATTCACAGGGAGGTTTTGGGTCATTTGCTTATTTTTTATATCTACTATTCCAGTAAGTTAAATTTCTGATAGAGATAAAATAAGTCGAACTATTCTAGATATTCATTTTTAAGGTTAGTTGTCATTATCTTCCTCCATATGTCCCAATTATCTTGCAATGAAAAGGTATTTGCTTTTAATACTTAGAAACGTTTGAGCATAAGGATGACTATATTTAAAATTCTTCCTCCTCCTAATTTCCTTTAGTGTTTTGTCCTAATGCTAAATTCTGCATATGTTTAATGTATATACTAATAAATTATATATTATTCTTGTCAGTAAAAGAGACATTTATATATAAATAGTTTCATGTTGTTTGGCAACAGAAATAAATTGAAGAGCTGCACAGTTTTGCATTACTTTAAGAGGCAAAATTTTAAAAATTAAAAAAATACATATACTATAAAGTTATAAAACACAAATTTTAACTCATATTTTGGTGCTATATTTATTAATTAGGAAAGAAATAAATGTGCATGTAGAACTGTAATTTTGAAAATGAAAGCCAGGATATATCAAAAAATGTTCTGTTGATATGATCGACTAATATTTGACATAGAGAAAAATATAACACAGGGTAAAAAAGTTTCTTATTTCAGGTAACAGTGTTGACTGGACATCCAGATACAATAAATAAATAAATAAGTAAATAAATAAAATAAAATAAACAAAATACATTAAAATAAACCACAAAATATTTTTAGAATTTTAAATTCATCATTGAATAAATCTTAAATTCGACAGAAAAAATTATAGCACACAAATATGGAAAATGCATATGGCATTTAGTGTAAGAATTGTAAAAAGTATCAAAGGACGATCCCAGAAATATAGGATAGCTTTGTTAGAAAACATGTCTTAAGCAGCAATAGAACATTTTACTTCTCAAAATAAAACATTAAAAAGAAGATGAACTTACAAAACTCAGGAGATAATATTAACTAAAGGAAGCTGATAGATTTCTGTGAATTAAAATGCTTAAATAATTTTATAATGCAATTATGAGAAATAAGCCCCATTTTAAAATTTTTAGTTAATTAAAGAAAGACTTGACAAAGAAAGACAGAAAAGATCGAAAAGTACAGGGAAAAATCAATACCATATGTAAATACATTATGACAAGAAAAAACAGTGATGAAATACCAATACATACTTCTCATAGTCGACAGAATTCAGAACAATGAGAACTCCTAATGTTAACCATGATGTGGTAAAACAAGAGTTTACATTGTCTGCAGGTAGGCGCTTAAAATGACAGTACCACAACTTTGAAAATTGTGTAGCTTTCTTTGTGCCATAATCCAATAATTACACACCTTCAGTTTTAAGCATAACATTCAAATTATAAATATTGCCATAAGAGTATTGTCAGTAGAATTTTTATTGTCAAATTTGGTTAAGGTATATCATGTCTTCAGTTTAGGTCCCCAGCACACACCCAAAAACTCTTGTGTGAATCCTATAAAGTAACAGGCATGACACAAATAGAAGGATTGTTGGACGTTAATGGCTAGCGAAGCTGGTCACATGTATAAGCTGCAGGATCAATGAGAGACCCTCTATCAATGAATATTATAGAGCACGAACAAGGGAGAAAGTTAGTGTCAAACTCTGGCATCCACAGCGTCATATGTATTCATTCCAAGTACATAGTTGCACATCTCAATAGCTTCTGAAAGAAGATCAAGTAAAAACAGGACATAGGCTTGTGTCCTAACTGCTTTCCATTTTGTGGCTGAGTCATCTCAAGAATGAAAAAGAAATTATGATTTACTAGGATTAATCACCAAAAAATTATTTTATAGTGGGCATCAATTATAATGTATAAATTTATATGCAATTGCACGGTCCATCAGATCAAATAATAATATCTAATTATACCCATCACATTTAAATATAGAAAGGCTGAAGGGTGATAATTTTAGATAACACATTTTTTTTTTATTTCTTCTAAGATGTTTTAAGTAGGAAGCTATATGTAATATGGCCATATCTAATTTCTAAATTTTGAAATAGGCATTTCAGGACATGCTTATTTGGAATAACAATGCAATCACTTATAAAATAATTCCAATGTAAAAGGTAGGAGTTTTTTTTAAGAATTATGTTCCTTTAGTTTTTACAAAATATATTTGTATACATTGTGTTTTACAGAATAGAATTGGCCTAAACAATTATGAGGAATACCTTTAATTGTCTCGTTACATTCTTGAAATTTTGTTTAACTATAGCAATGAATACTCAGTATTGCTAACTAAAATAAAAATTTTATGATGCATTAAAAGATATCTAAGTTACACTTTAGAATCGAGCTAAGACATGACATAATTCAAACTTCTTTCTATTTAAAAAATACGTCTCTTAAAATTATGAATAATGTTTTCAAAAATTTAATTATCACCTAGCCAGTTAAGTTGACCATTTCACTTTATTAATTTAGTATATTTTATTGTTCACACCCTAAGTATTCTTCCAGTAATTTTTTGTTATACACGGTTCCTTCTAGATAAAGCATGCTTACAATCAGTGGAATATAAAAATTCATACAAATATAATGACTTATTTAAAATTAGGGCTTGTTTTAGATTAAATGAGTGTTATGTTTTTTTCCACATTGGGATTGCAATTGTAATTACCTTGAGTGAATCACCAAATCGTCTCTGATAGCACTTGTCTTTTTCTTTTTTTTTATTGAGAAAAGGAAAAAAAAAAAGTTTCCCCCTCCTCCCATTCCCCTCCCCCTTCTCCCACCCTTCTCCCCCTCCCCCCACTCCTCTCACCCTCCCTCTCCAGTCCAAAGAGCAGTGAGCGTTCCCTGCCCTGTGGAAAGTCAAAGGTCCTCCCCCCTCAGTCCATGTCTAGGAAGGTGAACATCCAACCTGGCTAGGCTCCCACAAAGCCAGAACATGAAGTAGGATCAAAACCCCATGCCATACCACTCTTGGGAATATACCCAAGAGATGCCCGATCATATGACAAAAGCATTTGTCCAACTATGTTCATAGCAGTATTATTTGTAATAGCCAGATCCTGGAAACAACCTAGATGTCCTTCAATGGAAGAATGGATGAAGAAAGTGTGGAATATATACACAGTAGAGTACTACGCTGCAGTAAAAAACAGTGACTTCTCGGATTTTGCATGCAAATGGATGGAAATAGAAAACACATCCTGAGTGAGGTAACCCAGACCCAAAAAGATGAACACAGGATATACTCACTCATAATTGTTTTCTAGCCATAAATAAGGGTCACGGAGTCTACAATTGGTGAACCTAAAGAAGCTAAATAAGAAGGTGAACCCAAGCACTTGTCCTAAGAACATTTATAGAGTACTTCCCACTTTCTCTTCTATCAGGTTCAGTGTGTTCAGACTGATATTGAGGTCTTTAATCCATTTGGACTTGAGTTTTGTGCATGGTGATAGATATGGATCTATTTTCATTCTTCTACAGATTGACATCCAGTTTTGCCAGCACAATTTGTTGAAGATGCTCTCTTTTTTCCATTGTATACTTTTAGCTCCTTTATCGAAAATCAGGTGTTCATAGGTTTGTGGGTTAAAGTCAGGGTCCTCTATTTGATTCCACTGGTTGACTTCTCTGTTTTTATGCCAATACCAAGCTGTTTTCAATACTGTAGCTCTGTAATAGAGTTTGAAGTCAGGGATGGTATTGCCTCCAGACAATCCTTTATTGTATAAGATTGTTCTGGCTATCCTGGGTTTTTTGTTCTTCCATATAAAGTTGATTATTGTCTTCTCCAGATCTGTGAAGAATTTTGATGGGATTTTGAGGTGAACCCAAAGAAAAACATATAGGCATCCTCCTGAATATTAACCTTCATCAGGCGATGAAAGGAGACAGAGACAGAGACCCACATTGGAGCACCAGACAGAAATCTCAAGGTCCAAATCAGGAGCAGAAGGAGACAAAGCACGAGCAAGGAACTTAGGACCGTGAGGGGTGCACCCACACATTGAGACAATGGGGATGTTCTATCGGGAACTCACCAAGGCCAGCTGGCCTGGGTCTGAAAAAGTATGGGATAAATTTGGACTAGCTGAACATAGCGGACAATGAGGAAGAATGGGAACTCAAGAACAATGGCAATGGGTTTTTGATCCTGCTGCACGTACTGGCTTTGGGGGAGCCTAGGCAGTTTGGTTGCTCACCTTAGGAGACCTGGATAGAGGTGGGCGGTCCTTGGGCTTCCCACAGGTCAGGGAACCCTGATTGCTCTTTGAACAGATGAAGGAGGGTGACTTGATCGGGGGAGGGGGAGGGAAATGGGAGGCGGTGGCGGGGAGGAGGCAGAAATCCTTAATAAATAAATAAATTAAAAAAATTAAAAAAGAACATTTATAAACTATGCAATGGATAATTTAAGCACTCAGATTTTATGTTCTGGAGGAGGAGCGCTTGCTCACCACCACAGCTTTATGGGTGACTGAGGCAAAAGATCATTGATTTGAAACTAGTCTGAGTTACTGAGTGCGTATTTTAAAAAGTTGAAAATATAGTAAAATAAAATAGAACTTAAACTACTTGGGCTTCCAAGCAAACAAAACCAGTTATGAAATTCTTACTAAGCACAGATTCAGACAAACCATTATAATCCACCATTTTGAGGAACTCAGGACCACGAGGGGTGCACCCACACACTGAGACAATGGGGATGTTCTATCGGGAACTCACCAAGGCCAGCTGGCCTAGGTCTGAAAAAGCATGGGATAAAACCGGACTAGCTGAACATAGCGGACAATGAGGAATACTGAGATCTCAAGAATAATCGCAGTGGGTTTTTGATCCTACTGCACGTACTGGCTTTGTGGGAGCCTAGGCAGTTTGGATGCTCACCTTAGGAGACCTGGATAGAGGTGGACAGTCCTTGGGCTTCCCACAGGTCAGGGAACCCGGATTGCTCTTCGAGCAGATGAGGGAGGGGGACTTGATCGGGGGAGGGGGAGGGAAATGGGAAGCGGTTGCAGGGAGGAGGCAGAAATCCTTAATAAATAAATAAATTAAAAAAAGAAAAGAAAAAATATAAAGGCATTTTTAATATGGCAGCTATAGAAGAATTATAAAGAATATAGTATCAGAATAAGCAATATAATAATGTTTTTAATATATATTTTGATAGGCAGAGTAATCTAAATGCTTTTAATAAACAAGTTTTATTATCTCCTAGATAGATAGTTTAACTTCCAGAGACACTGGCTTTTGTGCCCTATTTTTGACTTATAATAAAAGGGAAGCCAGTTTCTGAGTGTTTCTGTTATTGTCATTCTGTGGTTTTCCACATTTTCTTGGTATTTTTTTGAATTAGCAATTTTACTTAAGCCCAGGCTTGCCTAAGACTTCTTATTCTCCTGCTAAGGGATCCAAAGTGGATCACAGGTGTGATTCACCAAACTAGAAAATGTTTCAAGATTTTCAATGTGATTTTTAAGTCAATAGGGTTGAAGATGAAAATCTAATATTTATTATTTAT
Organism: Microtus pennsylvanicus; assembly: GCF_037038515.1. Lineage (NCBI taxonomy): Eukaryota > Metazoa > Chordata > Mammalia > Rodentia > Cricetidae > Microtus > Microtus pennsylvanicus. The sequence continues at coordinate 20,980,243 of NC_134584.1, forward strand.
AACTAATAATTTTATCTGATTTCTTTGAATCATCAACTTTTAAAAAATTAAGTATCTTAGCTGGGCAGCGGTGCACACACCTTTAATCCCAGGACTCAGGTGGCAGAGGCAAGTGGATCTCTGTGAGTTCGAGGCCAGCCTGGTGTAAAAGAGCTAGTTCCAGGACAGGCTCCAAAGCTACAGAGAAGCCCTGTATCAAATAAATAAATAAACAAACAAACAAATAAATAAATAAATATCTTGAAAGTAACTTTGATTTGTGTAACAAATCTGGGGAAATGCCAGGCATGCAATTCCCATGGCAATGAATCATCAACTCAATATAGTAGCATTTAAATATATTCTTTACACTTGAAAATAAAATGACCTTTTCAACTTTATTTCATAATTTTATTTATCTAATTGAGCTTCCATAGTAATGGTGTGGCTACAAATAACACAGGTTGAAATGTTTTTTCAAATGGTACACAGTCACAGTTAGGCCTATTTTAGTACTGCCTCTATTTGCTTTTATCAAATTTGTAATATATTCAAAAGTCACTGTATGGAAAGCACTTCTTCGTTAACAGTAACAATGAAACAAACCTGATTTATATTCGTGAGGTCAATAATAAAAATCTGAGTAGTAGTTGTACCTAGTTTGAAAATCTGAAGAATAATAAACATTGAAATAGTTATTGGACAAATAACCACAATGCTTATTATGAGTGTGTACACAAATCCTACTAAAGGTCTATAGTCATAAATATCAAAAAACTGTAAAGGTTCTTGTGTAATATATATATTTTCTCCCGCAGATTAAATAACAGTCATAGAACAAAAATGGAGCCTGCATTTATTAAATCTCAGAAGTAAAAATGCCTATCACATACATACGTATATTTATAGAAAGATAAAAATCATGGTGAAATAAAATAGCAAAAGATTTTTTTTCATATTTTTTAGTAAATATCTTATTGCGTTAATAAAATTGTATTCAATGAGAAGTGTGTTAAAGTTCAAGAATGACTAAATTCTTTAAATTTATATGAAATGTTAATGCATTATGTTTTCTATAATTTTATAGTTAGAGCATTATACCCATAGTATTTAAAAAACTATATATATTCTATTAAATGATTTGTTTTCATCTCTTTAGATTTCCTCAGTCTGCTATATCTTTTATTATCTTTTGTTACTGATGACATTTTTAAACAAAATAACTAGATTCAAGCCTACTAACTATTCATTAAACCTCTGCAATTATTGTCACAATTTGTAAGCTCTTATCGTTCGTTTCATCATTACAGTGTTTAATCAGATCACACGGCAGAATTTCAGTAATCTTTAGTAGGAACAAATATATTTTATTAAAAAGCAACATAATTCCAAAAACTGTCAAGTATCTTGACCATCACCTATGTTACAAGTTCTCACTTATGGGTCCTAACTCTAAAATATAGATTTGAATTTTTTTGTTTATGTCATTATGATGATGATATTCTATTGCACCATCCTTAGGAATTTCACATATCTACTTTTGAATCATAAAACTATACAGTAGTACATTGAAAGGTATTGTTGTCCTTGTTTGGAAGTGTGTCCACGTCTTTAAACACAGGAAGTCTCACCACTAAACCCTGGAACATTTGGTCCATGAACGTTGTTTTCCGTTTATGCCATTCATGCTTTATGCTTTGCACGGGTAAGTAATATCAAGAGAAGAATTTAAATAGAAAAATTGAAAATTAATTGATATACCCCCAAAGAAAACATTCAAAGATGTTGTCATTTTAAAAGTTGACAGTTTTTAACAGATTTTCATTTTATGATGAATTCTAAACCTCACAACATATGATAATTGGTTTTCTAGAGTTGATTTTTAAAATATGCACTTTTGTATAAAGTGTAACTTTTTGAGCTGTCTGTCGTTTTAAATAAATTCACACTTTTCAAGTATTTGCTTTCCTCCCACCAACTGCATCTAATTATGGAGCCTTGCCCCCTTGTCTACAATTAATAGTCTGAGGAGGCTCTTCTCCTATAGGCAATTGGACCAGCTAAGAGCTTTTCAAAGGTTTATTACTTTTTCCAATGTGCTTTGCTCACGAGATATGTGAGCACCTATATTTATTTACTCTCCTTTTGTGACCTTGATTTTAAATGCCACCATCTAAATGCACAAACTATTACAAAAGGTAGAATTTAGATGTCTATTTTCAAAGAAAATCTTCAGAAGATGTTTTATTTTATAAAAGAACAAGAACAAATAAGAAAAGAAGATTGTCAAGTGAAAAATGTATTAAATGAAAGTTAAATAATGAATGCTAAATTTATATAGTCTTGTTAGGAAATTTATTTTGAAAAAAAAATGTTAAAACTTTAGCCAAACAGAAGGCTCCCAAAAAAACTTAAGATAAAATTTGGAGGAAAAAAAATCTTCCATTTGTAGAAGCATCGGCAGCACCTATTACAAGCTTATTTTCATCTTGGATTTAGAAAATGCAATGTTGTTTTTCAAAATTATGCTAAGAGTTGCTGAGACATTTTGCTGAGCAAATATTTTTGTTCTGTGTGTTTTTCTTAATCTGAAAATTAAAAGTCATGAACTAGCAAGATATCTTTTTAAAGGGAAAAGAATAACAATTCACAGCAGTTTTCAATGCATAAGATTAAATTAATTAAAGGTGATGATTTAGGTGACTGCAGTAAGTATTAAAATAATACATTCAAAGATTTATGTCATCTGTGAGTTGATTTTTATTTTAACATATTTTAGTTGCTCAATTTTAAGATTCTGTTTAATAAGACATACATTGATAATTTTAAAATATAAGACTTTGATTTCAAAACTGCCATTTATATGTCCTAATACAAGGTTAATAGACATCTGAATTAATTTCTAGTTAATTAGACACAAGAACTAATGAGCTGTACCTAATTACAGATACGTTTCATGCATGTATTTTAATTCACGTTTTGTAAATATGTCCATTACTTTTTTTTATTTTTCTTGTTACAGTATTTACATTCATGGGTTTTTAGAGATGTGCTCAATATGTCCTTAAATTTCAGTTATGCTTCTTTGTGCTAAATAACGATAGATCATTATTGCATAGCATAAAATCTAATAAAATTAGGTGAAACTTGCAATTATATGTGAATACAAATGTTTATATATTGTAGTTGGTCACAATTCTGCCTTAGTAAATTAGAGGTCATAGATTCTTCTCCAATAACCATGCATTCACTAAGACTGAGTAATTAGCAAATTTTCCAGAAACAGTCAAGGTTTTCCTCTTGATGAGTAAGTCTTCAGTCTATTAGAGAGCTGTTGGTCACTGTCATGGCAACCTCTTCACAACAGATAGGGACCAAAACAGGAAAACAGAGTCACTCAAAATGCAGAAGTATGGAACTCAGTTTCAACAAATACATCTGTAGAACACTGTTGCATCCAAGGCTCTAGAAAAGTTGTGAATTATAGGATACAAAGATTCTTAATACTCAAGCATCAGGGAATTTCCTGTGGTATTGTGTCTCTTTTTAACATCAGGAACCACCACCTATAAAGTATTACCATTATGACTGTGCAAAGGTGAACTGAACAAGAATGATACCAATAGATGTGCCCAATTGGCCAGAGAAAAGACCACAAGATCTCAAAGCTCAGCAAAGATACATAGGCAACTGAGGGAAGCTACAGTGGAATAGGTGGTCTTCCCCAGAGAAGACTACACCAGCTAGACATTCAGTGCCAACTGATCAGTGATGAAAACATACTTACAATTAACATTGTACAAACTGAACAGGTTATATTAAGTAATATGTGTATATGTATTCATATTAATATATACATAGAATAATAATTACTGAAAAAAGAGACCATGCATCCAAGGGAAAGCAGAAAGGGTCATATAAAGAAGTTTAGAGGAAAGGAGAAATTTTGAAATTACATTATCATCTCAATTTTCTTTTTAAATTATTTTTCCATTCATATGTTTAATGTGTGTGTTTTTCTTGCACACATCTGTGCGTACCACTGGGACGACAATAGTGAACACCTGAGACATACATGGATGTTGGGCCATCACATTTTTATGACAAGCAGTTTACCACCCAAGCCATCCTCCCAACCAGCAGAGTAGTGAGCTTCCATGTGTCCTAAACTGTCAAGAAAGCTGTCAACATAAAGCTGTCCTGGTTCCGTCTATTTTCCCTAGTGTGACTTTGCTACTGTGTTATTTTGAACCTAATGCTAGGCATTTTATTGTTCTGTCCATAAATACTTCAAAAATATCTCTAAAGTATGATTTCTTAAAAACATAGGCAAATTATTATATTTAACCTTTTTAATTGATTTTTGCTGTGCTCTACAATTTTCTCTGCTCCTCTCCCTGTCTCTCCCCTCCTCTTCAACCTTCTCCCACAGTCCCTATGCTCCCTATTTACTCTTTTATTTTCGTTTTTTTTCTTTTACATTTACTTAATCAGTGAGGTTACATTTGTATGTGTGTAGGTACATGAGCCTGTACCAGTCGTTTTCATTTGAGGGCCTGTCAACCAGCTCCCAATCATGATGTGGAGAGTTCTTATTAGTTGTGACTATTCAGCCTAGCTTAGACTCCTTTCTGGCTAGCTCCTTTAACTTAACCTGTTTCTCTTTATCTAGTTTTTGCCTTGCATATATATATATATATATATATATATGTAAACTCAGCCCTTGGGAGGCAAAGAAAAAGATATATTACTTGGGTCTCATTTTGTAGTCCAGGCTGGCTCAGTGGGTGAGAGCACATACTGCTGTTACAAAGAGCCTGCATTCAGTTCCCATCACCCACATTAGGTGGCTCGAAACTATCTGTAGCTTAGCTCCAGGGGAACCTGATGCCCTTTCCAAGCCTCTGAGAGCATCTGCACCCATGTGCCCATTATCAATCACATACACACACATCTGCTTCATTAAAGAAATCATAAAAATAAAAGAGTAACCATCGTATATCACTTGTTTAATAACAAAGTGTTGGAACCAGTGAAATCACTAGTGGGTAAAGGTACTTGTCATCACACCCATCAACCCAAGTTTGCCCCGGGGAACCCATATGGCCGAAAGAAAATCCAATACCCATAACGGTCCTCTGACCACCAAATGCAAACTAGGGCACATGTTGTGGAATATTGTTTTAACCAGGCAAAGATGTGTTACATTTGTTTATGCTGGGGAATATTACTTTAAACATGCAAAGGTGTGTTACATTTGTTTATGCTGGGAATATTACTTTAACCATGTAAAGGTGTGTTACTTTTGTTTATGCTTGAGAATATTACTTTAACCATGCTAAGGTGTGTTACTTTTGTTTATGCCGGGGAATATTTAACCATGTGAAGGTGTGTAACATTTGTTTATGCCTGGGAATATTACTTTAACCATGTGAAGGTATGTTACTTTTGTTTATGCTTGAGAATATTACTTTAACCATGCTAAGGTGTGTTACTTTTGTTTATGCCAGGGAATATTTAACCATGTGAAGGTGTGTAACATTTGTTTATGCCTGGGAATATTACTTTAACCATGTGAAGGTATGTTACTTTTGTTTATGCTTGAGAATATTACTTTAACCATGTAAAGGTGTGTAACATTTGTTTATGCTGGGGAATGTTACTTTAACCATGTGAAGATGTGTTACATTTGTTTATGCTGCATTTGTTAGCAATGTAAGATGTGTTACATTTGTTTATGCTGCATTTCTTTATTTATGAAAATATGTATTACTGTTTCACCTTGCCTGCCTAAGGCACCTGATTGGTCTAATAAAAAGCTGAACAGCCAAAAAGTAGGCAGAAGAGGGATAGGCGAGGCTGATGAGCAGAGAGAATAAATAGGGGAATGAGAGGAAGGAGAGAACGAGGGAGAAAGACACCTGGGGCCAGCCAGCCAGCTGGACATGGAAGCAGCAGGAAAAACAGGACATACATAAAGAAAAGGTATAAAGTCCCGATTTACTCTTAAAAGATCTTGTCTTTTTCTACTACCATTGTAGATTAGATCTATGTAGGTCTCTCTTAGGGTCCTCATTGTTTAGGTTCTCTGGGATTGTGATTTTCAAATTCTATTTAGCTCACTTTCAAGTCATAACTAACATTCCATAATGTAATAATTCCATTCTACTTGCTATTTTACAGAAATTTAAATATTCTACGATTATGCAATTCAATGCATATCATGCCTTGGTTTATTCTTGACACAAATGTGTAACAATTTTCAGGAACAGAGATGCTCGGCATCTAAAATGAAATTTGAATCATACATTACAATGGGCTGGGTTACATTCTCAATAATATATCATATAATTATGCCTAATATAATAATTTGTCAATAACTTCTATGACTACATCAGATTTGATTCAGCATTTACTCACTAGGGTTAAGGGGTTGACTTCCATTATTCCAGGTGATACAGCATAAAACAGAAGGTGCTATTACATATTAAAACTAGAGATGAGAAATATGTTGTATGAAAACAAAGGTAGCTGGATCTTGTACTTTTTGGATGGATGTGTGGAGTGTATGGAGGTGCTCATATGTGTTTTCATGTGGGTATATATACATGTCCCAGTTTTCATATTCTCTCTAGTCTTTTGCTTCAGATGAGCTTCAGCTGTGATCTAGCCTCTTGGCTATTGCATTAGTGTTTCACATTAAGCACCCTTGCATGCTTAGTTTTGTTCACGATAGCTATGTTCTGAAATCTGATTCTGTACTAAAAGTTTTCTTTCACAATTCAGAGTACCCTACTCTGTTTTGCTGAAAAAGGGTGTATATTTACTCCAACTATTCTCCGACTTTGTTTTCGAGTATTTTGCTGAAATAAATGTAATTTGTGAGATTGAAATTCATGAAAGCTATATATTTTAATTGTTTTAGATTGGTTAAATTTCTGGGTTCTGGATTTGAACAAACCTCTTGACTTCACAAATGCAGACTTATTAATGTTGGACACTGTTGCCAGAAACACTGCAAGTTATTAGCTCATAAATATTACAAAAGGTGGTCAAATCGCAAACAAATATTAAATTAATTTTAAGTTTTATCTCTTTTTTCTCCTCTCTCTCTCTCTCTCTCTCTCTCTCTCTCTATATATATATATATATATATATATATATATATATATATTATAAACATTAGAAAGAAGAGTGTTGCCTCAAGTCAGTATTTTGAGAAGTAATTATTATAATTAAAGTCTCTCTGACAAGAGACTTGATATTGTTTAGGATGTGTGTAAAACTTAATTTGTTCAGATTTCCATGTACATAATTATGTCCATGTGACAGGATCCTGAACCTAATAGATGTAATACATTCTCTCAGAAAAATAATTGTAAGGTATTAGAAAAAGCTATGTTCATTATTCAATTGCCCTTTTCCTTCTGCCTACCCAGAATGCAGTCATGGTCTTGAGTGTTGATTGATCACCTGGGCAACAAGAAAATGAAAGTCATCTGATAAGGATGACTAAACAAAAAGAGAAAAGACGCAGGAGTCATCAATAAACTTCATCTGGTCAACACTGGTAAGGTCCTAGAAATGAAACTCTCCCTGGTATCCATTTTAAATATAGGCAGTGAACAGAAACAGTTTCAAAAAAGGCAGACCCATGAAACATGAAAGGATATGGGCCATGAAATGTTCCTTGACAAATAAACTAGGGGAGCATGATTAATGGACATCCTCCACTTGCAGGAGTATGTACTCCTCCATTTCTGACAGTCAGAATTTGAGTAGTGACATGGACCACTGAGTGCTGTACGCTTCCATTTCCAAAATACAGAATGTAGCTTTAGCCACAGTCATTCTCTTTACCTTATATATGTTTTCTAAGAATCAGATAATATGCACTTCCATGATATTAAATGGTAGTAGATTTTAAATCATAGAATTATAATAAGCTACATAAAAACAGAAAGTAAATGGAACACACTGTTCTACAATTTCTACGATGTAATTTATATTAGGCTACTGCTTTGAAGAGTAATTTCTCTAAGAGTAGTAAATAAAGAGATGCTAGCTAGCCTAAGATGCAGGATTTGTGTTTATTTTCTACCTAATGCATTAATCATGTAAAATCAGTATGTCTTAAAGTTAGTAGTTTCATCATCTAAATTCATAATCGGTACTATTTCTATCTTCGTGAACTATATTTAAACAGACTTCAAACAGAAAAGTTCAGTGGATGCTAAGCAATAAAAAGATTCCCATACACATTAGAATTCACACTATTATGAGGAAAATATTAAAATTGAATACTCAGAAACAATCATAGTAGTATTTGTATTGTAAGTGTAATAAAACAGGAAGTTACAGAAAATCTGGCATAATCAACAGTTACACTTTCTCAGAGAAGCAAGAAGTTGAACACTTTCAGAAGTTTCTGGATCTATGATCAAAACAAGGTTCTTGGGAAGGAAAAGGACTCAGAGACCAAGGCCTGAAAACCTGTGTTGGATTGCTGAAGCACACATAGTGGAAAGGAGAGAACTTTGCTCTTCACGTTGTTTTCTGAATCATGAATGCATCTACACACATGTGCAAGAACATACGAACACACACACACAAACTTGCACACACACATATGCAAAAACATATTTAAAATATACAAAATTATGTAGGTATGGAGTTGTAGCCAACGGTGATCTGTTGTGTTCTGTTTTTGTTCTTTTGGTCTTTTGAGGAGCTGACAACCCAAATCCCAAATAAATCACACAGAGGCTTATTCTTAGTTATGGGTGCCCAGTCTTAGCCTGGCTTGCTTTTCGCTAGCTTTTATTACCTTTTTTTAGAGTTTTTTTTAATTGAATTTTATTGAACTCTACATTTTTATCTGCTCCCCTCCCAATTCCCCCACCCCCTTAAACCCTCTCCCAAGGTACACGTGCTCCCAGTTTACTCAGGATATCTTGTCTTTTTCTACTTCCCACGTGGATTAGATTCATGTATGTCTCTCTTAGGGTCTTTATGGTTGTCTAGGTTCTCTGGGATTGTGATTTGTAGGCTGGTTTTCTTTGCTTTGTGTTTAAAAACCATTTACGAGTGAGTACATATGATAATTGTCTTTCTGGGTCTGGGTTACCTCACTAAAAATGATGTTTTCTAGCTCCATCCATTTGCCTGCAAATTTCACTATGTCTTTCTTTCTTTCTTTCCTTCTCTCTCTCTCTCTTTTCTTTCCTCTTTCATTTTTTGCTTTGAAGTACTCCATAGTGTAAATGTACCACATTTTCCTTCTCCATTCTTCAGTTGAAGGTCATTTAAGTTGTTTCCAGTTTCTAGATATGTCAAACAATGCTGCTATGAACATAGTTGAGCACATGCCCTTGTGGCATGGTTGAGCTTCCTTTGGATATATACCCAAAAGTGGTATTGCTGGGTCTTGAGGAAGGTTGTTTCTTAATTTTCTAAGAAATCACCACACTGATATACAAAGGGTCTGCACCAGCTTGCAGAAGTGTTCTCTTTACCCCTACAACCTATCTACCATAAGTTGTCATCAGTGTTTTTGATCTTGGCCATTCTTACAGGTGTAAGATGGAATCTCAGAGTTGTTTTGAATTGCATTTCTCTGATGACTAAGGATGTTGAACATTTCCTTAAGTGTTTTTCAGCCATTTAGATTTCTATGTTGACAGTTCTCTGTTTAGGTCTATACTCCGTTTTTTATTAGATTATTTGTTCTTTTTGATGACCAATATCTTGAGTTCTTTGTATATTTTGGAGATCAGACTTCTGTCTGATGTGGGGTTTGTGAATATCTTTTCTCGTTCTGTAGGCTGTCATTTTGTCTTGTTGACTGTGTCCTTAGCTTTACAGAAGCTTTACAGTTTCAGGAGGTCCCACTTATTAATTGTTTCTCAGTTTCTGTGCTACTTGGTTTAAATTTAGGAAGTGGTCTCCTGTGCCAATGCATTCAAGTGTACTTCCCACTTTCTCTTCTATGAAGTTCAGTGTGGCTGGCATTATGTTCAGTTCTTTGATCCATTTGGACCTGAGTTTTGTGCATGGTGATAGATATGGATCTATTTTCTTTCTTCTACACATTGATATCCAGTTATGACAGCACCATTTGTTAAATATGCTTTATTTTTTCCATTTTACATTTTTTACTTCTATGTAAAAATCAGCTATTTGAAAGTATGTGAATTAATATCCAGGTCTTCCATTCCGTTCCATTGGTCCTCCTGTCTGTTTTTATGTCAATGCCAGGCTGCTTTTAGAACTGTAGCTCTGTAGTAGAGTTTGAAGTAAGGGATTGTGATGCCCCAAGAAGTTCTTTTATCATACAGGATTGTTTTGGCTATCCTGGGTTTTTTGCTTTCCATATGAAGTTGAGTACCATTTTTTTGAGATCTGTGAAGATTTTTTTCTGGGATTTTGCTGGGGATTATATTGAATCTGTAGATTGCTTTTGTATTTTACTATGTTAATTCTACCTACAGAGGAGTATGGGAGATTCATATCTGGCTTTTCTTATCTCATGTAAACCTGTCTACCTCTTTCTTTACTTCTTTCTCCACGGTTTGCTGTGTAACTGGGTAGCTGGCCCCTGACGTCCTCCTCTCCTTGTTCTGTTGTTGCTCTTCTTTCTTTCCTCTTAGATTACTCCATCTATATATACCCCTGTTTGCTAATCTTGCCTATCTTTGCTCCTATCTCACTATTGATTGTTATTCAGCTCTTTACTGACCATCAGGTGTTTTAGACAGGCACAGTAACACAGCTTCACAGAGTTAAGCAAATGCAGCATAAACAAATGCAACACCTTAAAATAATATTCCCCAAAAGTGATCTGTAGGTATTAAGATTAGTCAGAAGTGCTGGTCCTGTGAATTTGCAGATATGGAAGGGAAGAAACGTAAGCAAACTGTGATTCACATTGCCTCTTTAATTTCAGGTGCTCTGATCATTTTTCACCACTTGAAATGCTAAATCTATTGCTAAATTTCTATAACATTTCACATAGTTTTCTTGAGCCTAACATAAATTGCAAATAGAGAAGAAAATTTAAGGCACATTTAACTAAAGTGACCTGATACGCAGTTGCCACTCTAATTTCCTCCCCAGAGGAACAAATGTTCAAAATTAAGGGACTTTATTTTCTTCTACTTTCCGTATATTCGTCCAAAACCCTCATTCCTGAACTGGAGACATTTTGACATGGTTTATCTTAATTATAAAACTGACTGGATTAAGAAGTGGTTAAGGCATTAATGACTTGACATGTAGGTGTTCTGCTGATGTTATATCTTCAGAGTTTTATTGAAACAATGGAGACCTAATCTGAATGTGAGCATCATGAACCCATAAAGTGCGAACCTAAGAAATGTAAAGCAAAAGATAACCAGACTACAATCCAAGGTTGTAGGTTGTTGTCTCAATTGAATTTGCTAAGCATTTACTACAACAAAAGAGCTATGTACTCTTGTATGTCTCCTAAATCTATGTCAGTCTCTATTATTTGTTGAATATTTTTCTTTTTTTTCCTCTGTACTCATCATAGTTTCCTCAAGTCTTCCTTCTAATTGACATTTTCCTTTTCTGTTTAAATTACAAAAAAATAATGCACCTGTCAATATCTAAAATTATTCATTAACTAATATCCATTAACTTTTAAAAATTAGCAATTAGAACTCATTATTAAAAGAGAGACAATAAATTTGACAAGATCATTTTATTTTTATTGATAGTAAATAATACTAAGTCATCAATACTTTAAAAATTTAGAGCATAATGCTACATTCTTAATATTTTTTAAAAAATATTAATGTTTAAAGAGTACAGAAAAAATAATGATTTTTATATCATTAGATTTATATGAAATTCAGCAAAATTCAGAAACACACTGTGGCAACAATAACTACAAAAGGACAGCATGGGTAGCCTGTGTGACTTGGAAATGAAGAATAGGGTGTAATTTTTTCTAGAAAGTTAAAACTTTCTAATGTGGAGTGGTGCACACATTTAGTCCTAGAACTAGGTAGGTAGAGGCAAGTGGACCTCTGTGAGTTTAAGGCCAACTAGTCTAGATTGAAAGATGCTGTCTCACACACAAGCAATCACAGACACTCACAGACACCACATATACTTACACACACACACACACACACACACACACACACACACACACACACATTCCCACTTACAAAGAAATAAAAGAGAGAAAAAAACATTGTATTCAATTAAGGTGTGCCTTATAAAGTTCACTTCTTTCTTTAAACTCATTGATCTATATGCTCTTCAGTTCTATGCATTTCACAATTCATGTGCAATCTAGGCATCTCTAAAATGGTATGAAAATTTATGTGCAATCTAGGCATCTCTAAAATGGTATGAAATATTCATCTGCTAAAAATCTGAGAAACATTTATTAATGAAGAGATGTTTGGCTTAAACATAGTTGTATATTATTTTAAATTGAAAAGACAAAAATAAATGCTAAATATGTGGAGAATATAATAATGTCTTATTCTTACTATGAAGAGGGAAAGGATTCAAAACAAGAGACCTGAATCTATAAACAACAGAAGTTCCATTTCAATAGAACCATTCCTATATTTATTTTGTATTTTGACTTCTCCATAGGTTGGGGTATTTAGATATTTCAATGTGTCATGTAGTAGTAGGAAGAGAATCCTTAAACCTTTTGCTTTTAAAGTGCCAATAAATGTTCATCTGATAAGTTTTACACTAAACACTACTCTGACACTATACAATTCATACAATTAATATACTTGGTAAACACATCAGCAAATCTAAATTTCAATGAGAATTTTCCTTAAATACAATCCAAAATTTATAACATTCTGTAGACTATAAATATATTCTAATTTAAGAGTTTAATTAATCACTGTATTTCATTGTTTTAATTTATGCCACTAAAAATTATTTAATCATTAATATAAATAATATATGTATGTATGTTATTCTGATAATTTTTAGTGTCACAATTGTTCTGTCCAATAGCTACTGTGCACCTCAAGCTATTAAAGGAAATTAATCTGGTTGTCTGTAATTTGACTATAATTTATTTTCTATAATGGAAACACAGTTTTACACTCTGAAATTATCTGCATGTTGATGTATCCAGTAGTCAGGATCTTACTTCTATTTGTTACTCAATGACAAATAAGTTTCTCTTATAGATTTTCAAACATGTTTATTCAGAATTACAAATTCATTTGTGACTCATATGTATATGATAAAAGTTCGGGTACATGTTCAATATACTTATTTCAGTTGGCATCAAAATGAATATATACAATTAAATATATTTTGGACTGCACTTAGAAAACTGAGGCTCACAGTGAAGAAAAATATATAGTATTTTTTTTCTCCTAAAAGCGCAAAATACCACTGGTGAACCCACTTTGAAATTTTGCTTTGTGCTGACAGTTGAACTATAACTGTATTTCATAAACCATAGCACTCCCAAGTTACTGAAAATAAATTGATTTTCTGGAAATATGCGACACACAGGTTCTCAGTATGAGTCCTGAACAGTCTATCCCTAAAGTAGTTATTTCCATTTACACCGCTGACCTGCCAGTATCTTCAGTGCTACTGTAGTTTTTCATGTACTTCAAAAGCTACAGATCTGTTTCCATCCCTCTTAATCTAATATAAACTGCACATGCTTCTATCAGTAAAGGCCTTCATTTTTATCCTTCTTCGATTTCATGACACCAATGGCTCTATATTTCATAGCAAAGGAAGCAGAATGAAATTACACATCGCTCAGATTTCAGCAATATCTGCCTTATGTGATTCAGGACCTCCATACAAAGACGAGGTCATTCTTAATATTTTAGAAAATGTTTCTTTCTGGGAATTCTATACGATAAGCTTTACAATGTATTGAATACTGTTATTTGGAAAACCTGAAAACAATGAAAAACAATTAAAGGATACAATGGCAATGTTCAATATAAACTTACCCAGTTAATAAAGTTGTTGGTCAACACTGAGACACATTACATTGTCTACACAACATAAAGATAGAAAAAAACAGAGTAAGAAAAGTTATGAAAGTATTATAAACTTATTTTAAACACCATTGATAAAATTAAGTATAGAATAAATGGAAAATGGAAATGATAAAAATGAAATAAAAGAATGACCTCATCATTGTTTAGGGATCCCAAAACGTACAGAAACCTTGTTTTATTTCGAAACTAGTTGATTTATTGTGTTCATTGATTATATGTGTGCTCATTTTTAATATAAATTTAGTTATAATGTTCTAATTAAATTTTACCAGAGCTTAAACTATAAGAAGAGAAAAATTCTATAAGAATGAAAAGAAAATATAAAAAGGAAGTCTTGCTGAAAGATAACATTTTTAGCTCAAATCTATACTGTAGTACAAGATAGATTACTTTGTAAATAAATTTGTGCAAAATATGGAATGAACCAGTTTCAATCTTTCATTTGATATATGTGAGTAGATTGGTTATCAACTCCTCCTGTATGGTAGTGTTACAGAATTTCTTTGGGTCCATGTTGATAGTCTACTAATTTCAATTTATAGCAGTGGGTATAGTAGAATTACTTCAGATGTTCCAGTCTGTTGATCTGAGACATTGTAATGTATTAACTATCTGCAGCAGAAACACCAGGCACTAGAGAGGATGTTAAGGTCTCGGTCATACAGATGGTTGTCAGGGCAAAGATCCAGGCCTGTTGTGAAGATCGAATTCTGAATATGGATGGTGAACAGAAGAGGATTTGCATGTGCTATAATCCTTGAGGCCAGCAAGGGGGAGATTCCATGTCAATAACTGGGTAATTGACTGGAATGGCTTGTCTGAATAGATGTAAGCTGATTTGAAATGATGGAGAATGAAGCCCTGCTGGGAACCTGTAGCAGATCTGAATAAATGCATGGGCTGAAGCCAGAGAGCAGAAATTAAGCCTCCTGAAAACCAGGGATGTGTGACCATGTACCAGGAGTGAGTCCAGAAGCATATGCCAAACCAAGATCAACAAGGACCAGCTGTCACCATCATAATACAGGTGGAAAAGAAAAGAAGCTTGAGACAAGGAGATCTGAAGCAAAGAAATCTAAAGGAGACATTCACATGGGTCTTTTCAGATGCTTGGAGAGTCTGTTACTTATGAACTTTTATTAAACATGCCTGCTTTAATTACGATGCTTTCATTCAAACTATAGGGATGTCTTGTAGAAGTGGTAAGATTTAAAAGTCCTATTCCGTATTGGATCAGAATCTCAGCATACAAAAGTCATCATGGGAATAACATGGGTGAAATGGCATGACTGGGGTGTCTAAAATATACAAATCCTTTGAAATGTGTGTGACAGATAATTTCTCTCCTTCTCTGGAATAAAGTCAGAATATCCCTGATTTAAAAATTTTCTTGATTACAACAAATACATTAACAGATATTTTTGCCTGTTATTGTTATTGCGGTCTTGTCCACATGCTTCCAATTTATTCAGGAGATCTTGTCTTTTTCTACTTCCCATGTAGATTAGACCTATGTATGTCTTTCTTAGGGTCCTACTTGTTGTCTAGGATCTCTGGGATTGTGATTTGTGGGCTTATGTTCTTTGCTTTATGCTTAAAAACCACTTATGACTGAGTACATTTGATAATTGCCTTTCTGTATCTGTGTTATCTCACTCAAAATGATGTTTTCTAGCTCCATCCATCAGCTTGCAAATTTTAAGAAGTCGTTATTTTCTGCTGTGTAATACTCCATTGTGTAAATGTATCACTTTTTCTTATCTATTCTCCGGTCAAAGAGCATTTAGATCAATAATATATTCTTATTACTGTCATATCTACCATGTTTTCTCCCTACCACCTTGTTAAGCATCCCCCACATATCCATTTTTCTTAATAATATCTTTGTTTTTCTTTTGTGACTCTGATTTTAATCTGTCACATCTTCATGAACATAAATAGAGAACAGTACATTTGGGCCTGTGGGATAATCACTGCATATAAAACTGAATACAATGATCCTTCAGCCACTTGAGAAAAGCCAATCGTTCAGAAGGGCGAATTAAAGCTCTTTGAACCAGTACTGACAATCTTTTGCAGGCCCAGTGCAAATAAATACAGTTGCTGCAAGTTCATCACTGCAATGTGTTTACCATGCCCAGAAAATAGTATCTCTCCCTTTCTCTGTTCTCTACATTCTTTCTGGCCACTTTTCAAAGTTTCCTGATTCTTAGAGATGTTTGCTTATACAGGACTGAGCACTCAAATGTCATTTAGTCGCAAGAGTTTGAGCAGCAATAAGATTCTACATTTACCTCCTTTCATTGCTGAGGAAGTTTCCTCTGATTAAGGCTAAGAGAGGCATTTGCCTATGGGTATAAACATAGATACTTCAAAGAATGTTTGAAAGTATTTCATTTTAAGTACCGAGTGGTTTTAATATTTTACCTAGAGCCCATGATTTCCCCAGAAATTAGTCTTTGGCCTGGCTTACAACAGCAGTAAGAGACTTCTTGTAAAGTGGGCATTAGAATATAATCATAAAGTTATTGGTCATTCTACAGGAGTTGTACCGCTACTGTGCACGTGGCTACATCTCTGGCTATCAGGCAGACTGTAAGTAACTCATGTCCAGAAAGTTAATTCATGCACTTAATTTAAATAATCATGAAATAATGTTTTGGAAAAAAATTCTATGTCCCAGAAATAAAGTAAGATTACTACATTAGAGATACACACACATTCTTTGAACTCAGTAAGTTTTGCTAAAAAATTGCTTATCAGTTATCAGAAATTCACATTTATTTAGACATACTCTGTTTCATCCAGTAGCTATGTAACAGTAAACATAGACAATCTGACTTTTTTTAAATTTGAAGGTTATAGAGAACAGAAAAACCCATGGAGTGAATTAACTGCTATTTCTAAATGTAAGATATTAAATGACTTCCAGGAAACTAATCATAAATTTAATGATAAAAACCTGTTATTTCTTATAATTATAATGACTATAAACATAAGAAACAAGTCTGTTTTATTCTGTTTAAATGGTGCTATGGAAATAAACAACCTACTCAGTGTGAGCTGTTTGAGTTTTCATCGCTCCTTGCCCATCTTCATTCATTGGAGTTTCAAGAATCTGTGGGATAAAAACCTCTTAGTTATGTCAGTGCATCCATGTGAAAAGAGGTTAAGAGGTTTTCTATAATTTGGAGGGGGAAAAACTAATTTTTTAGATATTAAATTATCTTTGAAACAGCATGAAAATGTCAGTGCTGACTAAGAAACAAGCTGAAATGGATGGAGGCATTGGGGGAAAGAGATGGGACTATCTATGGGGCACACTGGCCGCTTACGTTTAATTTCTTCGTGAAATTTATCCATCACAGATTTCTCTCTCCTGTTTCTTATATGCATGAATATATATTTTTAAATCTTTGTAATCATATTTTGTAGAAAGAATATCTCTATAAGCCCTGGAAAAGAGAAAAGTCAGTATGGTTGATCTCTATAGAACAGACATGAAAGTTACTGATGATATTCCAATATAACGATTTAAATAAATTAAACACTGGCAAAGTTAATTCTGTGTCCCAAGATATATTGCATATATGGGACAACACCCAGTCAGCATTCCTCAACCAGATCTAGGGTAATAAAACTCACAGAGGTCTGGGCAGTCTATGTAGCTGGTCTACAAGAAACTGGGAATGGGGCTGGAGAGATGGCTCAGAGGTTAAGAGCCTTGCCTCCTCTTCCAAAGGTCCTGAGTTCAATTCCCAGCAACCACATGGTGGCTCACAACCATCTGTAATGGGTTCTGGTGCCCTCTTCTGGCCTGCAGGCATACACACAGACAGAATATTTTATACATAATAAAAAATAAATATTAAAAAAAAAAGAAACTGGGAATTACCATCACTGGATTTTCATTCCTTTCTCAGATGACAGAATGATGATATCAGAGTGCCATGAACATATATTCACCATTATCTCTCTTATTCCTCTGGGTGAGCACTGGAAGCCATAACACCATCTGAGTTGGAACTTCTCTGTTCCACACACTGCACCAAATGTTCTGAAAGTCATTGAGTTTCATTTTTAACCGTACTTGGAGAGAGGAGTAAGAGTTGAGAAATAGACAATAGAATCAGGAAGGTGTCCAGTAAACACTGTGATCTTCCCTAAGTTTATTATTCAAAGTTCTTGTATATATACCCCAATCCAAAAGGAGGAGAAAGCAAAGGACTTCTTTACTACAATACAAAGAACAGCGTAATTATATCTCAAAACAACAAGCAACCACACCTAGATGAAAACATCTTTTTGTCTATGCAAGACATCCTGTAGCCACACCATAGTCAAACATCCTGTTTTATAATCTTGAAGGAACAAGAATAGGTCTGAACGATCTCTGACCTCTAGTCAAGGTAGAACAGATTCACTTCTGGGGGCCTTCACAGTTTAGTCTTAAATAAAGCTAAGATTTTGGTTTGGTTTTCATTTCAAAGACTGCATTGATGCTTTAAAATTCTATGGTAAATTCTATCATCTCAGCAGAACTATCCTGGTATGCTGTTTCACATTGGGCAGATTAGCTGAAAAAATGGACTATACATCTGAAATCCCAAACTAGTCCCACAGGGTTGGCTGTTTCTCTGGATTATTCTAAGCTGAAAGTTACTGTCAGACAGAGATGATACAGCACCACCCTCGAGTCTCTCTCACAAGGCTGGAGTCTCACAGCCCTGGATCAGGGACCATCAAGTATGAAAGGTATCATGTGTGTTTCCTGTTGTAGATCTAGTAGGCTACAAATAAAACAAATATGACTTCATCCTCATTTTTCCAAGAGGGTGTTTGGACTTTGCTTGGTGTGTTTAAGGGAAGAGATAAAAAAAACTGGAAAAGGGGTCATTTCTACCTATAAGTGTCTTGTAAGTATTATCTTATTTCATGTAACTTTAGTCTCTCTCTTGATTGCCTTCAATGAATTGAAGACATTTTCATGCATAGTTAGTTAAAGTTGATGCATCTTTGGGGGAAGATAGATTATTTTCCCCAAATCTTTAGCTCCACCTACCATTTTTATTTTTATTTTTCATTAACATACAAAATAATCTGTATCTCTGTGATTTTCATGGAGATAGAGTAATTGCTACAATTTCACTCAGCTCTATCATTGCCTTGCATCGTTTCTCCTCACCTGTACTCTATCTTCATTGGTCTCCTTTTTTCAAATTAAGTCTAGAATGCAGATGGAAAATACAGAACTTCTACAGTCATTTGACTTTCAGGTTTTATTAATCTCTCAGTCTTGGCTGTCATAAATTTCTCTTCTTTCCTGAAGAATTTAAGCAAGGGATTTTCTTATCTATTGAAAATATTGTGATATTCCACATCACCGTCAATTTTTCTTGAACTTTTTTATAAGATAGGATTTTTTCTAAAACAAGGTCCTCTGGCTGAACGTACATATCTGAATCAACTCACAGCTGAGGATAGAAGAATACTGTACCATACACAGCTTCTATTAAATATATTTTAATAAGGAAATCAGAAATAGTTTCATTAGGAAAATTAAATACAGAAGATCTTCTCAATTTTATTTTTCAGCATAGAATTCTATTTCATAGAGTTTAGGAAGCTCTGTGATATCTCATAGTACACAAAATATACTAAGAATTTCATTAAGACATTAAGAATTCTAAATAATTCAAATGTTTCTTAAGTAAGTATTTCAAGGAAATATAGAAACTTATTAATAATTAAAACGTTTTTGAAAAGGGATTTAAGCTATTCTTTTAAGTTACTTCAATACAATGCAGAATAATAACAAATCACACTATTATTTTTCTTAAAGGACAGTGTGTTTTCAAGGCAATTTCCATGAAATAACAGGCTTCAGATTGCCTCTTGCTTTGGTCTCACTGTCATATATTACGACCTATAAAGCAAAGTGAAACAGTATATCCTTATTTCTCACTCACATTTTATTTCAATTCAATTATGTTTACAGTTCGAGAATCCCAATACAGTTTATTTTCTGTTATAGGAAAAAGTCATACCTTAGAATAATTTTACAAAATAAATCTGGTAGGTTTCAGAACAAGTAATGTCTTCTGAAGAGTTTATACTTTTCTGCACCAGCAATTATTAACAATTTCTTTTCAAAATTTAAAGTCAGGAAAGAAAATTCCTCTATTCTACTAGCCTGTGCATTCTGTTGCAACTGAGCGTTTTTTTCTTATATAATTAATACTACCAAAGTTATTTCTATACAAAACCCTCTGGCAAAGCCTTTGTGAGGTCATAGAAATTATAGGGTTCTATCCAAGTATATTTTTACTTTCAAAAATTTATGCCTATATACTTGGTTATCTCAAGTTGCTGTAACTAAATATTCTAAGGAGAAGAAACAAAGGACATTAATATTTCACAGATAAGGATGATGGAAAATAGATAAAGCATCAGCAGATTAAATTTGTGTTGTGGTTCTTTGTATATGTGTTGGTCACTTTTCTGTACTCATATAGGGGAGAAAGTGAGAAGAGATAGACATCATGAAGGAGTGTGGGAGGAAGAGAGGATGAGAGAGAAAGACTACACATCTTAGGGCCTTTTTTTCTTGTGTGGACAGGAATCTTAACCTATGAACTTTATAATCAATAAATTATACAATCCTTACTACCTTCCTAAATCTCCAATTCTGATTATTAGCAAGTTGGAATTTAAGACATAAGGAGACACACTTTGTGAA
Organism: Microtus pennsylvanicus; assembly: GCF_037038515.1. Classification (NCBI taxonomy): domain Eukaryota; kingdom Metazoa; phylum Chordata; class Mammalia; order Rodentia; family Cricetidae; genus Microtus; species Microtus pennsylvanicus. The sequence continues at coordinate 21,000,997 of NC_134584.1, forward strand.
AAATCAATTCAATCTATAACAAATTCCAAAAAGTTTTTCCAGCTATCAAAATTATTAGACATCACTTGATATCTTTTCAAAATTTAATATTAAGTTGGTGAGTTGAAACAGTTATACATATTAATGAATTAACATGTTAGGTTTTGATATATTGTAGATAGTCTACAAACTCTTAATCTGGTTAAACATATGTAGCCCAACATTAACATTTATTTATGATGAAAATTTTAATATTTTTTGCAGCATTATGAAATATTCAGAACATTACAGTTATCTATGGTTACCCCATTGTGCAATATCACACCAGGAATACTTACTTCTTTCTAACTAATTTTTTATGTTCTTGTACAAAATTATCACAAAATAAGTTTTACATTTAAATGACCCTTTTTTCCCATAGACATCACAGAATCCAATTATCATATATAACCAAAATGGATCATATCCATATTCTTATTCACAATTTCTCTCGACACACTTACGTTTATGGCTAAAAGAATTGTAGTATAGATGTTTTTCTTGTGTATAGAATAATTTATACAAAGCAAGAGTGTTATCGGAAGCCTCCATGCTGTGCAGGGCCATATTCATCTAACTGTAATTTCTGTAATCAAATTACAATCAATTTGTAATTGATTCACTGATCAATCTTCCCCCTACCTATTCCACCCTGAATCCTCAACATGGGGCAGAGACACCAAGTACACTTCCATAACTGTCAATGTCATATGATTAAGCATCATGGTATCTGCCTGTCTTTGGACAGTTACCAGACTTATTTAGCTTGTTATTGACACTGTCCCAACCTAATCGGGCAGAATAGACCTCTGACTAGTAACATCAAATAGATATGTCATAATGTAATTCTCCACACTGCCAATGTCAATTCATTCCTGGAGTAGAAAAATGTCCACAATAGGATGGACTATATTATTCTGATGTAGGCCATTGAAACCAGTCACAGGTGAGAACAGTTTCCAGAATGTATATGACTCCTTGGGATTACGTGTTACCATATATCAAATCACTCTGTTCTGCAAATTTCTTATCTTAGCAGGGATGATTATGAGAATTATTAAAATTTTCACAGGTGTTAGGTTTTATAAATCTGCTGACAAGCTCCAGGACTTCAAGACTTGGCTATTTCCTTTCTCCAGCCTCAGCAAGTGAACAATTAAATGTTTTTCTATGTGTAGTGACACAGTATTGCTAGAGTCAATCTTAATACTACCAGGGTTTAGTTGAGTCAAACAT